>NC_037330.1:22497316-22800346 GCF_002263795.3 Bos taurus
ATAATACAGTTCTGCAGACTTTCTGACATATGGATAGAAACCACTAGACTGTGGCCTTATTATGTCACCAAGAGCATTATTATTCCTTGAGAAACCATACATGTACTTTTCAAATAAGACCATTCTTCCCTTACTTCTCCAACATCTCCCCTTTCAATGCCTTCCACAGTCCAACATCTACTCTGAGATCGTCCTTATCTTTATCAAGCTGGTATATATTAGACTGTTTCCAAATTTCATGAATAAAGGGAGACTATTGGCATATTGATTAACCACCTCAATTGAAGCAGAATTTTACTTACATGGTAATGATTTCTCTCTCTCTCTCTCATGATCTCTCTCATTTCTCCTTTATCATCATTCACAGAGCTCTCAGTCAGCATCCAACAATAAATGATGACCTGCCAAACCGTATAATTTCTGGCTTTGTGAAGGTAAAAACAAATGTGAAGGAGTTCACAGAGACAGCAGCCATATTTGAGGACGGCTCCAGGGAAGATGACATTGATGCTGTTATCTTTGCTACAGGCTATAGCTTTGCATTTCCTTTTCTTGAAGATTCTGTCAAAGTAGTCAAAAACAAGGTATCCCTGTATAAAAAGGTCTTCCCTCCTAACCTTGAAAAGCCAACTCTTGCAATCATAGGCTTGATCCAGCCCTTGGGTGCCATTATGCCCATTTCAGAGCTCCAAGGACGCTGGGCCACTCAAGTATTTAAAGGTAAGTGACCATGTAAGATGATTACCTGATTACTTAGCAGTATGTTTAATTATATTTATGTTCTTGCTTATAAATAGCCAGATAGATAGTATGTATGATTAAAACAGTGCCTGGCACAAAGTTAGTGCTCAAAAATTAATTGTTGAGGGAATATAAAGTAGTAATTTATAACCATGGACCTATAGCAAAATCTCCTGGGAAATTTTCCCAAAATAGGCATGTTTTGCTGGTGGTATTTAGTTAATAAGTCCGAGATGGAGCTGATATAAAATCATTGAGAAAATGTTCCCCAGGTGATTAAAATGTGCACTCCAGATTAAAATCCACTCTTCTAGATTTTAGAAAATGGATACATATTTGTGAAGCAGTCTTCTTTTATTATAGTTAGAGAAAGTCAAATATAGAAGTGCTGTGACTTGATTTCAGCAAAAAATTAAGACCTGGTAAAGACTAGTCCAGAATATAGAAGATTCAGCCACTCAAATTCTCAATTTCCCCCTTTATAGTCCCTTTTTCAGACAGTTTTGGCTATGAGAACATGAGAAAAAACTGTAGGGTTTGGGATAGTAGGTTCAGCATGAATTAGCAGAATAATGTGGCTTCTAAAAGACTTAATTATACCTGACATCATTAAAAAACTATAATATCCTGGAATTTACAAAATTCTTCTCTAAGTCAGACCACACTGTGGTCAGACCACACCTAAAGATATTTTAAAAGTGAAACTGGAGTACATTAAAAGGAGAGAGATAAGAATGGTTAAGGGATTTGAAAATGTGCCATTTGAAGTACTAAAAAGGAGCTGACATATAGATTCAGGGATCAGATCTGATAGACAGAGTACCTGAAGAACTATGGATGAAGGTTCATAACATTGTATAGGAGGCAGTGATCAAAACCATCCCTAAGAAAAAGAAATGCAAAAAGGCAAAATGGTTGTCTCAGGAGGCCCTAAAAATAGCTGAGAAAAAAAGAGAAGTGAAAGGCAAAGGAGAAAAGGAAAGATATACCCATCTGTATGCAGAGTTCCAAAGAATAGCAAGGAGAGATAAGAAAACCATCCTAAGTGAACAATGCAAAGAAATAAAGGAAAATAATAGAATGGGAAAGACTAGAGATCACTTCAAGAAGATTAGAGATACCAAAAGCACATTTCATGCAAAGATGGGCATAATAAAGGACAGAAACACTATGGACCTAACAGAAGCAGAAGATATTAAGAAGAGGTGGCAAGAATACACAGGAAAACTATACAAAAAAGATCTTAATGACCTAGACAACTATGATGGTGTTATCACTCACCTGGAGTGTGAAGTCAAGTGGGCCTTAAGAAGCATCACTACAAATAAGGGTAGTGGAGGTGATGGAATTCCAGCTGAGCTATTTTAAATCCTAAAAGATGGTGCTGTGAAAGTGCTGCAGTCAAAATGCCAGCAAATTTGGAACACTCAACAGTGGCCACAGGACTGGAAAAGTTCAGTTTTCATTCCAATTCCAAAGAAGAGAAATGCCAAAGAATGTTCAAACTACCACACAATTGTACTCATTTCACATGCTAGCTAGGTAATGCTCAAAATCCTTCAAGCTAGGCTTCAACAGCGTGTGAACCAAGAAATTCCAGATGTACGAGCTGGATTTAGCAAAGGCAGAGAAACCAGAGATCAAATTGCCAACATCTGTTGGATCACAGAAAGAGCAAAAGAATTCCAGAAAAACATATACTTTTGCTTTATTGACTATGCAAAAGCCTTTGACTGTGTGAAAAGTGAAAGTTGCTCAGTTGTGTCCAACTGTTTGTAACCCTATGAAATTCACCAGGCCAGAATACTGGAGTGGGTAGCCTTTTCCTTCTCCAGGGGATCTTCCTAACCCAGGGATCAAAGCCAGCTCTCCCTCATTGCAGGCGAATTCTTTACCAGCTGAGCCACCGGGGAAGCCCCTTTGACTGTGTGGATCACAACTGTCTGTGAAAAATTCTTAAAGAGATGGGAATACCAGACCACCTCACCTACCTCCTGAGAAATCTGTAGGCAGGTCAAGAAGCAACTGTGAGAACCAGACATGGAACAACAGACTGGTTCCAGATCGGGAAAGGAGTATTTCAAGGCTGTATATTGTCATCCTGCTTATTTAACTTATATGCAGAGTACATCATGCAAAATGCTGGGCTGGATGAAGCACAAGTTGGAATCAAGATTGCTGGGAGAAATATTAGTAACCTCACATATGCAGATGACACTGCCCCAATGGCAGAAAGTGAAGAACTAAAGAGCCTCTTGATGAAAGTGAAAGAGGAGAGTGAAAAACATTCAAAAAGCTAAGATCATGGCATCCGGTCCCATCACTTCATGGCAAATAGATGGGGAAACAATGGAAACAGTGATAAACTTTATTTTCTTGGGCTCCAAAATCACTGCAGATGGTGACTGCAGTGATGAAATGAAAAGACGCTTGCTCCATGGGAGAAAAGCTATGACAAACCTAGACAGCATATTAAAAAGCAGAGACATTACTTTGCTGACAAAGGTCCATCTAGTCAAAGATATTGTTTTTCCAGTAGTCATGTATGGCTGTGAGAAACAGCCATAAAGAAGGCTGAGTGCCGAAGAATTGTTACTTTTTAACTGTGGTGTTGGAGAAGACTGTTGAGAGTGCCCTGGCCTGCAAGGAGATCCAACCAATCCATCCTAGGGGAAATTAGTCCTGTATATTCGTTGGAAGGACTGATGCTGAAGCTGAAGTTCCAATACTTTGGCCACCTGATGTGAAGAAGTGACTCACTGGAAAAGAGCTTGATACTGGGTAAGATTGAAGACAGGAGGAGAAGGGGATAACAGAGGATGAGATGGTTGGATGGCATCACTGACTCAGTGGACATGAGTCTGAGTAAGCTCTGGGAGTTGGTGATGGACAGGGGAGCCTGGCATGCTGCAGTTCATGGGGTCACAAAGATCGGACATGACTGAGTGACTCAACTGAACGGATTCAGAGTTCTTATAAAAATTACAGCTTCTTCCCTAGTGAATACTTCATGGTAGTAGAGAAAAAGAAACTATGGTGATAGATGGGAGTGAAAACTAGTACAACCACTATGGAGAACAGTGTAGAGATTCCTTAAAGAACCAGAAATAGAACTGCCATACAGCCTAGCAATCCCACTGCTGGGCATACACACTGAGGAAGCCAGAATTGAAAGAGACACACGTACCCCAATGCTCATTGCAGCACTGTTTACAATAGCTAGGACATGGAAGCAACCTAGATGTCCATTGGTAGAAGAATGGATAAGGAAGTTTTGGTACATATACACAATGAAATATTACTCAGCTATAAAAAAGAATGCATTTGAGTCAGTCCTGACGAGGTGGATGAAACCAGAGCCTATTATACAGAGTGAAGTAAGCCAGAAAGAGAAACACCAATACAGTATATTAATGCATATATATAGAATTTAGAAAGACAGTAAAGATGACCCTATATCCAAGACAGTCAATGAGACATAGATGTAAAGATCAGACTTTTGGACTACGTGCGAGAAGGAAAGGTTGGGACGATATGAGAGAATAGCATTGAAAATGTATATTACCATATGTAAAATAGATGACCAGTGCAAGTTCGATGCATGAAGCAGGGCACTCAAAGCTGGTGCTCTGGACAACCCAGAGGAATGGGTGGGAGGGAGGTGGGAGAGGGGTTCAGGATGGTGGGACACATGTACACCCATGGCTGATTCATGACAATATATGGCAAAAACCACCACAATATTGTGAAGTAATTAGCCTCCAATTAAAATAAATAAATTTTTTTAAAAAAGATTAGCAAAAAAAAAAAAGAGCTTTCCCAGATTTCCCCAAAGTTCTTTCATTTCTTTTCTTTTTCTTTTAATTTTTTGGCCACACCACAGGGCACATAGGATCATAGTTCTCCAACCAGGGATCAAACCCGTGTCCCCTGCATTGGAAGCATGGAGTCCTAACCACAGGGACTACCAGGGATGTCCCAGAGTTCTTTCATTTCTTAATTCTTTAATTCTATCCAGTAGATTGTGTACTCCTTGAGCGCTGGACCAGCAATCCAATGCAAGTAACCCATTAAGTTGGCTAATTCCAGTCATATTAAGTGGATCTTTTAAGTGGTCAATTAAGTAAGAGGAAAAAGTTGCATTAAAATAGGCCACAGTACCTTAATATATTTTGAACAAACAACTGAGACTCTTCCAGAACAAGTGAACTATTGAGAGGATTAGGGAAAAAACATTTGGAAGATTCTGCATTACGGCTGTGGGATTAGGGGATTTTAGGGGAATTGTATAAAAAGCCCAGTTTTCTATGCTAGCAGAGCTTAGTGCTAATTCCTCCAGCTTTCTTTTAACACTCGGAAAGAATCATCAGAGAATCCCTATAAATTTATCAAACTTCCAAAAGGAACCCTGAGTTTCTTCTAATACTCATACCCCTACATTCTACCTACCAAATTTCTTGCCTTTCTCATCCCTGAATTCTACCCTCACTGTGCTGATTTTAAGCCTTTAGAATCAGCTAATTTCACACATGCCCAGCTCAGCCTGTCTTCTTGCCTGATGTGTTCTTTCCTACCAAGTCCCAATTCTCTTCTTCCTTTGTTCTCTAGAATTACTATTCTCTTGTTAAGGAAATATTACACCCTTTTGTAGAACACTAAGTCTACTTGCTTGCCTTGACCAAAATCTAGTTTTCTTTAATCTTTGTCTCTTTTGTAACCTCTCAAGAGCCCTTGCAAGGATCCCACTTTCATTTAGTAACTTTCTTCCCTTGCAAACCATATGAAATGATACAATTCTCTGGATCACAAGGAGGCATTATGTCATAGCATGGCATTCGAGTTCCTTCACAAATTGGATAAAGGCTGCTTTTTCAGGCCTATCTTTCACTTCTTTTACCATATATCCTATCATTTTCTAGATCCTATCATCTTCTAAATCTTCTAGCTGACTTACCCACTAAGCAGCAACACAGCAGGTAATATGTTGAAAGCTCTTTGTTTTTCTGGCTGCAAACTGGGTCCACCTTGCAGGGCACAGGCTTCTCTAGTTGTAGTGCGAGGGCTTAGCTGCTCTGCTGCATGTGGGTTCTGAGTTCCCTAACCAGGGATTGAACCCACTCCCCTGCATTGGAAGACAGATTCTGAACCACTAGACCACCAGGGAAGTCCCTGAAAGTTCTTTAAATACAAGAGTCAAGTTTATTTGCCTTTGTCTTCCAAGACTAGACCAATGCCTAGCACATGGGAGGCAGCTAATAAATCTCTAGTCAATGAATGCAAGTCCAGCTTTGGTGGTTTTCTAAACTCTACAGTTGTTCAGTCCCTAAGTCATGTCTGACTCTTTGCAACCCCATGGACTGTAGCATGCTGGGCTCCACTTTAGAGTTGGGTTTAGAGTTGGATACAACCAACGGAGGAAATGAACAGGCTTTTTCTACACAAATAAGGAGTAAAGGGGAAGGCATACAAGACAGAGAAAACAGCAGAAGCAAAGGCATAAGGTATGAGTACCTTTAGAGTTGGCTCAAATTTTCTCTATGGCATAGTGCCTATAAATTCCTGGCAAATTGTTAAGTACTATCCTACCTTTGTTTAGCCATGTCCTTGATGTTGGTGTTAAATTCCTGCTACTGGAACTCTTTGTGCATTGGTGCATAAATTTATTTGTTAAGACTGGGTATTGAGTTGCCTTTAACCTTACCCCTCACTGTCACCAAATAAAAAAGCTTGTAAGGTAAGGTTTATTCCCCAAGGGACTTAAGGCATAAAACAGATTGACAGTTTATTTTTACTTCCTTCTCTCTGTGGTATAAAGCCCCTTTGTGATTGAGTACAAGAACAGATGTGTTTCCCATCATCCTCCCACCCTTTTACTTTGAACCTAACTTTTCATATAATTTTTATCATTTTCTCATGTCCATATCTCATTTCCCAGTTGAAAGACTATTTTAGGGAGGAGGCGGATATTGGTTGGAAAGCAGATTAGGAGAAATTTCTTCCAAAGACAAAGTGGGAAAGAGTAAGCTACCAAAGTTAATATGGTTATATTCTGGTGGTGGAAGGGTAAGGTGATCAACTGAATGTGTAACTTCCTTGGTACAGAAAACTAGCCTGTATTCCTTTGAATTCTCCATAGCATGGTCATTGTTAATAGGATTATTATTCAGACTGAGGTAATTTTACACATAAATTTTTGATTTTTTTTTTCTCTTTAGGGTTAAAGACATTGCCCCCACAAAGTGAAATGATGACAGAAATAGCTAAAGTTCAAGAGGATATGGCAAAACAGTAAGAATTCTCCCAATTTTTCCCACTCAATTCTTAATAAGAGCAATGTTGTACTATATTTATTTTCCTTGTGTTCATTTAAGGATTTAGATATTTTGAAGGAAAGGAAATAATAGTTTGTCACAACAGAATAGAGAAATACCACCAAGTGATTTGAGTATGGATGGGAAAGGAGATAAGAGCTTAAGAAAATCCTATGTGTAAGGCCTAAAAGAAAAGTCAAGTAGGAAAAAGTACACGGAGGGAAAACCAGGTATGTTATTTTGGCAAGAATTACTTGAAGGGCTGTTAGAGCTGCCAGAGAAAGGAGGGGCAGCAATGAATTAATGAGGGGTGGAGCTGCCAGAGAAAGGAGGGGCAGCAATGAATTAATGAGGGGTGGAGCTGCCAGAGAAAGGAGGGGCAGCAATGAATTAATGAGGGGTGGAGCTGCCAGAGAAAGGAGGGGCAGCAATGAATTAATGAGGGGTGGAGCTGCCAGAGAAAGGAGGGGCAGCAATGAATTAATGAGGGGTGGAGCTGCCAGAGAAAGGAGGGGCAGCAATGAATTAATGAGGGGTGGAGCTGCCAGAGAAAGGAGAGGCAGCAATGAATTAATGAGGGGTGGAGCTGCCAGAGAAAGGAGGGGCAGCAATGAATTAATGAGGGGTGGAGCTGCCAGAGAAAGGAGGGGCAGCAATGAATTAATGAGGGGTGGAGCTGCCAGAGAAAGGAGGGGCAGCAATGAATTAATGAGGGGTGGAGCTGCCAGAGAAAGGAGGGGCAGCAATGAATTAATGAGGGGTGGATATGGTCAAATTACAAATCTGTAGGTAGACTTGCAGATCTGCAGAGGACATTTGCTGGCTGGCCTGTGACAGCATACTCAGGCCCCAGTAGCTCTTGGTATGAACAGTCTATATGATCTGGGAAGGTGGTACCATCAGCTAGCTGCTTAGTGCTTATTTAGCAATCTGAATTTCAGAACTTAAACTTATTCACTGGGGGATTTTTATTTGAACGAAGTTGATGTTGATCAAGTCCTAAAAGTCAGAGGCACAATCACCCCATGCCCAAAGATGTGGTTTTCTTCAGTTATATGATTATACCAGTGTAACTCTCCCTTCTGGGAGGAAGAGAAAGTTTTTATTTAACCCTGATACCCTTTCTAGATGCCCTCCTGTTTTCCTCCTTCCTTTCACTACCAAACTTCAACAATATAAACATTCTGTATTACATGTTCTAAATTGGCACCCTTTTCTCCATTGTAACTTCCATCCTTATTCCTGAAATTGCTCTCTTAAGAGTCATCCATGAACAACTTAATTTTTCTTTCACTACTGAGTTTGGTGCTTTTTAACACCTCTTCCTTCTTGGAGTGCTTTCTTTCCCTGGCACTATTTATTATTTTTATTATTAATTATATTTATTATTGGGCTTCCTAGATGGCTCAGATGGTGAAGAATCTGCCTGCAGTGCAGGAGACTTGAGTTCCATCCCTGGGTTGGAAAGATCCCCTGGAGAAGGGAATGGCCACCCACTCCAGTATTTTTGCCTGGAGAATTCCATGGACAGAGGAGCCTGGTGGGCTACAGTCCATGGGGTCACAATATTATATTATTTAAATAATTTATTATATTTATTATTTAGTATGTATTTATTATCAATTATTATATTTATATCATGTGTTATATTTATTATATTATTTAAATATATGTATTATTACCCCATTTCAATTTTCCTCCTTTCTTTCCTTTGACTTACCTTCTGACTGTGAGCAGTTCCTAAGGATAATATTTAACTTTTATTGAGGGTCAACTTTGTGCAAATACTAAATGTTTTACATGTATGAGTTTATTTAATTCTTGAAACAATCCTACAAAGCAGGTACTAGTGTATCTCTGTGACATCTTCCTGAATACCACAGCTGTTGACCCACTACATGCCTGTAAACCCATGAGCTAACATAATACCCATAAGGGAAAGCTCTCAAATTCTTTCCTGTCTTACCTTCTTCTCTTCTAAACTTTAGTCCCATTTCATAGATTCCTTTGCCTATCTATCAGTTCCTCAGGAATTCTATCTTACCAGTTCTATTTTAAATTTATTTTCTATCATTTTTTCTGCCTTGTTTTTTATAGTTTCTTTTGGTGTTTCTATTTTTATTTTTTTTTTAAATTTGTTGGCTGTACAGCATGTGGGATCTTAGTTCCCTGACCAGGAATTGGGATCTTAGTTCCCTGACCAGGAATTGAACCCATACTCTCCTTCACCCATCCCTCCTCCTCCTGAATTGGAAGTGCAGAGTTTTAACCACTGGGCTGCCAGGGAAGTCCCTTTTCCTGTCCTTTTTGGATTTCTAGTAAGCCCATCTAATCTCAGTTAACCTGACTTGACTTTTCTCATATTTCTTTTCTGTCCCACTGTTCTTTCTTTTTTTTTAATAGAAAGTAAAAAGAGAAAGTCATCAGTTAACTCTTTAAATCCCACTGGCTTCCCCGATCCCACTAGTGATAAAGAGCCCACCTGCCAATGCAGGAGATATAAGAGACGTGGGTTCATTCCTTGGGTTGAGAAGATCCCCTGGAGGAGGGCATGACAACCCACTCCAGTATTCTTGCCTGGAGAACCCCATGGACAGAGGAGCCTGGTGAGCTACAGTCCCTAGGGTCGCAAAGAGTCGGACATGACTGAAGCGACTTAGCATGCACTTTTCACATATGTATTGTACTGTTACCACATTTTCTCTCCCAAAAGCCCATTTTGCTCTTCAAATCTGTACTTGGTGTAATCATTCCATCTGGTTCCATTTGGAGGAACCTTGTAGGATAAGTCATCCTCCCCCTCCTTTCAGGATTCCAAATTAATGTTGGTCCTGAGAAGTCCTGCCCTTTGGACTCCACCTCCCTCATGAAACAATTGAGGGTCCCAAACTTGAGAATTTTTGTGGTGGGTTCTTTCTGACAACATCAGAGTCCTCTGTATCTCGATCTGCTATGTTTGCTTCCATATATCCACCCTTATTTTCTACAGCATTCTTCCTCTACTGTAGGTAGTGCCCACGAATACTCTGTGCTTACATTCTATACTCATTGTTGCCTTCTTCCTTCACTGTGCCATTCCCTTGACTTGTAATGCTCTGCTCTTTGTTCTCACTTTATCTATTTCTTCCACATCCTTCAAGAACTTAACATAGCTCTGTTTCAACTACCCTCCTCTACATTTCTATATTTATCAGCCTAAAACCACATGATTTAACAAAGTCTTGAATTCTTCTCTGTTTCATGTGTACCTATCTACTCCAGTAGATTATAAAGGTCCTTAAGGATAGAGACAGTGTCTTTTCTTTCTTCTCTGTTTTCTGTAGTTCCTATCCCAATATTGAGCCAATAGCAGGTACTCAGAAAGCACTGATTGATTGAATTGTTAATAGGCCATGGTTTCTGTCTTCTCTGCTTCAGGTTTGTGGAAAGCCAACGCCATACCATTCAGGGAGACTATATAGGTACCATGGATGAGCTTGCTGATCTGGTGGGCGTCAAGCCCAATCTTCTGTCCCTGGCCTTCACTGACCCCAAACTGGCATTCCAGTTATTTGGGGGACCCTGTACTCCAGTCCAGTATCGTCTACAGGGTCCTGGAAAGTGGGATGGAGCTCGAAAAGTGATCCTTACCACACAAGATCGTATCAAGAAGCCACTAACGACAAGAATACTTGAAACCGATAATTCTAACACTTCGACAATAACAATGGCCAAGTTTGTGTTGGCTGTTGTTTTCTTTGCCATGGTTATGACCTATCTGTAGCTGTTCCATTGTCATGGTCCCAGTTTTCTTTGAAAGCTGAATCTACAGATGCCTTTGGAGCCTGACAAGATTGAACAACTTTCATTGCCCAAAAAGAGATATTTCATATTGCCCAGAAATCTACTTTTCTTTCTCTTTCCAAAGCATTCATTCTTTTTCCTCTTTTCCCTACAGTGAAATCTCAGCATTTCATTTCTATTGACTTACTTCCCTTACTCTTATGACTCATTACTTTTTCCTTCCAGTAATTCCTGGACCATGAGCTTAGATACTCTTTTAGTCATCTTTGTTTCTCCTTAGCAGAATTCCTGGCATGTGGCAGGTGCTTAATAAATGTGTGCCGTCATTTATCAAATATTATGGTGGGGAACATAAGCCAATATCTACATAAGAAATGGGTGACTCCATGTAACTGTGCTTCTGACAGTATTTTCTACTAGAAGCTGAATCTTTTGTTGTTTTTAATATATAACTAAATGTATTTTTCCTGAGAGATAAGAGAAAAAAGTTGTCTTATAACTGTTGTACACACCTAAGATAAGATATATAGATACTTAAACATTTTGTTTCACTATGTATTCACTAGTATATCTGATACCTGGTCATTTTTATTCTTTTCCGCTAAGTAACACATCTCTATTTTTTCAATGAGAACTACCTTCAACTATCTAGGTTCATGGATCATTCTAACAATCTAGCAGCTGCCAACAGGCTCAACCTGACTGGAAAAACTGGGATTTTAAATTAGCGGTCCAGTCCTTTTTGATCTCTCAGCTGTCATGTTAGGATACAAGACTTTATCTTAGGAACTGTGATAAGTAGCCATCAACTGCTATAGTATGACACACAAATGTGACTGGATTTCCTCTCCCACCCCCAACTCCCACTGTCTCCCCTCCATACCCTCCCACACACAGAAAGTCAAGGTAATTCAAAGAGGTCAGTTATGTAATAAATTAAAATTGATGATAACTAAATATAGGGGGTATTCTACTTTTAACAGTTATGTCAGAAATTGCAAGTTGTGAAAAACAAAGCAAATGAAATGAAAACCAGGGACTCCAGTTTATGTCCAAGAGCTGCTGTTGATTCTGTTTTCTCATCTGTAGAAGTGTTGCCCTGTTTTTGTGCCTTAGAGAAGTTAGCTAAGTGTTAATTGTTGGGCACACTGAATTTCATGAAGAAAGGTACTGGATGTACCAATCAGATGTGTGTTCATAAAGATGCTATTGTATAATATATTTTGGGATTGCTGTCTATTACTTAACAAAAGAATAAGTTTGAACAACTGAAGAAACAACACTAGAAATTATTTTCTTTCCCAATATAAATAAGAGAACCAGAAATGTGAGAACTACAACTTCTTCTTAATCATATAACTATTAATATTTGTACAATTCCCTGCTATTTTGCCTGTGGAAAAACTTTTTGAGAATGAGAAGGTCTTTTGCCTTCCATAATTCTTGTGATACTTGGGATTTATCCTCTATTAAAATGGACCTAGTATCTTTTTTTTTTAATTGGAGTACTTGCTTTACAATGTTTTGTTAGTTTCTACTATACGGCAAAGTGAATCAGCTATATGTATACATATATCCCCTCTGTTTTTGGATTTTCTTCCCCATTTCCTCACCACAGAGCACTGAATAGAATTCCTTTTGCTATACAGTAACTTCTCTAAAATGGACCTAGCGTTTTTTAATCTGCAGACTATTCTAGTGCAAGAGTAAATGAAAAACCACTTCTTTTTCATTTCCTTCTTTTAACATATACATTTTCCTCTTTTAGCATGTAAGTTTGTTGAATTAATAGTCCTTTGACAACATAATTCCTAGTGATCAGTAATAAATACTTCACTTTTCTCTTTAAATAAAAAGCATGTAATTCTAAGCTCATTGACTCTCTCACTTTATGTATAATATGAAAGTTTACCAAAAAAAAACCATCATCATAAACCAAGGTAAAATTCAGATGTGAATAGGAAAATGAACTCAAAACAAACTCAAGATACAAAGCCCTAGTTACTGATTTTGTCGTCGTTGTTGTTTAGTCGCTAAGTCATGTCTGACTCTTTTGACCTGATGGACTGTAACCCACCAGGCTTCTCTGTCCATGGGATTTCCCAGGCAAGAATACTGGAGTGGGTTGCCATTTCCCTCTCCAGGGGAATCTTCCCAACCAGGGATCAAATCCACATCTCCAGTGTCTCCTGGATTGCAGGTGAATTCTTTACTGCTGAGTCATCTGGGAAGCCCCAGTTACTGATTAATACTCATCAATTTACCACATCTTTCTTTTGTAATTATATTAAAAAGTAATATCATTTTCCTAATTATATTATACAAAAAAAAAAAAAAAAAGAGAGAGAGAGAGAAAGCTTTTTTGTAGTACCAGAAAGTAAGGAAGTGCTCAAAAAGCAAACTGGTGGGAGTATGTCATAGGGACACAGGAACCAACTGAAAATGGCCCCAGTGGCCAAAGCTGAATAACAGTACAAATAATCTAGCGATCTCGAGTGGCTTAGGCCTGCAGCAGCTTGAAGCGGGGTTTTGGTTCTCAGCCAGAGATTGAAGCTGGATCATGATGGTGAAAGCACCAAATCCTAGCCACTAGGCCAGTCGTCAGTGACAAGGCCCTGGCTCTTCAGCTTTGCAGAAAAGAATTCCCACTAAGAGAGAAAGTAGTGAAACCAGTAAAGTATTTATTAGGAAGAAAAAGGGTATCATATGTGTGGATAAATACATGGACACACTCCCTTCGTGGCAATTTGAATCATTTTTATGGGGCATTTCTTCCAGTTTCTTTTGGCTGATCATTTTGTTGTACCTGGTTCGGTGTTCATATTTGGTATATCTCAGGATCCTCCCGTATGTGCCAAGGTGGATTCTATGGAAAAGGCCTATGGGTAAAGCATCCCTTAGCACTCCCCTTCAAGGGGACTTTCTGTGAATGTGTGGTCAGGGAGGTCTCCTGACTTCAAGAATGAGAAATACATGGCCTGGGCAGGGCTCAGCCTCCTCCCTTGACAAGATATTCTTGTTTTGGAGTTTCAGTCCACAGGGAATAAATCTCCAATCACTTCACTGGGTGGGGTGGGTGTGGTAATCTACCTCCTGCCTCACTAGTACTGGATTATAATATAAAGTATAAAAAAAATGCCCATGAGTACATACTGATATAAATAAGTGATTGAGTAATAAATAGGGCAGAACAGACAAAACACCCATAGGAAGAATTTTGAACCTTTACATAACTACACTACCCTCAAGGAGTTGAATCACAATTCCCCACTCCTTAAGTATAGGCTGCAGAGAGTGACTTCCTTCCAAAGAGAACAATATGAAAAGGGGGAGAATTAACTTTGCAGTGGAGAAATCAGACAAACACTACTTCAACTGGGTGATCAAGATTAACATCAACAGTGAAGTCATGCTGACAGTATGTACTCTTGATATGATGTGATGAGAAAGGTACTTTACATCTATGGTCTTTCTCCCTAAAACCATAACCCAGTCAACCCATGAGAAAAACATCAGACAAACCCAAGTTCAAGAATATCTTACAAAATACCTGACCATCTCAAAACTGTCAAGCTCATCAAAGAAAAAGGAAGGTCTGAAACTGCTGTAGTATAGAGGAGCCTAAGGAGACCTGATGTCTAAATGTAATGTATCTTGGATGGGTCTTGGAAAATAAAAAGGACAACAAGTAAAAGAAAATGAAATTACTGTTAATAAACTATGGATTTTGGTTAATAACAGTGTACTGATTGGTTTATTGGTTGTGACAAATGTACCACAGTAATGTAAAATGTTAACAATAAAATAAATTGGATGTGGGATATTCAGGGACCCTATACTATCTTCCCAAGCTTTTCTTAAAACTATTCTAAAATTTTTAAATTATTAAATAAAAAAGAAACATATTCCTTTGGTTCAGGATTTGACCCAGAGCCATAATCTAGTGGAATTTTCTCAGAGGAGAAGTTATATTGGACCGTACCATTCATTTAAATTACTTTCTTTTCCCTTGATTAGTCTACAAATTAAGCTGTTTTAATAAGGTACACTATAACTTACTATAGCAATTATTTTCCTTTGCTGAGTAAGTATAGGCTACAGTTGTAGAGGAAAAAATGGTAATATAAGGTCAAAAGACACATTTTCTTAAAATACGCAGTTAATTTTTTTCTTGTAGCTGAGTATATTAAGACAGTCATCTCCACTAGCAAATTGTATGATATATTAATGACAAGTACATTCATGAATGAGATAGTTTTACTTAATATTGGATCTCTGCATTGTTAATTTTATCAATAGTAATATAAAACATACTGAAAGGTTGTTGCTGAATCATGCAAAGATGCCGGGAATTCAATCCGGGGCCAGAGACGAGGCTTGATCACTCAGAGCTTTTGTGTAATAAAGTTTTATTAAAATATATACTGAAGTATTACTGAAAGGTTGTTGTTGAATCACGCAAAGACTCCGGGAATTCAATCCGGGGCCAGAGGCGAGGCTTGATCGCTCAGAGCTTTTGTGTAATAAAGTTTTATTAAAGTATAAAGGAGATAGAGAAAGCTTCTAGACATAGGCATCAGAAGGGGGCAGAAAGAGTACCCCCCTGCTAGTCTTCAGCTGGATGTTACATAGTCACTAGCAGTCTGTTACTGAAAGAAAGGAATGTCTTAGAATGGCACCAGGCCCCTCACCCATAAGATGCATTTTGGGATAATATTAGCACCAAATGGTTCATCCTGGGCCATAAAATGATTAACTTGAATCTTGAAGAAGGGCAGATCACCATACAAATAGTTTCATTTACAAAAATTAGGGGAACAATATCTGAGTATAACATACTGGTTTGTCAAGTAGGTTCTGAGCCAAGAGGAGGAACTGACTTGAAGAGAGTTTGGGGGTAAATGCATAGTACATTAGCATAGCTTAAGACAAACATTTCCATAAGAAAAAGGCAGTGCTTAACTTCAGGTGAAACCAGGGGTCATTATGGCAACACGGTATTTTAAGAGAAACCTCTTTTTAAATTTGTATAGAGAAGGAAAAAATATTGCTAGTTTGTTTCCTCCAGCTGCTTAAGAGAGATAAAAATGTCTGACACTTGCAGCCTATTTCCTCCATTTGGAGACCCCTGGCCTTCCTGCCTGTTACCCTCTCAATACTATATAAATATCCTCCAGACTGCCTATTGGAATTTACCAAAGTGTTGTGTTTTTACCATGCTTCTATATACATTCGCATGCTGTACCCTCCTTTTATTACATGTTCCAGCCTATTTCATATTTCACCTTCCAGATTCACTTTATCTGTTATCTCTTCCAGAAATCTCTAGATTTCCAGGATGAAACAGGTGACCGCACTACACTTGGTATATTGCTCAATTATACACGATGAATATCACAGTCACACTACATAATATCAGTTGTTTCTCTCACCTAGTTCTTCCTTGAACTAGTAAATTCCTTTGAGGAAGATACTTTATAATTAATTTGTATGTTCCTATGGCAACCCACTCCAGTACTCTTGCCTGGAAAATCCCATGGACGGAGGGGCCTGGTGGGCTACAGTCCATGGGGTCGTGAAGAGTTGGACATGACTGAGCAACTTCACTTTCTCTTTTCACTTTCATGCTTTGGAGAAGGAAATGGCAACCCACTCCAGTGTTCTTGCCTGGAGAATCCCAGGGATGGGGGAGCCTGGTGGGCTGCCGTCTATGGGGTCGCATAGAGTCGGACACGACTGAAGTGACATAGCTTAGCAGTGCCCAATATAGTGTCTGAAACATGGTAAGACCTAAGTAAATTAGTGATTAGTTAATTAAATAAATTCAACATGGGAGATAACAGTATGAATGAGTTTTTTAAAAAGTAAATAAAATAGTGAATAATATGTTACCATTCTATTAAAAAGTGATCAGGAGATTAAGGGGTTCTTAACACTTTGAAATGTTTGTGGGCCAAGCACGTTCTTCCAGAAAATATTCTTGGATAAATCTTTGATCTGAGTCAGTAGGTCATCTCTAATATTCTGTTTGGTTTGAAACACAAGTGATATGTCCTATCTATAACGTATTTCCTTGATCAAACGCAGGGTTTAAAAAGTCAATCTCAGCACAGGAAAGAAGATGGGGGACATGTCTTCCTCGATCCTGCTTGCTGTCCTGGTCCTCACTACTGTTTCTTCATGTTTTGTCACATTCCCCAGCTTCTTTAAAGTATCCACTATCACTTCTGTTTGAAGTTCTTTAGAGACCTCCTGTTTACTCTTCATTCAGGGAAGATTTGAGCACCAAGCTTTCCACCTTTCTCTATATATAATTACTCCTGTAGTTGATTTTTTCAGCAGTTTTTTTTAACCTCAATTTTTTATTGATATATAACTGACATGCATTGTTAGTTTCAAATGTACAATATAATGATTTATGCATATATTATTAAGTGATCACCATGGTAAATATGGTTAAGATCTATCACCACAAATAGTTAATAAATTTTTTTATTAACTATTAATTACTGATGATGAAAGGTTGTTGTTGAATCACGCGAATACACCGGGATTCTTGGCCCCCGGAGGAGAAGAATTCAATCCGGGGCCAGAGACGAGGCTTGATCGCTCAGAGCTTTTGTGTAATAAAGTTTTATTGAAGTATAAAGGAGATAGAGAAAGCTTCTGACATAGGCATCAGAAGGGGGCAGAAAGAGTACCCCCCTGCTAGTCTTTAGCTGGATGTTGTATAGTCACTAGCAGTCTGTTAATTAAAGAAAGGAATATCTTAAAATTCAGAATGGCACCAGGCCCCTCACCCATAAGATGCATTTTGGGATAAATGGTTTATCCTGGGCCATAAAATGATTAACTTGAATCTTGAAGAAGGGCAGACCACCATACAAATAGTTTCATTTACATAGATTAGGGGAACAATATCCATACTGGTTTGTCAAGTAGGTTCTGGGCCAAGAGGCGGAACCGACTCGGAGACAGAGTTTGGGGTAAAGGCATAGTACATTAGCATAGCTTAAGACAAACATTTCCATAAGAAAAAGGCATTGGTTATCTCTAGACTCGAGAATAGCTAACTTCAGGCGAAACCGGGTGTCATTATGGCAACACAATATTTTAAGAGAAATCTCCCTTTAAATTTGTATAGAGAAGGAAAAAATATTGCTAGTTTGTTTCCTCCTGCCGCTTAAGAGAGATAAAAATGTCTGACACTTGCAGGCTATTTCCTCTATTTGGAGACCCCTGGCCTTCCTGCCTGTTACCCTCTCAATGAGAACTTTAAAGATCTACTCTGTTAGCAACTTTCAAATGTACAACAGAATATTGTTAATTATAGTCACCATGGTGTACATTATATCCCCAGGACTTACTTTACAACTGTAAGTATTTACCTTTAGGGGCTTCCCTGATGGTTCAGGCGGTAAAGAATCCACCATGATTCCCATGCCTGGAGAATCCCCATGGACAGAGGAGCCTGGCGGGCTATACAGTCCATGAGGTTGCAAAGAGTCAGACATGACTGAGCCACTAAGCATGGCACACTTACCTTTAGACCTCCTTCACCAATTGTGCCCATGTCCTGCCTCTGCCAACCACCAATCTTCTCTGTGCATCTGTGAGTTTAAGTGTTTTATTTTCTAGATTCCACATATAACTGAGATCATATGCTATTTCTCTCTTTGTCTTACTTATTTCATTTAGCCTAACGCCTTCAAGGTCCATCCATGTTGTCGCAGAGGTAGGATTTCCTTTATTTTTATTGCTAAATAATATACCATTGTGTATATATACCACATATTCTTTATTTCTCCATGAATGGACAGTTTGGTTGTTTCCATGTTTTGGCTATTATAAATAATGCTGCTATGAACATGGATGTGTAACCTTATTCTGTAGTTGATTTCCACAATTATGTAACACTTTCACCCATCCAATGTATTAGTTAGGATTAGTAACAGTAACCCAAAGTAACAGTGGGTTAAACAAGGTTCAAGTTTATTTCCTTCTCATATTAAAAAGTCTGGAGGAAGATAGTCCTGAAGTGGTATGGCAGCTCCATAGCATCTCTTTCTGCTCCGCTCTCAGCATATGGCTCTGTCTTACGGTCCAAGATGGCTACTGGAGCTCCAGCCATTATATGGACATTCTACACAAAAGGAAAGCATAGTTTCCATTTCTCTTAAGGCAACTTCCTAGGAGAACATTGCCTTCCACAGAACATTGCCACTTGGATCTCATTTAGTCACATATATCTAGCTACCAGAGAGGCTAGGAAATGTGTCCTTATACAGAGAGGCAATGTGCCCAGGTAAAAATCAAGATTCTGATATTAAGGAGGAAGGGAGAATGAGTATAAGTGTTGAGGTAGATCTTTACCACCTGGCCTCTCAGTTCAGTGACCTTCTCACTCCAATGATCTTATAATCTACCTATGTCATTATCATCAAAACCTTGATTTAAAGCATCTTACTCTCCGAAAACATCTCTTATCTTTCCAGCACACTCACTCCAGTACTCTGACTCCAACAGTTTTTTGACTCCCCTGTGTGCCCTCCATCAACCTCCTCTTTTTTTTTGAGGGGGGGGGGTTGTGCTGGGTCTTTGTTGCTTTGTGTGGGGGTTTTTTGTCTCTAGTTGCTTCAGGGCAGGGGGTGGGCTACTCTTGGTTTCAGTGTGCAAGCCTCTCACTGCAATGGCTTCTTTTGTTGCAGAGCACAGGCTCTAGGCATGCAGGCTTCAGCAGGTGTGGCACATGGGCTCAGCTGCTCTGCAGCATGTGGGATATTCCCATACCAGGGGCTGAACCCATGTCCCCTGCATTAGCAGGCAGATTCTTAACCACTGGACCACCAGGGAAGCTCCATCAACCTGCTCTGTCTTCACTTCTTAACCCACCTGGTCTAAAACCCATGGTCCAACATTATATCCATACCCTACCATGCACTCTCAATTCCTTTGCCCTTTCCCCCATACTTGCTTGGGTATTACCTTTGTTATGTGTCTTCACTAAAACACTCAAATATGGCGAGAGAAAAATACTACCTGACATCTTAAATTCATGACTACTAAACCTTGCTTCTTTTTTCTCTAAGATAGACGCAATCAGAAGATTTTCACATCTTTCCACTCAGTGCCTGAGGTTTGTAATGAGGGCTAGTTATATAGGCACCCTCTGCCTAGCATATATCAAAATTCCAGGCTCCCAAGAGGAAAGCAGATGTTCAATATAAAACACATGGTTAGACTTCAGTGGTTAAGAATCCACTTGATAATGAAGGGGACATAGGTTCAATTCCTGGTCTGGGAGGATTCCACATGCCACGGGGCAACTAAACCCATGCACCATGACTACTGAGCCTGCACTTAAGAGCCCATGCTCTGCAACAAGAGAAGCCACCATAATGAGAAGCCCGTGCCCTGCAACTTGAGAGTAGTCCCTGCCCACCATAACTAAAGAAAGCCTGGACACAGCAGTGAAGACCCAGCACAGTCAAAAATAAAATTAAATAAATATAAGATAATAGATTCCATAATTTACAGGAAATGGATAAATTCCTTTACAAGCATAATTAAAAAAAAAATAAACCACATGGTTATACAGTTTAGTCTCGGGGAGCTACTCTTATCAGGGTGGTAAGAACCCTCCCCAAATCCAAATTCTCAGGCACCAGACATGGGTTAAGGATGCAAGCTGGCCTTCCTGAGGATAAACAGTCTCAGGCCTGGAGTCATGCCCTCCTTGAGAGGGCAATACATACATAAGTTATTTGGAATTTTTCTGTACAGAAGATTTGTTCCCCATATTCTGGTTGGTTTTAATTCTTTATTTTGGGGGATATGGGAAGCACTATCATGGTTACAAGAGTCAGCTAACCCTTTCCTGCACATTGCTTTTTATTAGGAGCCTCCAATACTGGTCTCCAGACTCTTGCCTGGCCCAGTGTTTCTCAAAATTTGGCTCTTGAGCCAGAAATATCAGCATCATCTGGAATGTGACAGAAATTCTCAAATCCCACCCCAGACTTACTGAATCAGAAATTTTAGTAAGTCCTCCTGATGAATGGTAAAGTTGAAGAACCACTGGTTTAGCCAGATAATGAGGAAGACCTGTACCTGCTCTTTCTGTCGGGCTTCAAACTGATCCTGAGGTCTCCACTATCTGCCAGAACCAATAGATGAAAGTAGGTTAGGATGGGAGTGGTGTGGAGTCAGGGTATATTCAAACTAGCATCTTCCCTTCCTTGTGGATTATAAATAAACTTATTTTAAAGCTTTCTTCAGAGCATTCTTTTTCTCGATTTCCTTGGGGGCAAATTCTCTCATTTGAAGAGTCTTCTTACGAAAGATCATGGTACTGGATGCCTGTGTTTTACTATTTGGATTGCTTTAGTAATTTTTTATGTTTTTTGGGGGGGGCGGATTTCATTGTTTCATAAAAGTTGAAAAACTAAAACAAAGATTTCTTACATAACTTTTGCCCAAATTCCCTAAAGGCAAGACTTTACATACCAACAAAGGAACAAGAAAATTAACATTCATATAACATTGTTAACTAAACCACTTATTCAACGGTCACCACTTTTCCCACTAATTTCCCTTTTTTGTTCCAGGATCCTATATTACATTTAGTAGTTATGTATCCTTAATCTCCTCTAATCTTTGTCAATTCTTCAATGTTTTGTTGTCTTTCAGGACCTTGACAATTTGAAAGACCTAAGTTCCATATTTTATTTCTGATTTATTTACTTTATACCTAATGTTGTTTTTCTATTGCAGGATCCCACTTTCTAAGTGGGATCACATGCCCTTTATTATTAGTCTGCTTTAGACTGTGACAGTCTCTTACACTTTCCTTGTTTTTGATGACTTGACAGTTTTGAGGAGTACTAGTTAAGTATTTTGTAGACTATCCCTTAATTTGTGATTGTCTGATATTTTCCCCTCATGATTAGGCTAGGGTTTTGCATTGTCAGGAGGAAAACTACAGAGGTGAAGTGCTATTCTCATCACATCATACCAGGGGTACTACTAATCACTTACCACTAATGATGTTAACTTGCTGAGCTTGTGTTTGTTAAGTTTCTCCACTGTAAAGTTATTCTTTTTTCTTTTTTTCCAAATTGTATTCTTTGGAAGGAAGTTACTAGGCTCTGCCCATACTTAAGGGTTGAAGAGTTATGATCCATGTCCTTGAGGGCAAAGTATCTACATAAATTTTTTATAATTCTGCTATATGGGAAGAATCCTCTCCCATGTATTTGTTTATTCAATTATTTATATCAGTATGGATTCATGGGTATTTATTTCATAACATGGGTTATAATCCAATTCTACATTATTTATTCCATTGCTCAAAGTATTCCAGCTTTAAGCCATTTGGAGCTGTTGCACTGGTGCCTCTGACATACCGTCATTAGTTTTTTTAAAGCACTTCTTCACTTTCTGGCACTACAAGATGCTCCAAACTCATCTTGTACATTCCCTGTCCCAGTTTTAGGAGCAGCCGTTTTGCTCGGAGTCCTGGTTACTCTCACTAGAGAATGGTATTAGAAATAAAAACTTGGTGCTAAGTGTGCTCATTGCTACTGGGGTATCATGGCTTCCAGGCCCTTCAGAGGACAGAGCTTGGAAATATGTGTATACTAACTCATGAATACACAATTATTTCTGTACTTATCCATCTATTTCTACACTAAGCTAAATATGACTTCATACTAATGAGAGAGGTAAAGCTTATGCAGATTGATAGGGAGTCCAAGGCCCCTTGAGGAGGAGGCAAGCATTCTTTCAGATATTCTTTTGCCTTAGTCTCGTAGGACATGTTTCCCTTAGTTCAGTTCACTTCAGTTCAGTCGCTCAGTCGTGTCTGACTCTTTGCAACCCCATGAATCGCAGCACGCCAGGCCTCCCTGTCCATCACCATCTCCTGGAGTTCACTCAAACTCACGTCCATTGAGTCAGTGATGCCATCCAGCCATCTCATCCTCTGTCATCCCCTTCTCCTCCTGCCCACAATCCCTCCCAGCATCAGAGTCTTTTCCAATGTGTCAACTCTTTGCATGAGGTAGCCAAAGTATTGGAGTTTCAGCTTTAGCATCATTCCTTCCAAAGAAATCCCAGGGCTGATCTCCTTTAGAATGGACTGGTTGGATCTCCTTGCAGTCCAAGGGACTCTCAAGAGTCTTCTCCAACACCACAGTTCAAAAGCATCAATTCTTCGGTGTTCAGCTTTCTTCACAGTCCAACTCTCACATCCATACATGACTACTGGAAAAACCATAGCCTTGACTAGACGGACCTTTGTTGGGAAAGTAATGTCTCTGCTTTTGAATATACTATGTAGGTTGGTCATAACTTTCCTTCAAAGGAGTAAGCGTCTTTTAATTTCATGACTGCAGTCACCATCTGCAGTGATTTTGGAGCCCCAAAAATAAAGTCTGACACGGTTTCCACTGTTTCCCCATCTATTTCCCATGAAGTGATGGGATCGGATGCCATGATCTTCGTTTTCTGAATGTTGAGCTTTAAGCCAACTTTTTCACTCTCCATTTTCACTTTCACAAGAGGCTTTTTAGTTCCTCTTCACTTTCTGCCATAAGGGTGGTGTCATCTGCATATCTGAGGTTATTTATATTTCTCCCAGCAATCTTGATTCCAGCTTGTGCTTCTTCCAGCCCCGCATTTCTCATAATGTACTCTGCATATAAGTTAAATAAGCAGGGTGACAATATACAGCCTTGACGTACTCCTTTTCCTATTTGGAACCAGTCTGTTGTTCCATGTCCAGTTCTAACTGTTGCTTCCTGCCCTGCATACAGGTTTCTCAAGAGGCAGGTCAGGTGGTCTGGTATTCCCATCTCTTTCAGAATTTTCCACAGTTTATTGTGATCCACACAGTCAAAGGCTTTGGCATAGTTAATAAAGCAGAAATAGATGTTTTTCTGGAACTCTCTTGCTTTTTCCATGATCCAGCGGATTTTGACAATTTGATCTTTGGTTCCTCTGCCTTTTCTAAAACCAGCTTGAACATCAGGAAGTTCACGGTTCACATATTGCTGAAGCCTGGCTTGGAGAATTTTGAGCATTACTTTACTAGCATGTGAGATGAGTGCAATTGTGCGGTAGTTTGAGCATTCTTTGGCATTGCCTTTCTTTGGGACTGGAATGAAAACTGACCTTTTCCAGTCCTGTGGCCACTGCTGAGTTTTCCAAATGTGCTGGCATATTGAGTGCAGCACTTTCACAGCATCATCTTTCAGGATTTGAAATAGCTCCACTGGAATTCCATCACCTCCACTAGCTTTGTTCGTAGTGCTGCTTTCTAAGGCCCACTTGACTTCACATTCCAGGATGTCTGGCTCTAGGTGAGTGATCACACCATCGTGATTATCTTGGTCGTGAAGATCTTTTTTTGTACAGTTCTTCTGTGTATTCTTGCCACCTCTTCTTAATATCTTCTGCTTCTGTTAGGTCCATACCATTTCTGTTCTTTACTGAGCCCATCTTTGCATGAAATGTTCCCTTGGTATCTCTAATTTTCTTGAAGAGATCTCTAGTCTTTTCCATTTTGTTGTTTTCCTCTATTTCTTTGCATATTACAATGATATATATTACTCATGGGAATGCTTTTCTCAGGCTTTGAGTTAATTATAACATAATTATAATATAATTATAACTGTAATTATAACAATATATCTTGACTGGGATTTTGTTCTTTCTCAAGACTGGCACTACTGAAGCCCAGAGACATGTTGCTTGGAACATGTTACTCCTGGCTAATCTTTTGCTGATGTTGTGTCAAGAAGTATGTTGTGGGAGAAGGGTCTGGTAAAACTTTTACAGACTTGAAGTATTCTTTTTATCTATTCTCAGCAGCCAATTGAAAAGTATATAATGCTCAGCTCATACTAGCAAAGTGGATACTCTTCTACCTTCCTTCCAGTTCCTTATGCTGGAAGCTTTCCCTATCCTTTCACTTTAACAAAATCTCTGCTGCACAAAGCTGAGACTGTGTCTTTGGTCCCAGAGTGAAATCTTCTCCTTCAGAGGCCACAAACCCGACACCAACCACCATAAGTGAAAGTGGAGTCACTCAGTCGTGTCTGACTCTTTGCGACCCCATAGACTATAGCCTACCACGCTCCTCTGTCCATGGGATTTTCCAGGTAAGAGTACTGGATTGGGTTGCCATTTCCTTCTCCAACCACCTAAGCTATCACTAATGTCTTCAAGTCTAATCTAGGATTTAGTGATCCCATGCCTAATCCTCTTACTTTATGTAGGAGAAAATTTATAACTAGAAAGATAAAGATACTTCCCCTAGTCAAACAAATTACAGTTAGCAGTCTACTTGCACCAAATCAATACTTATGTGGTGATGCTGTGTATATGCTGCTGCTGCTAAGTCACTTCAGTCATGTCCAACTCTGTGTGACCCCATAGACGACAGCCCACTGGGTTCCCCCGTCCCTGGCATTCTCCAGGCAAGAACACTGGAGTGGATTGCCATTTCCTTCTCCAATGCATGAAAGTGAAAAGTGAAAGTGAAGTCACTCAGTCGTGTCTGACTCTTCATGACCCCATGGACTGCAGCCTACCAGGCTCCTCCATGCATGGGATTTTCCAGGCAAGAGTACTGGAGTAGGGTGCCATTGTCTTCTTCAGATGCTGTGTAAATGCTAGGTGCTAAATCAATGCATTTTAATTAAGATGCTAATTAAGATACTAATTCTTCCAATAATATAAGTCTATATTATATTTGGAGGACATTTTCAGTGAACATTTAAGTCATATGTGTCATTAGAGACATTTATGGGTTTATAAGGGTCAGATTAGGAATCATATCTATTTGGGGTCATAGTGGTTTCTATGGAGATTTCAAGATTGTGAGTAGGTCCAGAGCAAGGGCCTTTAGCTAATACCAGCAAGTACTAAGCCCCTTATAAAGGTTTGTTAAAATAACAGACTATAAGTATCATTTCAGGAAATAACTGGCCAAGTAGTTAACCTGAACCTCTTTTGTACAATGATCATCTAGATGTTCCACCTACCCTCACAAGTGGTTTCGAGGATCACACGACAGAATTCATATGGAAATCCTTTGAAGCCTGAAAGAATTATGATAATATGTGGGGAAAATTCTGGACCCTTGAATTTGGTCCTTCTTCCTGCTGGTAGACAGAATATATGAACTGCTTCTCAGCCCGTATAAAATTATTACAAATAAAATAAAGGGATGAATCCCCTGGTGGTCCAGTGGTTAGACTCAGTGCTCTCACTGCCATGGGCCCAGGTTAAGTCGTTGGTCAGGGAACTAAGATCCAGCAAACTGTGCAGTGTGGCCAAAATGAATAAAACAAAAATAAGAAGCCACAAAGACTCAATAGCCAAAGGAATCTTGAGAAAGAGGAACAAACTGGAGGTATTACACTTTCTGATTTTAAATAATAATAGCCAAAACGGTATGGTACTGGCATAAAAAAAAGACACATAGACTAATGGAAGAGGATAGATAGCACAGAAATAAACACACATCTATACAGTCAAGAAATCTTTGAGGAAGGCACCAAGAATGCAAAATGGGGAGAGTCTCTTTAGTAAGAGATTGGGAAAACTGAATATCCACGTGCAAAAGAATGAAACCGAATACCTATCTTATCTATCTGAAGATGGTGTCAGATCTCACAAGTTAAGGGCTCAGTCCTACAAGACTATCCTACCCCACTATAAAAACATGCACTTCGGACACCAACCACAAGTCCAGCCTGTCATCTGAGCTCCTGAGAGATGGGCTATGGATCAGGTTCCCAGACTTCCTCCTCAGGTTTTATTAATTTTCTAGAGTACCTCAGAGAACTCTGGAAACCCATTTACTGTCTAGATTATTGGTTTATTATAAAAGTATATTACTCAGGAACCAGAAGGAAGAGATGCATAAGGCAAGGTATGGTGAAAGGACTGTTTCCAGGCCCTCTCCAAGTAAGCCACTCTCTGTGAATGTCCATGTATTCACCAGTCTGGAAGCTCTCCACATCCCTGTCCTTTTGAGGTTTTTATGAAAGCCTCAGTACATAATTATGACTGACTAAAGCACTGGCCACTGGCCACTGTCTCAACCTCCAGCTCCTCCCCCTTCCCCAGAGGTCAGGGGTATGGGACTTAAAGTTCAACCCTCTAAATAGTGTTTGGTTTTCCTGGCAACCAGCCCCATCCTTAGGTTCAGTCCAAAAGTCACATCATTAACCTAACAAGAGACACCTTTAATGTTCTCATCACTTAGAAAATGCCAAGGATTTTGAGAGTTATGCCAGAAATAGAGACAAAGATCAAATACATGTTTCCTATTATAAATCATGACATCACCTGAATAGACCTGAATAGGCATTTCTCCAAAGAAAGTATACAAAAGGCCAACAGATAACATGAAAAGGCACTCAACACTGATAATCATCAGGGAAATGTAAATCAAAACTACAATGAAATATCATCAGCTCATCTGTTAGAATGGCTATTATCAAAAAAAGACTAAGTGTTGGCAAGGACACAGGAAAGGGAATACTTGTATGCTGTTGGTGGGAATGTAAATTGAGACAGCCGCTATGGAAAACAGTATGACGATTCCTCAAAAATTTAAAAACAGAACTACCATATGATCCAGTAATCCTTCTTACATGTATATATCCAAAGGAAATGAAATCAGGATCTTGAAAATATATTTGCACTCCCATGTTCACTGCAGTATTATTCCCAATAGCCAAGGCATGGAGACAACCTAAGTGTCTGTCTAAAGATGAATGGCTAAAGAAGATGTAGCATACATACACACAATGGAATACTACTTAGCTATGAGAAAGAAGAAAATCCTGCCATGTCCAACATCATAGACAGAACTTGAGGGCATTATACGAAGTGAAATAAATCAGTCAGAGAACCAAAATACTGTATTGAATCACTTATACCTGGAATCTAAAAAAAAAGTTAAACTCAGAGAAATAGAGGGCAGAATGATGGTTGCCAGGGGTTGGGAGGTAGAGGAAATGGGAAGATGTTGGTCAAAAGGTATAAGCTTTCAGTTATAAGATGAATAAGAACAGCATGATGACTAAAGTTAATAATACTGTGTTGTATACTTGAAATTTGTTGAGAGTAAATCTTAAGCATTTTCCCACACAAACACACAAAAGTGTGAAGTGATAGGTATGAATTACCTTTATTGTGAGAATCATTTCACAGTGCATACATAGATCAAATCATTACACTGCATACTTATATATATATAATATAGTTATACCTCAATAAAATTGCAAAACATTAATATTGATGTTATTTATTTCTAAAAATAGTTTCCACAGTGGTTGAGTAGTCTCTTTTATGTATAAATTTGTATCTTTTCTCTTCCTAAAGCTGATTTTAAATAGACTTAAATTGTTTTTATTTTTATTGTGGCATAATATTCATATAATAAATCACCCTTTATAGTATAGTTCTGTAAATTTCGGCAGATACATTACATTCAAGATACAGTAGTATTCTATAATATAAACTTATTCTATAACTCAAAGTTCCTCAGTCACATTTGTAAACCCCTCTTCCCACCTTCAGCTCCTAGAAAGTACTGATCTGTTTTCCAACCCTAAGTCTTGCTTTTTCCAGACTGTCATGTAAATAGACTCTGGCTTCTTTCACTTCCCATAATGCATTTGAAGTTTATCCATGATGTGTGTATCAAGAATTTAATCTCTTTCACTGCCGAGTTTGATCCCTAGGTCAGGAAGATCCCCTGGAGAAGAAAATGGCAACCCACTCCAGTATTCTTGCCTGGAAAATTCCATGGACAGAGGAGCCTGATGGGCTACAGTCCATGGAGTTGCAAAGAGTCAGACATGACTGAGCACATTCCATTTATGGCTATACCACATTTTGCTTATGGATTTACCAAGTGAAAGACACTTGCGTTGTTTCCATTTTGGGGTGAGTGTGAATAAAGCCACATATTGTACAAATAAATATTTATATACAGGGTTTTGTGTGAACCTGTCTTTATTTCATTTGAATAAATACCTAGGAGTGGTATTACTAAATTGCATGTTAGGTGTATGTTTAACTTTATAGAAAAAGATCAAATTGTTTTGGAAATGGAAATGACCAAGATGAGATGTCATACTCATTCCTGATCATAAATGGGGATGCAACCTGGGGAGTGGAGACAGTAAAGCTCCAGATGCAGAATCTAACCTGTCATCCAGTTCCATAAGATCAACAGATTTTCTCCCCATCCTCACTTCTCAGAGGAAGCAGGATACCTTTAGCAGCACACATAAAAGCATACTGTGCTATGAAGTCTCCCAAGCTCTCCTTTATTCTCCTTAGTTTATTAGGCAGAATGGCTTATCTGAGGAGAACAGTGGCAATGACATCTGAGATACAGCAATATCAAGAGAACCTCCATTAATTATTTTGCCTATTACCACCTTCTTTTCCTTCCCTCTAGAAGGAAAGATAGGACACTGGGGCAACAGTATTAAGTCTAAAGAGATAAAATTATACTAGTATTAGTTGAGAGGTCATGTTTCTTTACCTAGTCATTCCTGAGTAGAAGGAAAAAACAAATAGACATGAGACTGGGGATAAGAAGTTAATCCTTCGTACAGTGTGACATTACTTTTGCCCTATGCCTAAAATATGCAATATGCAAAGTTGACTTTTATTATTAACTACTGATTCATAAATGCTATTAGAGCAGAACGGTGGCATGGATACTCCTCCAAACCAGATTTGTCTCACCTATGGTGATCTGATGCTTATAAAGAAATACAGACAAGGGACAAATTATTTGGCGTGCAGAAACCACCCTGGGTTAGAAATCTGAATAGTAAATAAATTAAGATTTAATATATTTGTCCTTCAAGGCCCTTACTTCAGAGTCCTATAGAAAGATTAAAAGAAACTCAGAATAAAAGGGAGGTGGGGAGGGGGAAGTGGGGGTGGTATAAGGTTATCCAAGTAGCAGGTAACTAGACTGTAAAGATTTTGAAGGGGTAAGCAAAAGGTTGAAGTAAAATATGTAACTTTTTCTTCCTGCAAACTGTCTTTGGTGAGGAGCCACAGAATAACTGAATTTCTTAGGGGCAGAGTAAAAACATAAGTGGAAGCAGTGGATTTGTTGGACTTAAGTGGATGGGTATTCAACTTAATATAAAAAGGAACTTTTCAATTAAAAGGTTGAACTTTTCAACATTTCTGCTCATTCAGAAAGGGTGGCCTTGTGTGACTTGGGGTCCCCCATGACTGTCTGTATTTAAGACTAAGTGGAATTTCTGCATGGTTGCTGAGTTATATCTGACTCTTTGCAACCCTATGAACTATAGCCCACCAGGCTCCTCTGTCCATGAGATTTTCCAGACAAGAATATTGGAGTAGGTTGCCATTTCCTCCTCCAGGGGGATCTTCCCAGCCCAGGGGTCCAACCTGAGTCTCCTGCTTTTCCTGCACTGGCAGGTGGATTCTTTACCACTGAGCCACCAGGTGGAATTATCCTGTTATAAATGTAGTAAGCAGAATTCATGTACCCTTCATTCTGCAAATTTTTATTAAAAGTTTACTCTGTACAGGTGCATGCAAGAATATGAAAAAGAATCAAACCTAGTTTTTCTCTCTGCCTATTGTCAGTGCAGTGGTTCTTATCCTTTAGGTGTATTCACATTCCCTTGGGGGATCTTGTTAAAATGCAGAATCTGCTTTTGAGACGGCAGAGGTGGGTTCGATTCCTGGGTCAGGAAGATCCCCTGGAGAAGGAAATGGCCACCCATTCCAGTATTCTTGCCTGGAAAATCCCATGGACAGAGGAGCCTGGTGGACTACAGTCCATGGGGTTGCAAAGAGTTGGACAGGGCTAAACATCCATACACAGAGAGAGAACAGATGGGGCCTCTGATTCAGCATTTCTAACAAGCTCCCAGATGATGGCAATGCTGCTGGTCACTGTAACACACGCTGAGCGACAAGGGTTTCTAGTAGGTCATTAGACATGCATATAATCATAATACAGAGTAAGAATTAGTAAATAGCACAGATATCCCATTAATTATCAGTAGAAAGCTGAATTTATCCCAACCTAAGGGCTGTCATTGCCCTTTTGTGCCTTAAGTGTTCCTTCTGATGTTTCTGTTGCTTTCTTACTTGTATTTTCTTTCTTTTGAGGTTGCTCACGGCAAATACTCTTTCTTAGCCTAGAATAGCTTTCTCCTTCTAATTTTTACAATCTGTCAAGATTTGTCTAAATATTCCCTCTTCCCTGGGGCCCCACTCTGACTGCTAAGTACTCCCCATAACATCTAGTTTTAACCCCCAGCAATTACCATTATTTCCTTAGCTTTCAATTGCAAGTCCGTGTTCTTATTCCTTACAGGAACTCACCTCTCTGGCAAGCTTGACGAAAAGATGCTACAAAATGAAAACATTTGGCAAACCTGAGGCCAGGTGAGGAGGCCGAGAAGAAATCAACGCAGCTCCTCCCGGTACGGTGCACCAGAGCCCAGGAAGGGACCCCAGGTATATTTTGGGAACCATCCCTTCCGCATGGCAGGTCTTTGGGCTCAACCAACCTCTTGATGAAAGTGAAAGAGGAGAGTGAAAAAGTTGGCTTAAAGCTCAACATTCAGAAAACAAAGATCATGGCATCTGGTCCTATCAGTTCATGGCAAATAGATGGAGAAACAGTGGAAACAGTGGCAGACTTTATTTTGGGGGGGTGCCAAAATCACTGCATGTTGACTACAGCCATGAAATTAAAAGACGCTTACTCCTTGGAAGAAAAGTTATGACCAACCTAGACAGCACATTACAAAGCAGAGACATTACTTTGCCAACAAAGGTCCGTCTAGTCAAGGCTATGGTTTTTCCAGTAGTCATATATGGATGTGAGAGTTGGACTATAAAGAGAAGAAGAATTGATGCTTTTGAACTGTGGCGTTGGAGAAGACTTTTGAGAGTCCCTTGGACTGCAAGGAGATCCAACCAGTTCATTCTAAAGGAGATCAGTCCTGGGTGTTCATTGGAAGGACTGATGTTGAAGCTGAAACTTCAATACTTTGGCCACCTGATGGGAAGGGAAGAGCTGACTCATTTGAAAAGACCCTGATGCTGGGAAAGATTGAAGGCGAGAGGAGAAGGGGACGACAGAGGATGAGACGGTTGGATGGCATCACCGGCTCAATGGACATGAGTTTGAGTAAACTCCGGGAGTTGGTGATGGACAGGGAGGCCTGGCGTGCTGAAGTCCATGGGGTCGCAAAGAGTCGGACACGACCGAGCGACTGAACTGAACTGAACTAAACCTAAGATTCGGGCGCTGGCTTGCCAGGGAAGCGGTCCTGGCCCCGCACTTCGCTGACTGTGGCACGGGCGCCCCCGCCTGGCGCTGGAGGCAGCGCGTGGCGGCCCACCACCGAGCCGGCGGCGGCTAGAGAGGCCGGCTGGCCCCGGGCGCCGTAGCGGCACGGCCGCAGGGAACGCGCGCGGGGCGGGCCCCACGCCACTGATCTTGTAGCCATTTTAGGAGGAAACCAGGCTCGCTAGCCCCAGGCGAGGTTTCAATTTCGATAACTTTATTGGTGGCTTTATCCGCAGAACAGCCATCGCACCATTGGTCCCGGGAGGAGGGAGAGCATCGCGGGAGGTGATTGGGTTGGGGGTGCCCCTGGACCGTGAGCGCGGGGGATGCGGGGGAGTTCCCGAAAGGGGGTTTCTTGAGCAGCCGGCCTCTGGAGGGTTTGGGGGTTCCGGGTGTTCTTGGAGGCCAGAGAGGAAGAGGTCCCCCAGGCACGGCTTCCCTGGGGCGGGGATTCCCTAGCCCGGGTCCCCAGACGCAGGGGCGGGGCCGGGGGCTCCCCTGACAAGACTGCCGGGGTGTCCCTTGCCCCATGCTGTTCCTTACGGCAGGTGGCCCCCGACTCGAGCTGCACAGCCATGGGAAACACCACCAGCGATCGAGTGGCCGGGGAGCGCCACGGCGCCAAGGCTGCGCGCGCCGAGGGCGCCGGCGGCCATGCTCCGGGTAAGGAACATAAGATCATGGTGGGGAGCACCGACGACCCCAGCGTCTTCAGCCTGCCGGACTCCAAGGTGAGCGTCCCCACGCCCCCAGTTGGTGGTGGTCCTGCAGCAGGCTGGGTGTCAGGCCTCCTCCTTCCTCTTTTGTTTTTTTCTTACCACGCTGACCCGAATTAAGGCTTTTAGAATTAAAGGTTTTTTTCTGGGGACGGAGATACTGAGTGGTAATTCTTTTTGCGGTGCTGCCTCAAAATAGGATAGAGGCGGAGTTCTTGTTACTGGACTCCTCTGTTTGCCACATTTTTAGGATGAGGCCAACCGCCCCCCCCCCTCCCCCGCCCCCAACCTCCACCCTTGATTCTCCTGACCGGCAAGGGTGCCTCTTCTAGAGTATTGATGAATTTGTAGGTTGTGAAAAACTTCAGACTGTAGGTTACCTGAGTTGCTGACCATAGGCGGCAGTTTCTCACATTTGCCCTAAGGTAGATAAGTGACTTACTTTTCCCTGAACACTTCTACTTCTTTGTATTAGTCTCATTTTTGCCCTTCTAAGAGATCAGCACTTCAGATCCTCTTTCCCTTTGGCATGACTGTGAGCAACAACCCCTTGCTTATATGAATACTTTTTCCTAGTCTTGGAGATCAGAAAAGGACATTATTTGGTTGACTGCTTAGTTTTCATCTCAAACTTCATAGTTGTAGCTGAGGTGCTTTTTTTCATATCCAGCTACTTCTTAAGTGGGAGAGCAAATAAGTTTAGGATTTCTTCACTTCCCGGTAGTACTTGATATTACCAAGCTGAAAAGGGACAACCCGCAGTTTCCCTGAAGACCTGGCTGTCAGTCTAGGACTTTCAGGAAAGTGGCAACTTGTGTTCACTCTACAGAAAGGATAGATGGAGCTGACAGCAATAAAATTACATCCGAATGTTTCGAATCACTTTTAGAACTGTCTGCATTAAATACAGTAATTCCACCTGGTAGTCTGACTGGGATGAAGTAGAAAAATGGAGGGATTGAGGAGACTGGGGTGTGTTTGATGTTACCACTCATCCCTTGCCACACATCTGAGGTTTTATTTTATTTACTCTTGTAAATGTGTGTGTGTGTTAGTCATTCAGTCGTCTCCGACTCTTTGCAACCCCATGTCCATGGGATTCTCCAGGCAAGAATACTGAAGTGGGTTGCCATTCCCTTTCCAGGGGATCTTCCCTATTGAGGGATTGAACCTGGGTCTCCTGAATTGCAGGCAGATGCTTTACCGTCTGAGCCACCAGGGTAAATAGAGAGTAATTTTGCTGGGTTGGTAATACATGAAATGTGGATTCTGTTTATTTTCTTGGATCCCAATTGAAAACATAATCACAAAGAGAAGTGAAGGTGATTTCTTGGGGTTTCTTCTCTGTTCCTTTCTTGCTTCTTCCACTTCAGGACTTCTTCCTCAACACTCGGGCTGTCTCCCCAGCCATCTGAATTTACTTCTTCAAAGCTTTCTCAAGGTGATTGTATTTTTATCCATTTCCTACACTGATGACTCAGGATTTAAGTACTGTGTACTTTTCAAACTGTGACTGCAGTAATCGGTGTCCTGAATAAAAGCCAGGTTGCTCTGTCTGAAATGGAGCCTATTTTGGATCATTTTTTCCCTTACCTCAGTCTTGCCATTTGTGAAATAAGATTGGTTCAAATAATTCCCAAGGTCATTTCCAAATCTAAGATTTTACAGTTGCTCAGTCTATTCTGTTTCTTTCCTCAGCGTTTCACTTAAACAGTTTTCAATTGTAATTCTAGTTGTTTTGCCTCTTTTCCTGATGATTTTGCTGACTATTTAACTTGGAGTAAACAATCTTCCTGCTTGTCAGCTGCACTGATGCCTACCACAGAAATATCATATCATATGTGGAAGGGCTTTCTTCCAAAGCTAGGCATATTAATAGTTTATAGCTTTCAAATTCTAAAATAATAAAGCATACAAGTAAATGATAGAAACAGTGGCAGAAGGGCCTATATTGCTTCAAATGCCACCGTTCTTCAGTGAACTAGTTCAATGGTTTTCAGTCCTATTTGCACATTAGACTTACCTGGGATTTATTTAAACATTTCATGGAAAATCTGAAACATTTTCCATGTTTCAAAGTCAGGAGAGCAGTGTAATGAATCCTATATAACTGTCATCCAGTTTAAACAATGATCAAATCATGAATGAATTCATATTGTCTATACCCCAATCCACTCTACCCCCACCAATTATTTTTAAGCAAATCCCAGCCCATCATATCAAATATTACTTTATCTATAAGTATTTTAGGATGTATCTCTAATGATGAGATTTCTTTATTTATTTTCAACATTAAATTTTAGTATTATTGTCTGGGAAGCTTAAAAATAGATTCCCAGGTCCTATATCTGAATCAGAATCTGAGGCATATGTAATTGTTAGGAATGTAAAAATTTCTGTAATTCTAATCCAGACTGTCAAATGAGTTCATTGCTTTGAGAAAATGGAGATCAAGTTTTTCTCTTAAGTCATTTTCTTATATAATGTGAAAGTTCCTTCAGTTCTCTTTGTTTACTAAGGATTATGTTGCCACTAACGTCTCATACTGTAGTTTTGAGGAATATTCAGAGACAGTATGGAAGGTAGACTGCCTCAGCCATTTTGAAAGTAAAGCGCAAGTGAATAAACTAGTCTTTTTTTTAATCCCACATTATTTTATTTGGTATTAATAATATTTTGGCTTGTTACCATGAAGACTTATTACCAAAGTCATTTAAGCCACTCTAAAGTGTGGATCAACAAACTTTTTCTGTAAAGGGCCATATAGTAAATATTTTAGACTTTGTGGCAGACCATACAGTCTCTGTCACTGATATTCAGTTCTGCCATTGCAGCATGAAAGCAGCTATAGAAAATGAGTAAGTGAATGAGTGTGGCTATTTTCCAGTAAAACGTTATTTGTAAAAGCATCTGGCTCACTGGCCATAGTTTGCCAGTTTCTGTTCTAAAAGATAGTAATGAAAAGAAACTTGACTTAAGGAGTCAGTTTTTTTCTGCAACCCTACATACCTCATTTGATATTGGAACCACTTTTTTAAAGGAAACTGTGTTTTTGATCTGATGCTTCTTGTAGCTCCACAATTTTCATCCCTACTCCTGAAAATTACTAGTATAAGCCTGGCATAGATGAATAAGTAAGATTTCATAACTATTTCTCAAAATTTAGGAAACCAGTGATCTGATTTTTATATATTTAATGTCCTTTTATAACCTGTTAACTAAAGAGGAAATTATGAATTATTTAAGAATTTTAGTATCTCTAATTTCTATTACAACTGATAATTGATAATTGAGATGCTTATATTTACATATGAAAAATACATGGCTTAGGACTTCCTTGGTGGTCCAGTGATTAAAACTCTGTGCTTCTGCTGCAGGGGTGAGGGTTTGAATCCTTGGTTGGGGAACTAAGATCCTGCATGCTGCATGGCACAGCAAAAGAAAAAAAATAGATGACTAACTTAATTATTTTTTGTAGAACCGTGCTTTATTATCATATTTTTTCTCTTAAGAGATAAGCATATCATGATTGTCTGCCTATGAGTTAATCTGGTAACAGGAAGTAAGATTTTTTGTTCGTTTGTATTTTAAGGGAAATCCTAAGGCTCTGAAAGGATGAGTGATTCATGCAGACTCAGAAATTAAGCTATGATTTGGGCAGACTTTGAGCATAAGCCATTTGACCATTTGGGTCCTAGATGAGTTTCTTTTCTATAGTTTTGTTCAAAGTTTGATGTAGTTGCTAATTTCAAGACTTATTAATCCTTATCAGAAATGTAGCACCCCTCTCTGCCCTAAGGAGGAGAGTGACCTTTTCAGAATTCCAGGGTCACAATTTAGGGATGACCTAATCCTTCTTACAGCTCCCTGGGGACAAAGAGTTTGTATCATGGCAGCAGGATTTGGAGGACTCCGTAAAGCCCACACAGCAGGCCCGGCCCACTGTTATCCGCTGGTCTGAAGGAGGCAAGGAGGTCTTCATCTCTGGGTCCTTCAACAATTGGAGCACCAAGATTCCACTGATTAAGAGGTGAAGACAAGTGTCTTGGTTGAGTCTGCTGGGTCCAGGAGTAGAGACCCAATTTCCTTTCTCAGGAGAGAGACTTGGCTGGACTACTCCTCTCCACCTGCTAGGGACTTTCTCTAGAACATTTTTTGTGACCAGTAACTGTATCTGTGACTTTTTTTTTAACCTTATAGTGAGTCAGAGATGTTTTACCACTTACAATGTCATTGCCTTAGAGGGACTTACAACAGTTTTGTAGGTATGTTCTTTAGCATTGTGTTAATAGAAGTCCTTTCTATGCTTGTGGGAAGTCTCCCGTAACTGCCTGAGTCCAGCTGCCCTGACTTCTGCACTAAAACAAAACACGTTGTAAAGTTCTAGGTAGTAATGTTATTTGTTGCTTGCAGAGCAACAGTGAGTTATGTAACTGACTATGGCCCTTTGTATGTAGGTAATTTTCTAGAAAATGCTCACCAAAATGTGGAAAGAGTACCTTGAGGCACTTCTTATCCTGAACCTACTCACTATCTTTTTTACACTCCTGAGGGATCTGTTCTGCTGAAGCAAAATAGTTGTACTAAGGTGAAACATTCTGGGGGATTAATATCTTTATTGTTCTTTTCCAGATATTAGTTAAAAATTAAAGTTATTAGGAGGGATAGCAAATACATGCTCAAGGGGATATAGAAAAGGAGAATGGGTTTATAAATTATTAATTTTTACTCCAGGGGGTGCAATCACTTAGGAATATGGGAGATCACTGGTATGATACTGTGATTGCCTCATGGCTTTTACATTTATCTTCTGTCTTCTAATAAGAATTTAGCCTGTTTAACTTTCTGTTTTCTTCTGTAGCCATAATGACTTTGTTGCCATCCTGGACCTCCCTGAGGGAGAGCACCAGTACAAGTTTTTTGTGGATGGACAGTGGGTTCATGATCCATCAGAGGTAAGACCTTGACCTCTGAGGGTAACCACTGGCTTCATAGTCTCCTTTTAGCTATTATTCCACTGGGTGTCAAATATCATTGCTTTTGGATTTCCCTGTTGATAAAAGATGGTGGTGCCAAGTATAATCCCTTCTAAAAAGAGGAGAGTTGAATGGATGAGATGTATTTGAAATGGGGATTCATGAATTTTTTTTTTTTCCATTCACTGTTTCAGCCTGTGGTTACCAGTCAGCTTGGCACAATTAACAATTTGATCCATGTCAAGAAATCTGATTTTGAGGTGTTTGATGCTTTAAAGCTAGATTCAATGGAAAGCTCAGAGACATCTTGTCGAGGTAATTTTGTAGTATTTGCTCTTTCTTGATCTTTCCTTTCTTATAATGCATGTTTCTTCCCAAGAGTGGTTTTTGTTTTTTTCATTTTCGATTTAGGTATCTTCCTAATTGTATGTATGTTTCTCCTATAAACATTTAGGTCATATTCTCTGAGAATGAAATCTGTGTAATGTATTTGATTTCACAGTAAGTGAAAGTAAATATATTTGATCTACATTAAATTTACATTGTAACCCAACACACATCACACAAACCAGTAACATGTCTTGCAGTATAATGTTTGCCTTTATTACATGTAAAGCACTTTATTTTCTGCTTTATTCTTTTTATAAACAACGAATGTGCTGTGATCTATAGTTTAAAAAGCTATTTCTAATAATTTTTCAGTTTTTTCATTGACCTTTGATAGTATCAACTAGCAGGAGCTACTTATGTCTCCTTTGTCTTGTTTAGCTGCCTCAACTTAATCCTGCCAGATTGATAGCTTAGTTGGCAGTTGTATATTTAATAGGCCCTACACATATGGCAGTCTTTGGGGAAAAAAGAGTCATAAAAACCTCAAATTTCTTTTGTGTGTATGTTAACTGAAATTTTTAAGTTTTGGGTTAAAAAATCCTCGATAGAGGAATAGACCTATATCCTTTTGTTTCTCCCAGTACTTTTTCCAAGGCCTTCATCTCTACTTACATTGGCTATAACACCAGAAAAGTGATTTGCCGTCCACATTCACAGTTACCAGTTTTGTGACTTTACAGTAAAGACTGTGAGTGTCTAAAGAACTGTGTTCCCAGTAAACAGACTTCTCCCTTTTGAGTTCAAAACCTGCCTCTGCTACTAACTAGCTTTCCCATTATGCGTAAGTCCTTCAGCATTTTTAGTTTTCAAAGTTTCTTATCAGTAAAATCAAAGGTTTAAGCTCTCAGTGATTCTCAGCTGAGGAGACACAGTGCCTAAGTGAGACATATTAGAATCTCAGGACACAAGGGTAGCTTATGCAGAATAATTTCTAAGAGAATAATCAATAGTATAATATTGTCTGCTTAGAAAAATTACAGATATTGTTTTCATTATATAAGGTCAGAAAGTAAGGCTGGACATTGTTCTTAACTGGTGGGATAGAGATTAAAGAGAGATTAAAAAATACCAAATTAAATGTCAAGGCCACTATGGCTAAATTTTTGCATTATATGATTCTAACAAAGCAACCAGTGAATAATAGACATATAATCATAATTATATAGAGAGAAGACTAGCATACTTTTGATATTCTTCCTTTCCTTCTTTCACCCAATTTCCTGATCCTCTGAGGTAAGGTTTAGAATACATTTTATTAGGAATCTTGAGTTTTAATCTGCACTCAGTGACCATCTTGCTATGTATGTGACTTTAGCTAAATAACTTTACCTTTTTTTTTTTTTTTTAATGAAAAGGGAAAAAGTACTGTTCTGTGTACTTGCCAAGAGTAATTTTGTAGTTCACATGACAAAATAACAGAGTACTTTGAAAAGTGTCAAGTTCTATATGTTTTTAAGATATTGTTTAATATAACAGTATTTTTGCTACTCTTTTGCCCCACATATAATTGAATTCTGAGTCCTTATGTTGAATTGGTTTAAAAATCCTTCTTACTAGGAACTGTAAAAAATAATAAGCAAAAACTTATAGTTCTCCTCATTTTTGTGTTTCTGTTCTTATCTGTATATACTTTTCCCATTTTTTAAAGATTTAATTTCACATGCCATAAAATTCACTCTTTTAAGGAGTATAATTAGATAATTTTTAGTGTATTCACTGAGTTGTGCGACCATTATCACTATCTAATTCCAGACCATTTTAATCACCCCCAAAAGAAACTCCATTCCCATTAGCAGTTACTTCCCATTCCTTGCTTCTCTCCACCTCTGGCATCCCTGGCATCCCTAAATTATTTTGTGTCTCTATGGATTTTCCTATTTTGGACATTTCATATAAATGGGATTATAAACTTTGTGGTCTTTTTCGTGTGGCTTCTTTAACTTGGCATAATGTTTTGAGGGCTCATCCATGTTTTAATATGTTAAGTACTTCATTCCTTACAACTGAATTAAATCCATTGTATGGGTATACCATTTTGTTGATCCATTCATTTAGCTGATGACACTTGGACTGTTTCCACTTTTTGTATGTTACAAATGATGATGTTACAAACATTTATGTTCAAGTTCTTTTGTGGACATCTGTTTTCATTTCTCTTGGGTATGTATGTGCCCAGGAGTATAATTGCGGGTCCTACGGTAACTTTGTGCTTAACTTCTGGAGGAACTGCTGGACTGTTTTCCAGAGTGGCTGCACCATTTTGCATTCCAGCCAGCAATGGGAATAGTACAAAGGTTCTCGTTTCTCCACATCATCGCCAATAATTATTATTGTCTGTCTTTTTTTATTATAGCCAAATTAATGAGTGTGATGTGGTATCTTATGGTTTTAACTTGTATTTCCCTAATGACTACTACATTGTTAGCCGTTTTTCCTCGTTGTTACAGTCATTGTAGTATCAATAGTCCTAGAGTTTATAACCTTTATTGTTGCTTGGGTGGGAAAAAGAAAAATCTAATATTTTCATGTTGTTTAATAGTTTTAAAGGCATTGTCACATCTGTTGTCTCATTTGATTCCTATCAAAACACTGTGAAATAGGGCAGAAATTGTTGTTTTCATTTTATGAATGAAGAAACTGACTATAGTAGAGAGATTTGTCCCAAGTCATACAGTTGATAAATGGAGTAGCTCTCCCCTGAACCTACATCCTTATCTCTTCCCCTGTCCTCCACATCATGTTGCCATGAAGAACCTCATGGTTTATGTTCAGGATGACCCAGACTTTTTCTTTGCCTTATAGTTATAGACCCAACAAGTCACAAGTTAATGATTCTTGACTTCTACCATATTTAATATTACCTGCCACGTATTGACAGTTTTTTCATGCATCTGTACTAGCTGTCCAACTTTCCTTTATATTTGAATAAATATCTTCCAGACCTTTCCAGCTCACCCCCAGGGCCTTATGGTCAAGAAATGTATGTGTTTCGATCAGAGGAGAGATTTAAATCTCCACCCATCCTGCCTCCTCACCTTCTCCAAGTTATTCTTAACAAGGACACTAACATATCTGTGAGTATTCTAAAAATATTGCTGGGGCATCTGAGGGTTACTAGGATCATTTGAGCCAAAATGTAGTAATCTTAGAGGTTGGGATTATTACAAAGGTCTGTTGAATATGAATCATGTGTGTATCAGTAGCATTACAGGTTCCTTTTTCCAGGGCTGTGTTGTGACTTTTCCAAGTACTGATATCAAAATTCATAGTTTTCTTCTGGTCCTAATGTATCAGCTCAGAGCTGTGGATTGCTAGAAACAGTTTCTAAGACTTTTATTCCAACATAAAATAAGAAGTATTTATCATTTGGCGATATCCAAAAGAAGCGTATTTTTCATATAATTTATATTTCTAGTCAATTCACTTGATTCCCACTAAGATTATTTTTGCCTCTTAACACAAACCTTCCATATGTGTTGTGGGCAAGGTCTATTCAAAAGAGGATGAATAGATTCTGAAGCTTAGAGTTTCTGCCCTGGACTCAGAATTTTTGTGATTTTCTGTGATGAGAATGTATTATTGATGTATACTAGAATAAGTGAATTATTTAAAAAAAAATAATACCTTCTAGTTTTGAGTTTCTCAACAGTTCCAAAGATCTTTGAGGAAGAATAAACTGTTTGGTTTAAGATTGTACATTTAACCCCATGTAGTCTTTTTTTTTTTTAAACAGTGTGACCCAGCCTTGCTCCCCGAGCCCAATCATGTTATGCTGAACCATCTCTATGCATTGTCCATTAAGGTAAATGGTGGGCCTGCTTCTTCACATAGCTCCCCAAAACAGGAGGCAAGAGTTGAACACATGTTCTCTAGTGGTTTGCTGAAGCTGGCAGTAATGGTCCAGTTATAGGAGAAGAACTTTCTTTTTTTTAACCAAAGGGTGAGTTGTTTATTCTAAATCTTAGTCTTGATATCTGAGTTCTGGCTAGCTGAATTGCCCTGTGATTAAATGGACTTTTTTGTTTCTTGGTTTCTTTTTGGGTAGCTATAACCTTTGCACCACCTACTTAATTAAGTGTGAGTTCATAGTAAGTACTAGGATTTCATTTGCAGAAAAAACAAGTTTACTTTCCAGTTCAAAGAATGCTTAAATCTGATATTAAGGCCTCCAGTGTTTAAAGGTGGACATGAACTGCTTTAAGGTGCCTGAGTCGTATATACGCCAGTGCTTGCATCTTTCCTATACACTACTCAAAGGAGAAATGTGACCAGACTTGCCCTGTGCACCGCCAACCCCACCCCCACCCCGCCGCTCCCCCGCTTTTAGAATGCTTCTTGGTTTCTTAGAATGCTTCTTAATTTCTCTGCTGCTTTAGATTCTGGATTGAAAATATCTGTTCAGTCCTGTAATGTCTTTGTGGTCTGGCTGTTGGGATATTTTATATAGTTCTATAGTTACCAAACTAAGCTGAGCATCAGCAGAATTATTTGGGGGAAGTTTGTGAAAATACAGATTCAGAAGCTCTATCCCCATGGATTCTGAATAAGTGCATCTAGGATGGGCCTCAGTAATTTTATTGAGTTGCTTATGTTTCTTAGATATGTAGCCAGATTAGGGAAATCACTGATACAGCTGTCTGTAACAGATTACAAGGTACTTATATACTACTGAATTTAATTTTCCTAATAAGCTTGTGAGATAAGTATTATTTTTAACTCCTGTTTTAGAGATAAAGAAACTAAGGCTAAGAGAAGGTCATATTGCCAGTAAGGACCAGACAGAGGACTGAGGTCCTGTCCTATCCTCATTCCATGTTCTTTCCTTGAGATTATGGTGCTGGTTTTTCCAAGTAGGTCTTTTTGTCACCTGCTCCTCATTTCTACCAAACTCTTTCTGGAGTTAAATTTTTTACCTGCCTTGCTGCTGTCATGTTTAGGCTGTGATTTGTATACTATGGTCACAGAATGTCAGTCTGGTAAGTATTCATTGTGGATGATACCTATCCCTGGTTCTCTCAAGATAGTTTAAGCTGTTTGGAATTGCTTCATTGGATGGAGTGTCTTTCCAAGGAGAATTTTAGGGTCTACTTTGTTCAAGGATAGAAGATGATTCCTGAGTCCCCTCTTGATCAGAGAGGATGTTTTTTAAGTCCAGCCCCAGATACTCAATGGAAATTAGACCTGTTTTGGGGCTTGGAAATGGTTTTTCAAAAGGATCACTGCTGTGATCCTTCTCATTGCTTTTAAGACTTCCTTCTAGAAACAGATGTCACAATATTTCTTTTTTTTCCGTGATAGTTTTAAGCCCAATATTTGAATTTGAGGTGGAAAAGGAAGTGAGGTAGAACACTAATATTTCTTTAGCACCGATTTTCTGTCAGTTTCTGTGTCAGATATTTTCAGGTAATCATTAGAGCCATCTTAATGGTGGGTATTAACCTTTGTAATGATGAGGAGAAAAGACTTGGAGATAGGAGTCGGACGCAGCTTAGCAACTGAACGACACTCAGGGTCACAGAGTGTAACAGTAGGTGTCAGGATCAAAACAAATTGATTTGACTCCCAAACCACCTTTTTTTAAATAATATCAAAGTAACTCTGTTTAAAGTGAGCAACTATGAGGGATTAATGGCTGGGAACAGCTGTTTTCATCCTGAACTAGTGAATTAACTGCATGTGTTTATTTCCCTTGCAGGACAGTGTGATGGTCCTTAGTGCAACCCATCGCTACAAGAAGAAGTATGTCACTACTCTTCTGTACAAGCCCATCTGAGGGATCCCTTCCTGCCTCCCAGGATTCAGGAGAAGCATCTCCCTTGCCTTTCTGGACTGGACCAGTCTTAGCTGGGACTGGAAGGCTGATTTGCTTTGAGGCTAATATGTGTGTTTCAGTGCCTGAGTAGGATGCTCTGCTTTTGCATTTGATTGCAGATGAGAGCTTTATGAGTTTATGGAATTTATTTTAACACTATATATATATATATATACATATGAAGGGAAAGTTAATGGAAGCCTCCTAGCTAGATGTATTCTCCCTGCCTATGGGAACTCACCAAGACCTGTTTGGGAAAGCTTCAGGAAGAGCCATTACAGGAATCTTTTTTCCTAAAGTGAATGAAGAACAAACTCTCAGGATCCTTGTTGGGTGGAGATTCTATCACTGCTACTACCTTGGCTCTCCAAGGAATGGACTTGTGCCAGACTGCTGCCCTACTTACAGCTGCCTCCTTGCAGGAGCAGCTTTTCTTGCATGGGTTCTCTGTATTCCCAGAGAATGTGGCACAATCTGTGCTTTTTTAAATGATACCAGATGCCCCATAAGAACCCTTTTCCCTTTCATTTCACATTCTTGCTTTGTTAGCCTCCTTCAAATCCTATACCTGACCCTTCCTAGCACAGAACTTAGTAGGTAAGTGACCCATTTCAAAGGCTTTGTGAGACCTGACCCACCTCACAGACTAGGGCTGCCAGAATGTCTCCTTTTTAAGCCAGCACAGGCCCATGACACTTTGTTACCACTTACCTTAACTTCTACTGAAGAAACTGGCTTCCTATGATATGAAAGGCAGAATGCAGAAGGTCTGTTTTCTTGTTTTGGTTTGGTGCCACAGTTAAGGCTGTATTGGCACATTCCCATACTTTTTCCCACCTGGTTTGGCCCTGCTTCCATGTTTTCTTTCACAGACAGCTTTGAAGGTAAGAGTAAAACTAGTAAAAACCTTCATGTCTTTTGTCCTTGGAAGATTTTTATGTGCCTACATTTTTCTTTTCTCCAAAAAATGCCTTTTCATTGCTCTAAAGAGACTGCTTTTGGAGAACTTAAGCTTTCGATAAATAGCTCACTATTTTCTTTAGCCCTCTACAATCGTACATTAATGAGGCTGACTCTGTGTACATCATTACAGTAAACACTGTTCTAGATACAGGCCCGTTCAGGCTCATCTTGTGCACCTAAAAGTTTCCTTCAACTTAAAGATTCATTACGCCAAGAAGCAAGACATTACCTTTGGTAGTCTCAGCGATGACAAATATTGCTTTCATGTGCTAAATGCTAACAGTCATCTTGCTCTTCTGTATCTTTTCCCAAAAAGTGTTTGATGATGAAGAGGGGTCAGTGATTTCCATTTGTGGAGTAAAAAGTTTCTATTCAATCCACTCTTGAGATTCAGAGATAAGATATTTTCCCCTAAGTTTCTGTGGCTCTTGCATTACAAATAAATGCAAGCCAAACATTCAGTACCGAAGGAGGCCAGATTTGATGCTTGAGAGGCTCCTTGAGATGAGCCCAGTCCCACTGAAAGGGCACCCACATGTCAATTAGCTACCTCCTCTCTTTCCCATGTAAAGCTGATGACATAGTTGTCTTTGGGTATGTAGAACTCTTAGATCCTCTGTGTGAGCAGTATGGTATGGGATTGCTGTCTTGCTGAGAATGCAAATTGCTAAGTGCTTTGGTGGTTATTTGCTGAGAGTAAATACTACTCTAGCCATTCGAGGCCACTATCTACAGCAAAATGCTTTTGTGGAGAATGTTTTATAGTTTTAGTCACATTTAGAATGGTGTACCATTCTAAAATTCTGTTAGAACCAACTGTCAGAATCTACACTGTCTCCAGTTATACTAAAATTTTGTATTTTTCTAATACCCAGTAAACAAGTGAGTCACTTAGGATTTAAAGTCTTGCTTGCTACATGGAAGGTTTTGTTGTACTTATATGTCTTGTCAGCGGTATTATCATGTAATCATCCTTGTGTTCATGTATTAAAATTTCTATTCTGCACAGATATATCATTAGCGTGGGGTAGGAAAAAAGATTCCTCCCATTTTTCTCAGGCCAGAGGCTTCTATGAAATGAATGGGTCTGTCTTCAGCAACAGCAGGCTTTGGTGTTGGTGACCTTCCAATCTTTCTAATCTGGAAACGTGCAGAAGGTGTCAGTTTTCCAAATTCTGAGGTAATCAATCTTTCAGCCAGATATGAAATTGGAGCCTACCAGCAGTTTTGGAAAGGGACAAATAAGAGGAATTGGATGATGACTTATGCAGCCCTGTCCCTTCTCTGTGCTGCTGATAACATCCCATGGCCTTGATAATTCCTATCATACTCTCCTCAGTCTGCCTCCAAGAAACTGTTCTAGGCTGAAAGGGAAGGAGGAAGGTACCCCAAAGTACAGCTCACTCATTCTTTTATATTGGTTAAAGGTATAGTTTATTTTCTGCAGAAGAATTTGACAGAGTTTGAAAATGAATAGAGTAAAAAATTGGGTTGTTTTTTTTTTGTTTGGTTGGTTGGTTAGCTTTTGCCTATAAGAGTTTCACAGAGTCAATAAGTAAGAATGTAACTCTTTGAGGCGGCTGACTATTAAAGAACTGTATCATGGTATAGGAGTTGTGGGAAGCAGAGTAACTGAGCCGAGGACTGATACTAGGAAAATTAAGGCTTAAGTAACCCAGAACTAGAAATACCCTTTTTAAAATTAATTCAGACACATCCTGGTGTCTTTAGATCCCATTGTATAGAATTTGTCATATAAAAAAATCTTCCCTTTGTCTCTTGTTTCTGTTTTCTACACTTTGTTCTATATTGTGCTTTAACTTCATGTGTCAGGCAAACTTTACAAGGGTCTAAAGTCAAAGGTTACCTAAAGCAAATATTAGTCATCTTGCTGTTAAGGAAGATGTGTCATGGAAGGAAGAGCATCTGTGTCAGGATTATTAGCTTGCTTTAAGATTAGAGTTGAATGGGATTTAATCACTAGGCAAAACCCCTGAAGGGTATCTGGCCTCAAGAGTGTTGGCTTAAAAAAAAAAAAAATGCTTATATATGGTAGAGAAACCCTATAAAAGAATTCAAGAGAAGTTTCTGACAGGATCCTATAAACCCAGGCCCAGTCACTTCACTCTGATTATTTCTAGTCTCTCTTACCTAATGGATCTGAGATAAAAAAATTTTTTGAAAAGTGTTGGTACTCTATGTATGCTGCTAAAATGAAGTTAAGAAAGAAGTTTTACTTCTAGACTGGGCTTATATTAATCTGGGTATAAATGAAGGAGACATATTAACGATAGACTCCCCTGCTTTTAATTGGGGAAATAGGGCTTTTAAATTTTTGACCTCAACTAAAAATTATATGCAATAGTCTTTGTTTGAGTATGTTTGCAATATGTTCTGTTCTCAGAGATCTCTAAATCTTCACGTTCTAGTGATTTGGGGCATAGACTTAAGAGCAGATACACCATTGGTTCCTGCATTATTCTGACTCATTGTTAAAGCTGAGTGCTTGCTGTATTTTACTAGGAACTGCTGACTCTAGTTACCCATGGGATGGAGGACCTGGGAGGGATAGGAGTTAGGGTCTTTTAAAACTCTGGATTTAGCATTTGTCTCTCCTTAAGCACCAATCACAATTGGAGGTTGAAGGGCTGTCATTTCTGCAATGAACTGGAACTTTCAGAATAAAAAGGCCAAATCTTTAAAAATTATAAGAAAAGCAGAGGAAAAGGCTCTAAGAGTCTGTTACTTAAGAAATCCAGTTCTTGGCAATGGAATCCCTCCAGGATTCAAATTTGGGCTTTGTCTTGATTTGCTTTACTCAGTTGTGTTTTGAATTGAATAAATTATTTAAAAGTTAAATTTTGTATTAGTTCTAACGTGAGTGGAGTTGAATTTTATGTAGCACAGTGCTTTTGCAGTATGATTGGTGTGAAATACTGAATATCTTGTGGATTTTGTAGTCAGGTTAAATGACTGAGGAGTACCTACCCTAAGTATTATGTACTGGTCATCTAACTTCTTTTCTGTTCCCATCTACAGAACACCTACCCAGGTTGTGGTTTTAGAGCAGCCAAAGCTCACTAATGTTGATTAGTTCTAATCTCCACACTGGCCTCATATGTGAAACTTGCTTAAATTTTGGTAAATTTTAGAATGTTGGTTGTTACTTCACCAAAGCATTTTGAATGAATACAGCTCTGTTATAAAGGGGGAATAAGACTATAATTTGAAGGGAATTAAATATGTCAGTCCTCCTTTAAATGGTGCTTTTTGTAATCTTTAGTGCTGAGGGACAAAGCTGCTTTTCAATATTTCACAAAGGAGTGGCTTACAAGAATGGATTTTAAAGCTTTTCTCCAAATGTAATTTGTCACTGGATTCTGACATGCGTCTGAAAATTCTGTGATGTAACACATACTGAAATGTGAGTTTTTCCCCCATAAAACTGTGGAATAAAAGTATTATACAGCAATAATATTTGAGTTCTTCATCAGTTACTGATTATACCATCAAGATGTATCCGTCCAGGTAGCCTCAGGACCTAAAGAATGTAAATTGCCACATGGATATTTTTAAATAGAAATGTAATAGGTATATGGGACACATGATATCATTCCTCTTCTTTTTGATGGAAGGAATGATGCTAAAGCTGAAACTCCAGTACTTTGGCCACCTCATGTGAAGAGCTGACTCATTGGAAAAGACCCTGATGCTGGGAGGGATTGGGGGCGGGAGGAGAAGGGGACGACAGAGGATGAGATGGCTGGATGGCATCACTGACTCGATGGACGTGAGTCTGAGTGAACTCCGGGAGTTGGTGATGGACAGGGAGGCCTGGCGTGCTGCGATTCATGGGGTTGCAAAGAGTCGGACACGACTGAGCGACTGATCTGATCTGCCAACATTAACTGCTGCTGCTGCTGCTAAGTCGCTTCAGTTGTGTCCGACTCTGTGTGACCCCGTAGACGGCAGCCCACCAGGCCCCGCCATCCCTGGGATTCTCCAGGCAAGAACACTGGAGTGGGTTGCCATTTCCTCCTCCAATGCATGAAAGTGAAAAGTGAAAGTGAAGTTGCTCAGTCGTGTCCGACTCTTCGCAACCCCATGGACTGCAGCCTACCAGGCTCCTCCGTCCATGGGATTTTCCAGGCAAGAGTACTGGAGTGGGTTGCCATTGCCTTCTCCAGCCAACATTAACTAGAGGAATGCAAACTCTGATTTGAGTTTTAGCACTTTCTGTAAACTGCACACTTAGCTATCATCCTGTTCTGGATTAGCCTAATGGTTTTCACCCCTGGCCACACATTAATATTACCTGTTCAGATGCTATAAAAATACTGATGCCGAGCCTACTACTTTGTTGTTTAGTTGCTATGTTGGGTCTGACCCTTTTGTGGCCCCATGGACTGCAGCCCACTAGGCTCCTCTGTTCATGGGATTTCCTAGGCAAGAAAAATGGAGTGGGTTGCCATTTCCTTCTCCAGGGGGATCTTCCCGACTCAGGGACCAAACTTGTGTCTCCTGCATTGGCAGGCAGGTTCTTTACCACTGAGGCACTGGAAAAAAGTGAAAATGTTAGTTGCTCAGTCGTGTCCGACTCTTTGTGACCCCATGGACATAGACCACCAGGTTCATCTATTCATGGAATTCTCCAGCCAAGAATACTGGAGTGGGTAGCCAGTCCCTTCTCCAGGGGATCTTCCCAGCCCAGGGATCAAACCCAGGTCCCCTACATTGCAGGCAGATTCTTTACTGTCTGAGCCATGAGGGAAGCCCCTAAACGCCAATTAAATGAAAATCTCTTCCATGGGGTCCAAGTATCTATATTTTTTAAGCTCTCCAGATGATTCTAACATATATTCAGAAATGAGGACCATTATCCTGGAACTTCCCTACTTATTCTTTCTCTGTCAGATATGTACTTGTATGTGAAAGCAGGTTATATACTTCATTCTGACAGCGATCACTTCCCTCAGATGGCTTTGCCCAGGGCCATGATTATAATATCCTTATTATTTTCCATCCCTTTATTTCATGGCATTTTTATGTAGCTAGCATCTGGACTTTTCTTCAAAGAACACAATCAGGCTACTCTGTATTTGCTGCTCTGAAGTCATCTGAGTTAAATTTCCTCAAAGGAAAGAGGGGAATGACTTGGTGGGAGTGACTAGAGGGTGAGAACAGAGAGGGTTGGAGAAGTGTAGATGTACAAGGACAGGTAATGAAGAACCGCGATAGTAGAAATGGACCAAAACAGTTACCCCCAAACCTCAACAATAAGTCAGGAGACTGCATGCAGACTAGAGGTAGAGAGTGGTGGGTGTAATGGGGACTCAGCCTCTAGCAGAATAGTCTCCTAAACATGTACCTTGGTCACTGAAACAACAAAATGGCACCAGAATTCTATCAAGGCTCAAACTTTCATTGACGTGTTTTCTAAAGTACTTCCTTCTGGCCCAGTTGATCTGGAGTCTTGTTGTATCCCTTCCAAACTCCTCTCCTCTCCCACATCAACAATCACCCATGACACAGGTGGCTTGGAGACCTTGTGAGTCTCTCTGTGGCCCTATTTGGTCACCATTCAGCAGCACATATGGAGATCTCGAGTACTACCTCCCTTTCTCTAATCCATCCCCTGGCTCCAGGGCACTTACATTGGAGATGAACTTCTCTGTTAGAATTCTTCAGGCACTCAGTCGTACTCCGAAGAAGACTCCTGTCTTGAGAGTATTCTCTTCATTGACTTTCTAGGAAGGAGGGCAAGGTTCTCTGTCAGAAGGTCCACATGCAATAAGATATTTTAAAACAAAAATGGGTTTTCTCCAAATTCTCAGCTACTCTAAATTAATTTCCCTTGACTACAACTTCCAAAGCGCTCCTGCTAGTGCTAGCTTGTGATAAGAACATCAGATGACAATTCTGAACACCTGAAAGAGCCACCAAGATTACTGCAGACCGGTATACCTGGATCTTGGGGGTAAAAATCTTAATTCCCAGCTGACTGATCCTCAAAACTCTGACTACAGACCTAACTTAGTTCTTGTTTTCAGGGATATTTGTCATTGATTACAAGTTCTGGGTCATGATTACATGTTAGGTGTTGGGATAGGTAGTGGAATGGCTGTTGCATTCAACAGGATCTCAGAAACTATTTCTTGGGGGTCAGGGAACAGACTGGGGATATTTTGAAGGTTTGGTCTTTTGTTGTATCCACAAATGGAAACATGAAGATGGTGTTTCTCTTTCTCCACCAGTTGGCAGAGCTGGCTCCTGGAGGTAGTCTGGGAGAGTGACCTAGAGTTAGGAAATCTGGGGAGAGTAAAGGAATCCAGGGATCTACCTGATCAACAGCCAGTCCGAGCACAGAATGGATTCTGAGAGGGGCATCTTGTTTTTAGATTAACAGGGAACTGTGGCTGCAACCAGGACCGAATGAACTAACATCCAAGAGGGAACGTAGAACCGTCCAAGGCAAACTGAGATCACTAGCCATCTTACTCCCTGTAGCTGTTTGCTGATTCTGAGCATGGGCTGAAGACTGAGCTTTGCCCAGGCAGAAGGTATATGATGGGGGTAAAGTGAAACCAACAAAGCCATTAGTGGTATGTGGTGATGGAGGGAGGAGTTGAAAACTTGAAGGGCATCAATGCACAGCTATTTTTCTCTAAAGGACACTTATTGAAGTCTGGACTGCATAGGAGGCTTAAGAGCTACCATAAGAGCTCATAAAAAGTAGAGCAAAATCTCCCAAAACCCCTGGTTCTGTGGTAATAAAACCAGCTAGAGAAAAGGAACTTGTTTGAAGCACATGGTCCCAAGACATTTGTCAAGTATTGGACTAATGTGGGATAGGATACAAAAGAACTATCCTAAAAATTCTTAAAAGGCCAAGTGGTTTCCAAATAATTGCATTCCAAAACAAAACTCAAGAATACCTATAGGAGGGCTTCCCTGGTGTTCTGGAGGTTAAGCATCTGCCTTCCAATTTAGGGGACACAGGTGTCCAGGAAGATTCCACATGCCATGGAACAACTAAGCCTCTGAGCCACAACTACTCAGCCCATGTGCCACAACTACTGAAGCCCACACACCTAGAGCCTGTGCTCTGCAACAAGAGAAGTCACTGCAATCAGAAGCCTGTGCGCCACAACAAAGAGTAGCCCCTCTCATCGCAACTAGAGAAAGCCTGTGTGCAGCAATGAAGACCCAGTCAGAGATACACAAATACATCTTTAAAAAAAAAAAAAAAACTATCAATACAAAAATATCCAGCACATAAATAGTCACAACTTTGACACCCAATCAAAAATTACCAGACTTTTATTTCTGGTCAAAATAGAATAATAGGGACTAGATTTATCCTCCCATTGAAAACAACCAAAGACTCAGACAAAATATATTAAATAATGACTTTTAGATATTAAAAACCAAGCAATAAAGGACTTTAATCCCTGAAGAACAGGAAATTAATTTAGGCTGAATACTTTAAGAATTTCCCAGGTTGGATACTTTGAGAATTTCCAGTTTGGTAACTGCAAAGACCAACAACGCAGAATGCACGGGGTAGAATACCACAGGGGAGAAAGCAGCACAGAGATAGAGTTTAATAGATCACAGGCTAATCGCTTCCAGAAACACTCTCATAGACACATAGAAATAATGTTTTGCTATTTATTTGAGAATCCTATTTGGGCAAGTCAAGTTGACACATAAACCTTCACAACAGAATACTGTGGTTAAATCTCAAAAACACTAAGCTTAGCAAGAGAACCCAACAGAAAAGAGTATACACCATATTATCCAGAAATCAGATCAGTGATTATCTAAGGATGGAGTTTTCAATGGTAGGGATAGGAGAGAGGAAGAGATTACGAAAGAGCAGGAGGAAACCATGGGGGATGCTGGTTATGTTCATTAGTGAGGCTTCACAGGTATATATCCCCGGGTCAGGAAGATCCACTAGAGGAGGAAATGGGAACCCACTCCAGTACTCTTGTCGGAAGAACCCCATGGACAGAGAAGTCTGGTGAGGTACAGTCCATAGAGTCGCAAATAGTCAAAAGAGATTGAACGACAGGCCACCATACATATACACACAAACATATGTGTGTATATATATGGAAAGATCAAGTGTGCACTTTAAATATGTTTAGTTATTATATGTTAATTATACCCCAGTAAATAAAAAAAAATGTTAAGTAAAAAAATGGTGAAATACATATGTTTTTAGAAAACAAAAGCTGAGGAAACTCAACATCAGCAAAGGATATTACAAATATACTAAAAGTACTTTTTATGAAAGAATGAAAGTAATCCTAGTTAGAAACATGGCTATTTAGAATGGAATAAAGAATAATGAAAATGGTAGATGTGTGGGCAAAAAATATTTGATGACTTCAGGAATTTACAATAGTTTGTCAAGAGTAAAGCAAAAGTAAAATTTGCTAAAGGGAGTTATAGTTTTCCAAGAATCCTAGAAGTATTGTGAAAGTAATTATTTGTTGGGGGCCAGAGTGAGGTACTCCGCCCGTGACAAAGGTCATGAGGAAGGAGGCTCGACATACGCAAAGGTGGGATTGAGCCTCAGGAGTCCCCCTGGAACTCCTCGAGCATCTACCCCCATAACCAGAGCCTGCCTACTTTACTACTTTGTGCTCTTACCTACATCTCTGATTTTACAGGGGGCTGTCCCCCACCACCTCTTTCGGAGAAGGAGTTAACCTAGAGCTCCAGTCAATAAAAACTCTTGGGTGTGACAAGAGTGTTTTAACCTACAAACTCCTCTGAAGGTTCTCTAGCCTGCCTGACAGGCTCGTCGGGCCACATGTGATTGCTCACAGCCTCCCAACCGTGAGAGGCATGAGATGCTTTAAACCCTCTAAAAACAGGTTCTTTAGAGAAGTTAGAAAACTATAAGTATAGTGGGCTAATTAGAAATTGTGTTGGTGAAGGGTTTTTCATTTGTTGAGCCAGTGTTTGCTGCTAAGTCTCCACATCCCCTGCCCTTACACACATTAATGAATATATAGAAGAAATAAGTATTAACCTTTGATATTAATCACATTAGACCTTAGGCTAAGTAAATTCTTGCCTTAACTAAAACCCACTACACCCTCACCCTGTAGGAATGTAACTTTATTTGGGTGGCGTCTGTTTTGAGAATAATCAGCCCTGGAGAAATAAGTGTCCTGGTTGATTGACCGCTGTCACAAGGAGAGGGTCGTAAATTGTCAGCAGGCCCCCCTGGCCAGAAGATGATGTAACACCCCTAAGACCTCTGTATACCTTTGTATGAAGCACCTGACTTTGATAAAAGTCAGGACTGCTGACCCCGCGTGACTTTTGCATAACATCTCAGTGTATAAAAGTAGACCATGGAAAATAAAGAATTGGGATCAGTTTCTCGAAATACTGGTCTCCCCATGTCGCTCTCTCTCCCACTCTGGCTGAGTCTCCATCTGGAACACGGAACCCACCATGCTTACTAATTATGCCTGGGCTTCTAAGATCCGACCGGGGAGGCCTCAGTGTCTCCTCTCCTTCGGGAGAACGGAAGGACGCCTGCAGCCTACATAAGTGGTGCAAGCTTCTTGTCTTGAAGTTTTATTGGTCCCCCGCGTAAACCAAGCTACTCAGCCTCTTTTCTCCACTGAATTTTCCTACTGAGCTATTCTTATTCTATTACTCTTTATATCTTTAATTAATATCTAATTGAAGCTATTGTATCCTGATCTTCGCCTACGCCGTCTCTCCTTCAAATACCCTGGATCAGCCGGGGCTGGTCCCCGGCAATTTGTATAAAAATACACTAAATCATAAATGTTGCATGTTGAAATTTCTAAGGTAAAATCTCAAAGAATGGTACAGCAAGTTAATAGGAGAAAATGTAATAACATAAAATATTTGTCTAATCAAAAAGAAAGCAAAGAAGAAGGGTAAAGTGGAACATAAAACATATGGTTGGTGGTTCCTTTTTAAACCTTGATTGAGTTACAGCAACTTGTGTGCAAATCATGGCTTCAGGCCATTAAAAAATTATGGTAAATGTAAAAACCAAGTAATAAAGTGGTAGACATATACCCAGCTATAATAGTAATTATATTAAATTTCAAGAACTAAAAGATTCAAAGAACTAAAAGATTGCCAGACTTGGTAAGAAGAAAGTCTTGTCCTTGAGAATGTAAAGATTTTTTAAATTTGAAGGTAAGAAAGTAACTTCATATACATGCTCAGGAAGACAGAGGGGATATTATAGAGTACATGATCTTCCTGGAAACACTCTCAACCTTGGTATTAGAAATTGTTTTGTTTTCTTGTTTGGAGATTTTCTAATTGTTATATTAATAACAGCCATCCTAATGAGTGTGAAGTGAAACCTGAGCTTTTAATTTACACTGCACTAACACCACCCTTATGGCAGAAAGTGAAGAGGAACTAAAAAGCCTCTTGATGAAGGTGAAAGTGGAGAGTGAAAAAGTTGGCTTAAAGCTCAACATTCAGAAAACGAAGATCATGGCATCTGGTCCCATCACTTCATGGGAAATAGATGGGGAAACAGTGGAAACAGTGTCAGACTTTATTTTTCTGGCTCCAAAATCACTGCAGATGGTGACTGCAGTCACAAAATTAAAAGACGCTTACTCCTTGGAAGGAAAGTTATGACCAACCTAGATAGCATGTTCAAAAGCGAGACATTACTTTGCCACCAAAGGTCCATCTAGTCAAGGCTATGGTTTTTCCTATGGTCATGTATGGATGTGAGAGTTGGACTGTGAAGAAGGCTGAGCGCAGAAGAATTGATGCTTTTGAACTGTGGTGTTGGAGAAGACTCTTGAGAGTCCCTTGGACTGCAAAGGAGATCCAACCAGTCCATTCTGAAGGAAATCAGCCCTGGGATTTCTTTGGAAGGAATGATGCTAAAGCTGAAACTCCAGTACTTTGGCCACCTCATGCGAAGAGTTGACTCATTGGAAAAGACTCTGATGCTGGGAGGGATTGGGGGCAGGAGGAGAAGGGGACGACAGAAGATGAGATAGCTGGATGGCATCACTGACTCAATGGACGTGAGTCTGAGTGAACTCTGGGAGTTGGTGATGGACAGGGAGGCCTGGCGTGCTGTGATTCATGGGGTCGCAAAGAGTGGACACGACTGAGCGACTGATCTCATCTGATCTGAATAATCATTCACATTGACATCTTTTCATATGCTTATTGGCCATTTGTGTATCTTCTTTGAATAAATGTTCATTTAAGTGCTTTGCCCATTTCTAAATTGTTTCCTTTTTGTTGTTGAAAGAGTTTTTTATGTTTTTTGGATATCAATCCAAATATTGGATTATCCAATCCAAGTATTGGATATCAATCCAGATACTTGATTTGCAAATATTTTCTCCTTTTCTGTGGGCTCTTTTTTACTCTGATGATAGAAGCCCTTTGATGTACAAAATTTTTTCATTTTGATAAAGCCCAACTTATCTATTTGTTTCTTTTGTTGCCTGTGCCTTTGATGTTATACAAGAAATCATTGCCAAATTCAGTATCATAAAGCTTTCCCCCTATGTTTTGTTCTAAGAGTTTTATAGTTTTAGCTCTTACGTTTAGGTCTTTGATCAATTTTCTAGTAGTCACATATGGATGTGACAGTGGAACCATAAAGAAGGCTGAGTGCCAAAGAATTGATGCTTTTGAACTGTGGTGTTGGAGAAGACTCTTGAGAGGCCCTTGGACTGCAAGGAGATCAAACCAGTCAATCCTAAAGGAAATCAACATTGAATATTCACTGGAAGGACTGATGCTGAAGCAGAAGCCCCAATACTTTGGCCACCTGATGGGAAAAGCCAACTCATTAGAAAAGACCCTGATCCTGGGAAAGATTGAAGGCAGGTGGAGAAGGAGATGACAGAGGATAAGATGGTTGGATGGTATCACTGACTCAATGGACATGAGTTTGAGCATGCTCCGGGAGATAGTGAAGGACAGGGAAGCCTGGCATGCTACAGTCCATAGGGTTGCAAAGAGTCAGATATGACTGAACGACTGAACAACAACAACAACAAATGTGTATGGTGTTAAATAAGAGTTCAACTTTATTCTAGTGCAGGTAGATATCCATTTCCCTCAGAACTTTTTGTTGAAAAGGCTGTCCTTTCATTTACTGAATGGTCTTGGCACCTCTTGTTGAAAATCATTTGACCATATAAGTAAGAGTTCATTTCTGGACTCTATACTATTCCACTGGTCTACGTCTGTCATTATGCCAGTACCACATTGTTTTGATTACTGTCTCTTTGCTGCTGCTGCTGCTGCTGCTAAGTCACTTCAGTCATGTCCGACTCTGTGCAACCCCATAGACGGCAGCCCACCAGGCTCCCCCGTCCCTGGGATTCTCCAGGCAAGAACACTGGAGTGGGTTGCCATTTCCTTCTCCAATGCATGAAAGTGAAAAGTGAAAGTGAAATTGCTTGGTCGTGTCCGACCCTCAGTGATCCCATGGACTGCAGCCTACCAGGCTCCTCCATCCATGGGATTTTCCAGGCAGGAGTACTGGAGTGGGGTGCCATTGCCTTCTCCGCTGTCTCTTTGCAGTAGGTTTTAAAATCAGGAAATGTGTTTTCCAACTTTGTTCTTAATTTTCAAAATTGTTTTGGATATTCAGGAGTCCTTGAAATTCCATTTAAGAATTTTAAGGTGGATTTTTCTATTTTTGCAAAAAAAAAAGTTAGAATTTTGATATGGAATGCATTGGATCTGTAGATCATTTGGGGCAATATGGATATCTTAGCAATATTGTCTTCTAATTCATGAACATTGGCCATTTTCCCACTTATTTTTGTCTTCTTTAATTTCTTTCAGCAGTGTTTTGTAGTTTCATTGTGTAAGTCTTTCATCCCCTTCATTGATTCCCAAATATGCTATTCTTTTTGAGACAAATAGAATTGTTTTATTAATTTCCTTTTCTAGTTGTTCATTGTTAGGATACAGAATCACAACTGATTTTTGTGTGTTGATTTTGTATCCTGCTATTTTGCTGAATTCATTTATTATTTCTAACTTGTGTGTGTAGAATCTTTACAGTTTCTTTCTGACATCATGTCATATGTGAACAGAGATAATTTACTTCTTTTCCAAATTAGATGGCTTTTAGCTCCCTACCTTCTTATCCCAAGAATCTTCTGAGAGATTCTCTACACTCTCCAAAGATGTAGGAAAGACCCTTCTTAGGAAGACTCAGCTTATACCATCCATTCCCAGCAACATTTTCCTGTGGTGAGCTCTAATGAGTATGGGATTATTCTCGAAAATTCTCACTGTTTCACCTTCCCAGTGGCAAGACATGTTTTTGTCCTGTACTCTATGCCCCTCCTCTATGCTGTTAGACTACCCAAAGGTTAGTACAGTTGCCACATTCTGATAAAAGTACCTGTTTTGAGCATTTATGTCTTACAAATTTGAGGTTCTCAAGGAGAACTTGACTGACTCTGTGACACCAGTGCCTAGCATGGTGTCAGGAAAATGAATTACTCAATGAATATTCATGAAATAATGTGTATAAAATCCTTTGTAAACTGAAAGTACAGAAGACAATAATTATTAAAATTTCTTTACACACAATGATCCTTTTTTCCTTAGCCCCTCCTGATCCTAGGAAGAAGAACCATTAAGGTAAAATTTGTTACACTTATTCAAGCATCTTTCATTCCTACTAATCGAAAAGTTATTTGGTAGGCATCTACTATGAGGACAGCCCCAAGGTTGAATTCTGGAATGTGCAGCAGAGTCTCATGATGATATACTCCTCTCCTTGGAGGTGATGCTTCCTAGCAGTATAGATAAGCCTTGGGTCCATCCTGTGGACCTCCTTGGCCAGGTGCACAATTCACTATGGGATAAGTACTCTCTTAGACCTCACTGCTCAGCACGGGCTGCCACTTAAGGAGTTGGATATTGTTGTAGGCAATTTTTGTTTTCCCCTCAAGCTTTCCTAACCTAGCCTGAAGACTGTCCTTATTCTTATCCTCTAAGGCTACCAAAAGACTGCCATCAGCTTATCCTTCTATAACACATGCTTTGATAACTCTCTAGCCCTGCAAATACTTTCTTCCAATTAGTTCCTCAGTTATATGTCGTCAGGGCATAGGCTAAGTATAATGTTTATTCAACAAATACATACACTGAGGACTATGCCCTGGCTTTGGCTGAAGTGCCTAGTGGCTGTTTAACACACACAAAGTTCATCACAGTTCAAAGAGAACACTAGAGCAGAAAGAAACTGTCAAGCACACAAGATAAGACCAAGGCCTGACTGACTCAGCTGGCAAAAATACAATGAACCACTTTTACATGCAGTTTATTACTTACATAAGCAGTGAAAAAGAGTAGTCAAATGGACCAGCTCCCTGGGCCATTGTCCTGCACACAAAAAGTCACCACCAAAACAAAAGGGGACTATGACTGCCATGTGAGTTGTAGGATACCCACTGCTGAGGAGCCAATTCTAGACTGGAACTAAATGGTTTTACCATCTCAGCTATGCCCTGAGAAAAGCAGGCAGAAAGCATCATTTCTCATCAAAACTTGGTAGGCATTGATAACCTATCTCATGAGAGACTATCAGGGCAAGTGGGATGTTCAAGTAACTGCAGGATCTTCAAGCCAAGTGGGATCTTCAAGCCCCCTGTCCTCTCGTGTTCTAGAGGATAAAAAGAGATTCTGCCAAAGCTCAGATTAGCTGCAATTTAAGCCTGCGTGACCTATGTGAATACAAAGACAATCTCCAGGGCAGGGGTGTTCCTCTGCAGGAAACTTGGAAAACTGGAAAAATTAAAGATAACAACCTAATTTTATAGATGAAGAAACTGAGGCTTACAAAGATTAAGAAACATGCTAGAGCTCCCACAGCTTGTTGGTGGCATTGCTATCTTTATAAATCTGGGAGCCTTAAGACTTCCAGGCCAGTGCTCTTTGCACTCTAGCCACACAGCCACATATTAGAATATCAGAGTGGAATAAACCATGATCTTCATGACAGAGGATGAGATGGTTGGATGGCATCACTGACTCAATGGACATGAGTTTGGGTAAACTCCGGGAGTTGGTGATGGACAGGGAGGCCTGGCGTGCTGCAGTCCATGGGGTTGCAAAGAGTCGGACACCACTGAGAGACTGAACTGAACCAAACTGAACTCACGTTTAAGATGAAAAAATTAGAAGATTCCTGTCCAGGAAAAATATATCCTCATGGATTTCACGGTGTATTTTTCATGCTCAGTCACCTTTCAATCCCTAGCTGACAAAATTAGACAAAGGAACACATAAATAATAATTAACATTCATCACAATTGCAATATATTTAGTAATTATCTATATAATGTTTGACTATTAGAAGATAATCTTTGTGAGAGTAAGACCTGCCTTGTTTTTGCCTCCTTACTATACAGGTCCTTGCCACATAGAACAGTCAATAAATACTTGTTGAATGGATGAATAAAAATCATTATAAACAGATAATTTTTACATTATATTACAAACAACCAGTATTCCTTAGTTCCAAGTGTGTATGCTAAGTTGCTTCAGTTGTGTTCAACTTGTTGCAACCCTATGGACTGTAGCCCGCCAGGCTCCTCTGTCCACACTCCAGGCAAAAGTGCTGGAGTGGATTGCCATTTCCTCCTGCAGGAGATCTTACCGACCCAGGGATCAAACCCGGGTCTCTTATGTCTCCTGCATTGGCAGGCTGGTTCTTTATGACTAGCACAACCTAGGAAGCCCAAGTGTATTCCTCACAAAATCCTTTACTGGGCCTAGATTGAAGAAATAAAACCATGGATTTGAAAAAGATTTTATTGGATTTGAATACCAGATCCACCTCTTTAAATATGCAATTTTTTGAGCCTCATTATCCCATTTTACAAAATAGAGAATATAACATTACATATAGATCTTTTAGATGATTTTTCGATATATGTGTGTGTGTGTGTGTGTATGGATGTGTGTGTTACTGAGTCCAAGCTCACTCTGTTCACTGCATGACAGAGCAATAAATCCAAGAGACATGGTGTTCAGGCAAGAAATATAACTTCATTTGGAAAGCTGGCAGACTGAGAAGATAGCAGATTGTCTCAAAACAACCATCTTATTGGGGTCTGGATGCCAGGTTCTTTTATAGAGCACAGAGTTGGGAGAGGTGAGGAAATAAAGTAAAAACGGTACTAATCTTGCAAATATCTTCTAGAATGGCAAGACTCAGGGAGGGGATGTGCTAACTTCTTCCATCCTGTAGCCACCCAAAAGTGGGAAGGGTCCTGATCAAAGGTACATTGGCTTAATATTCATGCAGCTGAGGTGGCATTCCGCGAGGCAGTCCATTATGGATAAACAGTATCCTTTAAGTGAAAAAAAGCGGTGGGAAGCAAAAGTTAAAGAAACACATCCAACATGGAGTCATAATTGGCTCTGACACTGAAAGCTCAGCTTCTCTGTACATCAGTACCGAATCAAATCTTGGAGACAGAGTTTTGGGCAAAGTAGATACAAAAAGGCAAAACGGTTGTCTGAGGAGGACTTATAAATACCTGAGAAAAGAGAAGCAAAAGGCAAAGAAAAACAGGAAAGATATACCCACCTGTATGCAGAATTCCAAAGAATAGCAAGGAAAGATAAGAAAGCCTTAAGTCAAGAAATAGAGGAAAACAATAGAATGGGAAAACTAGCGATCTCTCAAGAAAATTAGAGATATCAAAGGAACATTTCATGCAAAGATGGGCACAATAAAGGACAGAAATGGTATGGACCTAACAGAAGCAGAAGATATTAAGAAGAGGTGGCAAGAATACACAGAAGAACTGTACAAAAAAGGTCTTAATGACTCAGATAACCATGATGGTGTGGTCATTCTCCTAGAGCCAGACACCCCAGAGTGTGAAGTCAAGTGGGCCTTAGGAAGCACTATTAAGAACAAAGTTAGTGGAGGTGATAGAATCCCAGCTGAGCTATTTCAAATCCTAAAAGATGATGCTGTGAAAGTGCTGCACTCAATATGCCAGCAAATTTGGAAAACTCATCAGTGGCCACAGGACTGGACATTTCAGTTTTCATTCCAATCCCAAAGAAGGGCGATACTAAAGAATGTTCAAACTGCCACACAATTGCATTCATTTCACATGCTAACAAGGTGCTCAAAATCCTTCAACCTAGGCTTCAACAGTGCATGAATTGAGAACTTCCAGGTGTACAAGTGGATTTAGAAAAGGCAGAGGAACCAGAGATCAAATTGCCAATATCCGTTGGATCATAGAAAAAGCAAGAGAATTCCAAAAAAACATCGACTTCTGCTTCATTGACTACACCAAAGCCTTTAACTGTATGGATCACAACAGACTGTGGGAAATTCTTAAAGAGATGGGAATACCAGACCACCTTACCTGCCTCTTGAGAAATCTATATGCAGGTCAAGAAGCAACAGTTAAAACTGAACATGGAACAGACTGGTTCCAAATTGGGAAAGGAGTATGTCAAGGCTGTATATTGTCATCTTGCTTGTTTAACTTATATGCAGAAATATAAACATTATTCGAAATGCCAGACTGGATGAAGCACAAGCTGGAATCAATATTGCTGGGAGAAATATCAATAACCTCAGATACACAGATGACACCACCCTTATGGCAGCAAGTGAAGAAGAACTAAAGAGCCTCTTGATGAAAGTGAAAGAGGAAAGTGAAAAAGTTGGCTTAAAACTCAACATTCAGAAAACTAAGATCATGGTATCCGGTCCCATCACTTCATGGCAAATAGATGAGGAAACAATGGAAACAGTGAGAGACTTTATTTTTGGGGGGCTCCAAAATCACTGCAGATGGTGACTGCAGCCATGAAATTAAAAAATGCTTACTGCTTGGAAGAAAAGCTATGACAAACCTAGACAGCATATTACAAAGCAGAGACATTACTTTGCCAACAAAGGTCCATCTAATCAAAGCTATGGTTTTTCCCATAGTCATGTATGGATGTGAGAGTTGGATCATAAAAAAAGCTGAGCACTGAAGAATTGATGCTTTTGAACTGTGGTGTTGGAGAAGACTCTTGAGAGTCCCTTGGACTGCGAGGAGATCCAACCAGTCCATCCTAAAGGAGATCAGTCCTGGGTGTTCATTGGAAGAACTGATGCTGAAGCTGAAACTCCAATACTTTGGCCACCTGATGTGAAGTACTGACTCATTAGAAAAGATCCCGGTGCTGGGAAAGATTGAAGGCAGAAGAAGAAGGGGACAACAGAGGATGAGATGTTGGATGGCATCACTGACTCAATGGACATGAGTCTGAGCAAGTTCCAGGAGTTGGTGGTGGACAGGGAAGCTTGGCGTGCTGCAATCCATGGGGTCACAAAGAGTCGAACATGACTGAGCAACTGATCTGAACTGACTGGTGCAGCATGCAGTAGCAGAGCTTGGATTGGTTAGCTATTACTTGATATGACTATCTCCAATTTCAATCCAAAACCATAAGGTTCTTCCTCAACTCTTCCCATTTCATATTTTTGTCCTCCTTCTTCCAAGTTGATAACCTTGATTCCTGACAATATCAACATTTTTACTAATTTCTCTATCTCACAACACAAGACACCTTCAGAATTATTATACCAGTTCTGCAACCAACCTCTTAAGAGTCCCTTGGACAGTAAGGAGATCAAAGCAGTCAATCCTGAAGGAAGTCAACTCTGAATAGTCATTGGAAGGACTGATGCTGAAGCTCCAATGCTTTGGACACATGATGTAAAGAGCTGACTCATTGGAAAAGACCCTGATGCTGGGAAAGATTTAGGGCAGGAGAAGTGGGTGGCAGAGGATGAGATGGTTGGATGGCATTACTGACTCAATGGACATGAGCTGCAGCAATCTCCGGGAGATAGTGAAGGACAGGGAAGTGTGTTGAGCTTCACTTCATGGGGTCGCAAAGAACTGGAGATAACTTAGCAACTGAACAACCACAACGATGACCAACCTTAAATGTATCAAGTAAAGTTCACGATGTCCTTAGGATATACCCCACTATGAGTTTATAGACAAGCATGCGTTCAAATTTTACTTGAATTAATTATATTCTATGTGGTTATATTATCATTTAATGCATAATTAAATTCATTTATTCTGCTTTTATTTTTTAGTTTTAAGATTAGCTTTTTTATCCTCTTTCAGAATATGTAAAACAGTGACACGGTTAAAAAATGAAAACTGTATTAAGATTACACTTAGAAAAAAGCCTCACCCATCTCCATATCTCAGACTCCATTTCCATGTAACCCTAGATAAAAACATTTCCCCTATTTTCTGACCTATATATGTGCTGCTGAAGTGAGCACAAAGAATACTGGAGTGGGTTGCCATGCCCTCCTCCAGAGGATCTTCCCAACCTGGGATCAAATCGAGGTCTTCCACATTGTAGGCGGATTCTTTACCATCTGAGCCACCAAGAAAGCCCAAGAATACTGGAGTGGGTAGCCTATCCCTTCTCCAGGGGAACTTCCTGACCCAGAAATTGAATTGGAGTCTCCTGCATTGCAGGTGGATTCTTTATCAGCCGAGCCATCCGTTTCCCCTTCTCCTTACACAAAAAATAGCATCCTGTTTCGATAGGTTGGGACCTGGGATACTTTACTGGAGTGCTTTCACCTGGACAAATATCTCCTAGAGCAATAGAATACAAAGAAACTATAACATACTAAACATAACTGCACACCTTCACAGTTGGGGCAATTATGAACAATAACATACAAAAAGGCCACAAACCAACTGCCATTTCTGAGGTGCCTGGAACAAAAGCAGGGTACTGTACCTGTCCCCTGCACACAACACCACCAAAGGGGTGGAAAGACCACCTCTAAGCTAGATCCCCAGACCAACTCATGGCCACCCACATTGTTAATCCTTTTAACAACCCAAGCAGTTTCTCTCTGGGAGCAAGCCAGGGCACCTGTTTCTCGCTTTCACTCCCTTGTACTATAGCACCAGCACCCATAAAACTTTATCTGAAATTCTCATCTGACCTCTTATCAATTTCTATTGACTTAAGAGTCCAAGGACTGGGATCGGTAACACTGTGTACCTGCTCTTTTGTACCTTGCCTTTTTCCCCCTCATAAAAACACATTCTGGAAATAACTCTGTACTGATTCATAGAGATATTCTTCACATTTATGGCTTCAAAGTACTCCATGTGTGTATGCATTAATTGGTCATTCTTAAATATGGGGAGTGGGGACCAATCATTGTGAAATTATCAACCTTTATGATCACATTCATTTCACAAGCACAGATAGTGTTAGTAGGGGGAAGGTAGTTTTGAGAGCCATTTAGAGGATAGTATGAGGATGAGGACAGATTCCAGAAGAACCCACCTGTAGGAGATTGCTGCTCAGCTCACTAACCAAACCTTCCTCTGCCCCACTTGGTCCTAGTGAAGCTCCAGCTTCATCCCCAGGGATCCTCCCAGAATTCTGGCACCTTCTCCAAGTTCTCTCCCCAAAGAGGCTCTCCTTTCCTCCCCAATTAAATTGCTTCTGCACTGGCATCTGAAGCATCTTTCTTTCATTTTTAAATTTTCCTTTCTTTTTTAGACAAAAGCAACACGTGTATATATTCTCTTTGTAAGTTACATAATAGAATGTATAAGGAAAAAAGTCAGTTCTTCTTCTCAACACTAACTTTCCTAAGAATAACCACTGTCAACAGGACATAAACCACAGCTCTGGTTTATTTATAACTGCCTGTTGAATCTGACTAATATACTTTGGTCTAAGGGGCTCCAATAGTTTGGCTACCTGATGCGAAGAACTGACTTATTGGAAATGACCCTGATGCTGGGAAAGATTGAAGGCCGGAGGAGAAGGGGACAACAGAGGATGAGATGGTTGGATGGCATCACCGACTCCATGGACATAAGTTTGAGCAAGCCCTGGGAGTCGGTGTGATGGACAGTGAAGCCTGGCGGGCTGCACTCCATGGAGTCGAAAAGAGTGGGACAGGACTGAGCAACTGAACTGAAGGGGCAAAACCTCTTTTCTCTTCCCTCCCTTCCCACACAAAGTGTAAGATCCCAGCTTCTAGTCAAGACTTATGAGTGTCTAGATGCTCAGATGTTGGGTTGTGCAAAGATGGTGGCAGGAGATCTTTGACAGAATCTCTGGGCCACTGGAAATTTTAAAATGAGAAGGTTGGCTGAGGAAGGTTGGAAGTTCTATGATCTATTCATCCTTCTTCTGCCTGAATTCTAAAGCTAGAAAGTTGCTTTTTCAACCCGCGCTTGTAGTCAAAAGGGAGGAGCATACTTTTTCCGCCTCCATGCATCTATTTTAGTCGGTAGTTTGTTGGATTTTCAATTTCAAGGTCCTGAAAAATCACCCAGTTCTTTGCATTTTCCGGCATCTACAGCACTCCATCACTGTGCGCTGTACCTGACATAGCCACGAGGGGGAGAAACGAGGAGCCCCTGATTTTTCTCAATGTAAGCCGTAAATGAATGACGAGAGTGCTGGAGGTTCACTTTCGTGGAATTTGACAAATCAGTCAGGAGCTGCGCCGAACCCAAGGTTCTTAATTTTGAAGCCACTCTAGTTCCAGGATGGTCCCAGGCGGGCTAAAGGCCAGCGCTGCCCAGGCCTCGAGCACTGGCTAAGGACACTCAGCCACTCTCTCCAGCAAAGACCCCCAAAGGATCCTGACCGAGAGGCAATCGGGCTTCTCCCATGAGGAAACTGTTCCTCACCTCCCTGTCAGACTGTAGCCGCTCTTCCCCATGTTCTGACAGCCTGTGCTTCGTACTGGGCCGGGAGCAAGAAAACTGAGGACGAGTGGTAGGCAACGAAGCAGACGAAGGAAGCGGGCGGCATGAGGGGGAAGACTGAAAGGAACGCGGAGAGGAGAGAGAAGGGGTGTAGAGAACAGAATGGTAGGTGGAGGCGGAGGATGGGGCAATCCCACAGAGTCCCAAGAACTGTTCTGGGGGAGTTCAGAGCTCCCCGGGCAGCGGGAACAGGACAACTTCAAAGGGGAAAGGGACTTTTTTTTCCCCTCACGGGAATTTTACCTCGGGGCAGAAAACTCTAGAAATGCCGGTAGAGCAGGTGCATTTGGAGGAGGCCTAGAAGCCCTTCCCTGTCACTCACCCAGAATGGATTTCGTCTCCATTCGACGACGTCCCAACCTGAAGAGACGGCCGCGGGCGCCCCCGGGCGTCGCGGAGGAAGCGGCTGGTGATGGAATGACGGGAGCCCAGGCAGGGAGGCGGGTCTTGGGCCCGCACGGTTGCGTGTGGCCTGGCTCAGCCTCGGGAGAACGAGGCGGCCGTGGGTAATGGTGAGCGCTCTGGACTCTGAATCCAGTGATCCGAGTTCGAGTTTCAGTGGGCCTTTTACCTTTAGGCTGCGCCCAGTGTCTTTTACTCGTGCGGCCCGAAGCTTTGAGGGCCGAGTCCTGGACCCCGTTAGGCTCCCACTTCAACCTGCTGGACTCTGCTCCAATAAGACACCATTGACAAAGAAGGCCATGACCCTTTCCTTCTATTCATAGAAGATTTTACTTTGAGACTTTCGAAGGACCCTCTCACCGAGTTAAACTGTCTTTTACCACCAAGAACATTGATCTACTCAAGAGTGGTTTCTGCCCAGAAAGCCTGAAAGTTGCTCCATGTTTATTTTTGCTATATTTCCTTTTGCTTTTTGTGGGGATACTGTAGATTAGGTAAATCCTTTGTAATGTATGTGGCTGCTAATTTAGGCATCCTATTGTCTTCCTTAAAGTTGACTGGCAGGTACCCTCTCCTCCCCACTTTCCCTTCTCTTATCTTGCAGGACCTCAGGAGGTACAGGACACCTGAGACCACAAGTAAAGGACTACAGGCTGGAGATTCCATGGCCAGTGATGTGCACATCCAGGGATTCGAGGTCTATTCAGTAGACTGTGTAAAGGAAAATTTCATGGAGGTGATCAGCAGGTTTCTCCTCAGCAATATACACATTTCTACCTAACTCTTCATTCAGGCCCTCCCTCCTCTACTTGAGGAACATTTAATCTTTATTTAATCTTTATTTTGTACATGAAATGTCAAGTTCTAAATAGGCCCTGTTCTCCCATCTATATCTGTCAACCATTTCCAGCTGTCAATACAGTAGGCATCCTGCATCTCTCTGTACCTGATCAGTCCAGTTCAGTCGCTTAGTCCATCTGAGCCTTTGTGACCCCATGGACTGCAGCACAACAGTATTCCCTGTCTATCACCAACTCTCAGAGCTTTCTCAAACTCATGTCCATTGAGTCAGTGATGCCACACAACTGTCTCATCCTCTCTTGTCCCCTTCTTCTCCTGCCTTCAATCTTTCCCAACATCAAGGTCTTTTCCAAGGAGTCAGTTCTTCCCATTAGGTGGCCAAGTATTGGAGTTTCAGCTTCAGCATCAGTCTTTCCAATGAACACCCAGGACTGATCTCCTTTAGGACTGACTGGTTTGATCTCCTTGCAGTCCAAAGGACTCTCAAGGGTCTTCTCCAACACCACAGTTCAAAAGCATCAATTCTTCGGCACTGAACTTTGACATATTCCTTTCCTGATTTGGAACCAGTCTGTCGTTCTGTGTCCAGTTCTAACTGTTGCTTCTTGACCTGCATATAGATTTCTCAGAAGGGCAGGTAAGGTGGTCTGGTAGTCCCATCTCTTTAAGAATTTTCCACAGTCTGTTGTGATCCATACAGTCAAAGGCGTTGGCATAGTCAATAAAGGAGAAGTAGATGTTTCTCTGGAACTCTCTTGCTTTTTCAATGATCCAATGGATGTTGGCAATTTGATCTCTGGTTTGATCTCTGCCTTTTCTAAGTCCAGCTTGAACATCCATACGTGATTACTGGAAAAACCATAGCTTTGACTATATGGATCTTTGTTGGTAAAGTAATGTCTCTGCTTTGTAATATACTGTCTAGGTTGGACATAGCTTTTCTTCCAAGGAGTAAGCGTTTTTTAATTTCATGGCTGCAGTCACCATCTGCAGTGATTTTCGAGCCCAAGAAAATAAAGTCTGCCACTGTTTCCATTGTTTCCCCATGTATTTGACATGAAGTGGTGGGACCAGATACCATGATTTTAGTTTTTTGCATGTTGAGTTTTAAGCCAGCATTTTCATTCTCTTTCACTTCATCAAGAGGCTCTTTAGTTCTTCGTCACTTTTTGCCCTAAGGGTGGTGTCATCTGCGTATCTGAGGTTATTGATATTTCTCCTGGCATTCTTGATTCCAGCTTGTGTTCATCCAGCCTGGCATTTCACATGATGTTTATATTTCTGCATATAAGTTAAATAAGTAGGATGACAATATACAGCCTTGACCTACTCTTTTCCCAATTAGGAACCAGTCTGTTGTTCCATGTCCAGTTCTAACTGTTGCTTCTTGACCTGCATATGGATTTCTCAGGAGGCAGGTAAGGTGGTCTGGTATTCGCATCTCTTTAAGAATTTTCCACAATCTCTTGTGATCCACACAGTCAAAGGCTTTGGCATAGTCAATAAAGCAGAATAGATGTTTCTCTGGAACTCTCTTGCTTTCTCAATGATCCAGAAGATATTGGCAATTTGATCTCTAGTTCCTCTGCCTTTTCTAAATCCAGCTTGAACATCTGGAAGTTCTCAATTCACATACTGCTGAAGCCTGGCTTGGATAATTTTGAGCATTACTTTGCTAGCGTGTGAGATAGTGCAATTGTGCAGTAGTTTGAGCATTCTTTGGCATTGCCTTTCTTTGGGATTGGGATGAGAACTGACCTTTTCCAGTCCTGTGGCCATTACTGAGTTTTCCAAATGTGCTGGCATATTGAGTGCAGCACTTTCACAGCATCATCTTTTAGGATTTGAAATAGCTCAACTGGAATTCCATCACCTCCACTAGCTTTGTTCGTAGTGATACTTCCTAAGGCCCACTTGACTTTGCGCTCCAGGATGTCTGGCTCTGGTGAATGATCACACCATTGTGGTTATCTGGGTCATGAAGATCTTTTTTGTATAATTCTTCTGTGTATTCTTGCCACCTCTTAATATCATCTGCTTCTGTTAGGTCCATACCATTTCTGTCCTTTATTGTGCCCATCTTTGCATGAAGTATGTAAATCATGAAATTCCAGATGTTCAAGCTGGTTTTAGAAAAGGCAGAGGAACCAGAGATCAAATTGCCAACATCTGTTGGATCATTGAAAAAGCAAGAGAGTTCCAGAAAAACATCTGTTTCTGCTTTATTAACTATGTCAAAGCCTTTGACTGTGTGGATCACCACAAACTGTGGAAAAAGCCAGACCACCTGACCTGCCTTTTGAGAAATCTGTATGCAGGTCAGGAAGCAACAGTTAGAACTGGCCATGGAACAACATACTGGTTCCAAATAGAGAATGGAATGCATCAAGGCTGTATATTGTCACCCTGCTTATTTAACTTATATGCAGAGTACGTCATGAGAAATGCTGGGCTGGATGAAGCACAAGCTGGAATCAAGATTGCTAGGAGAAATATCAATAACCTTAGTTATGCAGATAACACCACCCTTATGGCAGAAAGCGAAGAAAAGCTAAAGAGCCTTTTGATGAAATTGAAAGAGGAGAGTGAAAAAGTTGGCTTGAAGCTCAACATTCAAAAAACTGAGATCATGGCATCCGGTCCCATCACTTCATGGCAAATAGATAGGGAAACAGTGGAAACAGTGACAGACTTTATTTTTGGGGGCTCCAAAATCACTGCAGATGGTGACTGCAGCCATGAAATTAAAAGACACTTACTCCTTGGAAGAAAAGTTATGACCAACCTAGAAAGCACATTAAAAAGCAGAGACACTACTTTTCCAACAAAGGTCTGTCTCGTCAAGGCTATGATTTTTCCAGTAGTCATGTATGGATGTGAGAGATGGATGATAAAGAAAGCTGAGTACCGAAGAATTGATGCTTGAACTGTGGTGTTGGAGAAGACTCTTGAGAGTCCCTTGGACTGAAAGGAGATCAAATCAGTCCATCCTAAAGGAAATCAGTCCTGAATATTCATTGAAAGAACTGATGTTGAAGCTGAAACTCCAATACTTTGGCCACCTGATGCGAAGAACTGACTTGTTGGAAAAGACCCTGATGCTGGGAAAGATTGAAGGCAGAAGGAGAGGGGGATGACAGGCAATGAGATGGTTGGATGGCATCACCGAATCAATGGACTTGAGTTGAATAAACTCCAGGAATTGGTGATGGACAGGAAGGCCTGGCGTGCTACAGTCCATGGGGTTGTGAAGAGTCGGATACAACTGAGTGGCTGAACTGAATTGAACTTGCATGAAATGTTCCCTTGCTGTATCTAATTTTCTTGAAGAGATCTCTAGTCTTTCTGATTCTATTGTTTTCCTCTATTTCTTTGCACTGATCACTGAGGAAGGCTTTCTTCTCTCTCCTTGCTATTCTTTGGAATTCTGCAAGTTATGGGTATGTCTTTCCTTTTCTCCTTTGCCTTTCTTTAGCTTCTCTTCTTTTCTCAGCTATTTGTAAGCCCTCCTCATACAATCATTTTGCCTTTTTGCATTTATTTTTCTTGGGATGGGCTTGATCACTGCCTCCTGTACAATGTCATAAACCTCCATCCATCATTCTCTGGCACTCTATCAGATCTAATCCCTTGAATCTATTTGTCACTTCCACTGTATAATCATAAGGGGTTTGATTAGGTCATACTTGAATGGTTTAGTGGTTTTTCCTACTTTCTACAATTTAAGTCTTAATTTGGCAATAAGAAGTTCATGATCTGAGCCACAATCAGCTCCTGGTCTTGTTTTTGCTGACTGTATAGAGCTTCTCCATCTTTGGCCACAAAGAATATAATCAATATGATTTTGGTATTGACCATCTGGTGATGTCCATGTGTAAAGTCTTATCATGAGTTGTTGGAGGAGGGTGTTTGCTATGACCAGTGCGTTCTCTTGGCAAAACTCTGTTAGCCTTTGCCCTGCTTCATTTTGTATTCCAAGGCCAAAATTGCCTGTTATTTCAGGTATTTCTTGGCTTCCTACTTTTGCATTCCAGTCCCCTATAATGAAAAGGACATTGTTTTTTGGGTATTCTAGAAGGTCTTGTAGGTCTTCATAAAACTGTTCACCTTTGGCTTCTTCAGCATTACTGGTTGGGTCATAGACTTGGATTACTGTGATATTGAATGGTTTGCCTTGGAAATGAACAGAGATCATTCTGTCATTTTTGAGACTGCACCCAAGTACTGCATTTCAGACTCTTTTCTTGACTATGAAGGCTACTCCATTTCTTCTAAGGGATTCTTGCCCACAGTAGTAGATATAATGGTCATCTGAGTTAAATTCACTCATTCCTGTCCATTTTAGTTCACTGATTCCTAAAATGTTGATGTTCACTTTTGCCATCTCCTGTTTGACCACTTCCAATTTACCTTGATTCATGGACCTAACATTCCAGGTTCCTATGCAATATTGTTCTTTACAGCATCAGATTTTACTTCCATCACCAGTCACATCCACAACTAGGCATTGTTTTTCCTTTGGCTCCATCTCTTCATTCTTTCTGGAATTTATTCTCCACTCTTCTCCAGTAGCATAATGGGCACCTACCGACCTGGGGAGTTCATCTTTCAGTGTCATATCCTTTTGCCTTTTCATACTGTTCATGGTGTTCTCAAGGCAAGAGTGCTGAAATGGCTTGTCATTCCCTTCTCCAGTGGATGACATTTTGTCAGCACTCTCCACCATGACCCGTCTGTCTTGGGTGGCCCTACACAGCATGGCTTATAGTTTCATTGAGTTATACAAGGCTGTGGTCCATGTGATGTTTGATTAGTTTTCTGTGATTGTGGTTTTCATTCTGTCTGCTCTCTGAGGGATAAGGATAAAAGGCTTATGGAAGTTTCCTGATGAGAGAGACTGACTGTGGGGGAAACTGGGTCTTGTTCTGATGGGCGGGTCCATGCTCAGTAAGTCTTTAATCCAATTTTCTGTTGATTGGTGGGGCTGTGTTTCCTCTCTGTTGTTTGACCCTATCGTGGAGGTAATGAAGATAATGGCGACCTCCTTCAAAAGGTCCCATGCACACACTGCCACACTCAGTGCCCCTGTGCCAGGAACAGGAGCTCTGCCCCTGGTAAAGGTCATGGGGAAGGAGGCTCGGCATACGCAAAGGCAGGATGGAGCCTCAGGAGTCCCCCTGGAAATTCTCGAGCATCTACCCCCAAAACCAGTGTCTGCCTACTTTCTGCTTTGTGCTCTCACCTACACCTCTGACTTTATGGGGGGCTGTCCCCCACTACCTCTCTCTGAAAAAAGAATTAACTTACAGCTCCAGTTAATAATTCCTGGGTGTGACAGTGTTTCAACCTACAAACTCCTTTGGAAGTCCTCTAGCCTGCCTGAATAGGTTTTTCGGGCCACATGTGATTGTTCAGAGCCTCCCAACTGTGAGAGGCATGAGATGTTCTAAACTGTCTGAATACAGATTCCTTTGAGCAGTTAAAAGATTGATTAGAAATTGTATTGGTGAAGGGTTTTTCACTTGTTGGGCCAATATTTGCTGCTAAGTTTCCATATCCCTTACCTGCCGTGTCCCTGGCAGTGTATTGATTAATATAATTGGTGTAAGTAGTAGCTTTAACGTTTGTAATCTTAGACCCTTGAGTTAATTCTTTTTCTTGTTATAGCCCACCACACCTTTGCCCTATAGGAATGCAACTTTATCTAATGCTTTTGGAGGGTGGCGCCTGACTTTAGAATAATCACCTTTAGAGAAAAATAAGTTTCTCAAAATGTTAACAGGCCTCCGGGCCAGAAGATGATGCAAATCACCTAAACTTTTGCATATGATAAGTTTGCAGGAAGAAAGCCTGGCTTACTGCATGACTCTACCCCTTCCCCCATTATCCTCTATGAATAACTTAAGGTATAAAAACTACTTTGGAAAATAAAGTGCGGGCCTTGTTCACAGAAACTTGGTCTCCCCATGTCGTCCTTTCTCTCACCTTCTGGCTGAATTATTCAGCCTCTTTTCTCCACTGAATTTCCTCACTGAGCCATCCTTATTTAACCACTCTTTATATCCTTAATTAACGTTTAATTAAGCAATTGTTTCCTGATCCTTGCCAACGCCATCCCCGCTTCGAATTCCCTGGATCCACCGGGGCTGGACCCCGGCACCCCTGACCCTGCAGCAGGCCATCGCCAACCCACGCCTCCGCTGGAAACTCCTGGACACTCACAGGCAAGTGTGGGTCATTCTCTTGTGGGGTCAGTGCTCCTTTCTTCTGGGTCCCAAGGTTTTGTCTGTGCCCTCCGAGTGTGTTTCCCTAGTCCTGTGTAAGTTCTAGCGGCTCTATGGTGGAGTTAATGGTGACTTCCTCAAAGAGGGCTTATGTCACACCTAGGCCTGCTGCACTGAGTCCCTGCCCCTGCGGCAGGCCACTGCTGACCGGACCTCCGCAGGAGACACTCAAACACTCAAAGGCAGGCTGGTTCAGTCTCTGTGAGGGTCTCCTGGTGGTTTCCTTACCTCGTGCCTGGATTTTTTTCCTCTGCCTCATGGAGAAGATATCCTTTCTTTCTGTATCCCAGCGAACTGCCCTAGCTCAGGGAATTCTCTGGCCTTCCAGTGGTTAGGACTCTTCCCTACCAGGGTAGGGGGCACAAGTAAAAGAGGCTTTCTAAAGAGAAAGGTCCCACCGAGACTCAGACTCAGATCGCTGGATTCAAAGTCCAGAGTGCTCACCATTACACCATGGAACCATGACCAATTTGTTGGCTCACTCTTCCACTGCTGAGCCAGGTGGCGCGCAGCGCCGCGGGCCCAGGACTCGCCTCCCGCCGGTCGCTCTAGTCACCCTGCCTCGAGTGGCTTCCTCCGCGACGCCAGGGGGCGCCTGACTCGCCGGTCCGCGGCCGTCTCTTCAGGTTTGGACGTTGTGGAAAGAACTGAAATCCATTTGGGGTGGATTAGTAACTTTTTCCTGGTACTAGGAAAGTTTTTAGGAAAAGGTTACTAGACTTCCCCCAAATCCCCCTGTTCTACCGGCATTTCTAGAGTTTTCTGCCCTGAGGTAAAATTCCCCCCAGGGAAAAAAGTCCCTTTCCTATTTGCAGTTGTCCTCTTCCCGCTGCCCTGGGAGCTCTGAACATCCTCAGAAGAGGCCTTAGGACTTCGTGGAATGTCCCCTCCCTGGGACCTCAGGTCCAAGGGTTTAATCGTGGGGCTCTGCCGGCTTCATTGGAGTGGGTGAGCAGAGCGTTCTCTGTGTTGGGAATGCGATCGGAACCAAAGCGACCGCGGCCCCCACGCTGCTGGCGCCCCGCGGGGTGTGGTTGGGTGTGAGCAGCTGACGGTGTTTCTTCTGGGCTGTTTCCTCCCTCATCTTCCTTCTCTCTTCTTCCTTCCAGGTTCATCCACTCCCCACCCATCCGCGTCCCCAAGACGGCGGCGGTCGCTCGGTCCTGAGGGAAGCTCAGCGTGGCCCGTGGGCTTCTCTCTAGACTTTTTCACTCTCCGAGCTTTTATATGGTTCAAAGGCCAGTTTTAAAGATTTGAAAATCGGCCACTTTGGAAAGCCTTTCACACCCTCCCACTCCGCAGAAGGGAATGCGCAAGAAAGAAGGGCATGTGTCCAACTCCAGCCCAAGAGGCTGTGTCCTCACCTGTCACCTGGGCGGGGGCTCCCAAGGCGGCGAGGAGCAGGCGGCCAGGGCAGTGCGCCCTACGTTGGGGTGTGGAAGGCCACTCGCTGGTGTCAGTGCCCAGACGTCCGCATGTTAAGACTCAGCACTCTGTGTTTTCAGCACAGGAGGCAGCTATATTATCCTGTAGCTCTCATATTGTGTCCAGACTCTCTTTTGTTCTGTGTGCACAGGTGGGGCAGCTGCAGAATCTCATTCCTCCTGGATCTTCACATAGTTCTGTCCTGCGATGGTTTCTCCCAGCCTTCACTACATGCTAGTCTTCTCTCTGGACCATCTGGAGCACTGGGGCCACCCTGATCTACATGATTTCCCATCCAGATTCCAGAGGAACTGCTAGGCTGGCAAAGGTTGAAGGCCCAGGCATGGAAATCACCAACTGGTCAGACTCCAGATTGGTGCCCCTCAACACTCAGTAATAATTAACAGTTACAGAATGCCACCAAAACTATGATTTGAAGGTGTTACGTCCTTTAAAAACATTAATACACATTACTTCTTAGAACAGCTTTAGGCTTACAGATAAACTGAGCAGCTAGTACAGAGTTCTCTCACTTATGGTCTATTCTCCCTCACACAATTTCCCCTATTATTAGTATTTTGTATTAGTAAATACAGGACAGTGGAAATACCATGAGCAGGCAGGTGATATTGAGGCTTAGCCATTGCACTCTGTAGTGCTGACCTGATTTCCACAATGTGGGAAACATGACTGCATAATTTGTGGTAGTAGGGAACTGCATTCTCACTCTCCCCTGACAATTAATGGTTAATAACAGGACAATTCAGTATATTCAGGAGTTTTGGTAAATTCTTGGAGGGCATTTCTGGGTTGTGTTTCCCTGGAAGATAAACCTTCTGGCTCCCCTTCTAAATCCTTTGGGAAAAAAGACTGTTGCTGCATTCCTTTCAAATGCCAGGCTGTGAATTGAGGACCAGCAAGATTTAATGAGGATTAAGGCCTAATCAACCAACTGGGTATACTTCCTTTTGGATCTCATTCCACTGGGACTAGAATGGATCAGGTTACTCCTTCACTGCAGAAATGCCAGAGATTTTGAACTCAGGAAGACCTGTGTGGCCAAGTGACTACCTCTCCCAGCTGAGGAAGAACAAATGTTTCTGATATGTCCCTGGCTTTCCCTCTTTATTTTTCATAATACACCACCAGAGGTTGAAATCTGGCTGAGAACCAGGGTTACTGAGCCAGGAAAGACCATACAGCTTAGGGGTGGCGGGGAGGAAAACCAGGACCCTTCTGTAGTAATCTCTAGGCATCATTTGTCACGTCTTCCGATGAACCCATCACCACTACATTTTTTGTGACTTCCTGGTTACTGGACTGAAGTGAAGTGAAATTTGCTCAGCTGAGTCCAACACTTTGCAACCCCATGGACTACACAGTCCATGGAATTCTCCAGGCCAGAATACTGGAGTGCGTAGCCTTTCCCTTCTCAAAGGGATCTTTCCAACCCAGGTCTCCTGCACTGTGGGCAGATTCTTTACCAACTGAGCTATCAGGGAAGAAGTTGAGACAATACTTTATTCATCTCTGTGTTCATGATTCCTGGTGCTGAGTCAAGTACTGAGGAGGTTCTCAGCAATTATCAGTCACAGTTTGAATAAAAGTTGCAAATCTCCAACCATGTCAACTACGTTCCAGTTGTACTGTCAGGGATGCTTTGCTTTCTCCCACTATGTAACAAAGCCCTTTACTTAGAGAGGAGTCCGCTCTACATTATCCTTGCCATATAACACTCACCAGTGTGACTCTGAGGAAGATACAACTGTTCTTAGGATTCCTCAATGGTTCACACTGTCATTAGGAAGAGATGTCCTTGATCTACCCTCCCAGCCTCTTGGCTGCTGCAACACCCCACCTGAGGAGAGCAAGCACATTTTGTTGAAAATATCCACTTGCACTCTTTCTCTCATGGCTTTGATTTTCTCAGAGAAATACAGCATTAAAAAAAAAAGCACTCAACAAATATTTAAGAGATACTGTGTGTAAAGCCTTTCAAACTCTAAATGCAAAAGAATATTATTAATATCTCTGCTTCAGATATAAATGTCCCCTCCTTTCCTTGGCCCCTTCTGGCAACAGGGCAGAACTATTTAAAGTAAAAATGGACATCTCCAATTCTTCTCTAAATATCATTTATCCATCTTGGCCCATACTTACTTGGAAGGCTTCCACTGCAAGGGCAGCTCCAAGGTCTAGACGGGGCAGGTCTAGGGCAGAGCCTCAAGGTCCCATCCTCCTCCTTCTGAAATTGGTGCTCCCAGCAGTATAAACCAATCCTGATCCAGCATGTGGATCACCTCGGCAGGTGCACAAGTTCCCTGTGGACTAAGTTACTCTCCCAGTTCTTCTTGCTCAGCTCAGACTGCTCCATGAAGAGTTGGATGATGCTGTATGTAGTCCTCTGTTTTCCTTGATTTTCCTGAACTCAACTTGTCACTTCCTTTGGTTAGCACCATTTCCTTGGCCTTATTTGGGTTATTCTCATCTTCCAAACTTGCTGATTTTCTTTAATTTTAGTGTGTGGGCTCAGTTGAGGCTCCTGCAGGAAACACAGAAAGGACCAAGGCCAGATCTTGGCTGCAGTTCCCAGGGCACATTTAGCATGCATCTCAGCCCCTTATGCAACTCTAAGAAAACTGAACAGGATGGAATTCAGAGAATTTGAATAACAAGTTTATTTTACTGATGAAACTGAGGCCCAAATAGATTAGGGGATTTCCCCAAGCTCCAACCATGCAAATCTCCAACCCCTTGGTGGCAAGAAAGCCACAACAAAGCTGTGGATACAAGCTTCTCTGTCCAAAGCACATGATACACCCTTTAGGAATGCACAGCTGAATTTCAATGGACATTGGATCAAACGTCAGTATTCCCACTGTTAAAACAAAAATATCTGAAAGACCTTTTCTGAGACAATTCTTTTACTACAGTCCCTTAGTCCTATTATTTATACTCAGTCAGTTTTCAATCCTGGCCAACAATGGGACAAAGGAATGCATGAATACAAATAAAATTTATCAAAGCCGTAATTAAATAATATTTATGTGACTCTCTGTAAAATGTCTGGCTTCTGTGTTAAAAGATCATCTTCCTGAGAGCAGGAGCTCTGCCTGCCTTATTCACCCAACCCCCCTCAAGAGCCTGCCGTGGAAAAAAAAAAAAAAAATCCTGCCAGATGGAATATTCAGTAAATACCAAGTGGATAAGTAACAGTTACCAGGAATAACTAACTTTTACTAGTGTTCTAGTCCCTATCATATTCCCAGTCAGATCCTGTCCCAGGTCTGTGCAGAAGCAATAAAAGCACAGCCGTAAGTAAAGCAGTACAAGATGCAAATACCAACACACCATATACCAAGTCTGCTTTACATGGTGATTTCATTACCCTCTTTGAGCAGATTGATCTTATATACAACAGAGAAGAACACATAATGTAATAGAGAAGACAGCATTAACTTTGCATGAGTAAATGTAATCGTGCAGCAGACAGGCTTCAATTACTGAGCATTAGCTATACAGGTAAAGAATATCTATGTCATAGTCACTGTGGTGCTTCCTAAAATTCTCTGGAGATAAGGTTCAAGAAACTGCATTTCAGACAAAATTTCCAAGGAGACCGTCACGTAAGGAAAAGGTCTGACCACTAAACAGTCTAGAATGGAAATCCCCAAAGCCCTAGTGGCAACAAGAATGACTCAGATTAAGCAAAGCAAGACCTTTGTCAAGGTGGCCTCTCAAGGGAAAACGTCTCCTTTTCCAGGAAGGGTACCTACCTGAGGTAGGACACAAAGAGGACCCTGCTTCCCCAGTCTGAGCTTTTAGTGCCTCCATTGTCTTAAAAGACTCTGCTCTAATTGGTGGGCTATCTCAGCCCTCGTATGGGTCATTTCTTTATCAAGATCTCTGTAGCTCCCAAATATGGCTGCTGCTACTGGCTGTGTCCCTAGGGCAAGCTGCAGCACCTCTACTGCTCCAGGAGACCCTCCAAGACCAGCAGGAAAGCAAATGGGAACAGGTGGGTTAAGTGGTCTGCAGTACCTATGGCTGCAAACTGTGGAGAGGAAGAACAGGAAGGCCACTGCTCTGAAGAGACATAAGAGGACTTCCCTGGTGGTCTAGTGGTTAAGAATCCACCTGCCAATGCAGGGGACACAGTTTGATCCCTGGTCCGAGAAGATTCCACGTGCCTCTGAGCAACTAAGCCCATGTACCACAACTACTGAAGCTCCCTGCCTAGAGCCCATGCTCCACATCAAGAGAAGTCACCGCAATGAGAAACCCATGCACTGCAAGTAGAGAGTAGCCCCCAATTGCTACAACTAGAGAGAGACCAGCACAGAACAAAGAGGCAGTGCAGCCAAAAGTAAATAAAATCTTAAAATATGTAAATAAAATAAAGAAACACAAGGAAAAAAAGACCTCAGTTATTTTATTCTCCTCTTGGAGAAAGAGATGGCAGAGGTCAGTTCTGGGCTCCACAGTTCTATGCTTTCTCTTAAGTGACCTTTCTTCAGATGAATTGAAAGAAATCGTGACCGACAGAATTCAGGTCAATAGCAGATGGTGACTGCAGTCATGAAATTAAAAGATGCTTACTCCTTGGAAGGAAAGTTATGACCAACCTAGATAGCATATTCAAAAGCAGAGACATTACTTTGCCAACAAAATTGAGCCACAGAATATTCCAGAAACTTAGTCAAAGTCACACTGTAACTCAGTCAAGTTTGAACCTACAGCTTAAGATACCAGAATGCTCTGATTTCTCATTATAGAGATTTCCAATGAGAGAGAAAAATACCAGTCTCTGATGCCCTGAGATGGCCTGACACTTACAGTCTGACTGATTTCGTCTCTTGTTGGAAATAAACAATCTCAGATACAGAATATCAACTTAAGACAAGGTTTTTCTGAAACCTTTATAAAATCAATAAAAGAAGGCACCTTCATAATTTTGCCCAGAGAAAAATGAGGTCACTGGGCAACCTACAAAATCTCAAACATCTTCCTGTTTTCATAAGGAAATAACTGCTACATCCTTACTCCAATCATAGAATTGTGCACACTAACAGTATTCAATATGGAGCAAACCCTGTGTTTTCCAATCTTTCCCCAAATCACAAATCACCCAACCAAGCCCAAATCTTATAATAGGATTACACCCAACCACACCTTGAAACCAAGTATCCTGAAAGCCAAGTTCCTCTGGGAGTTTATTTTTAAATTATCTATAAAAAAATATTATTCCTTTTCTTGTCCAACACCTGATCCTCTCAAGACTGAGTATCAAAGAAAAGTGGGCCACTGACATGGAACAGGACCCTATGGGGCTCTCCTATTTACAAAAGCCTTTCCATGTCCCTCATTTCATATTTGTTGGGGAAAAGTTTCAGCTTCCTAGACCTTCACTGGGTTTCAAAGGGCAGATTCAAACTAATTAAGTGAGGGAATGCAGAGACAAAGACGGTCAAGAAATAATAATACATGTTCTGAGCTAACGTTAGCCAAAAGGGGAATATGGCCAACGTTTAGACATGGAGGTGAAGCAGCTGTTGTTCTCTGAAGGTCGTTCACAGTATCCAGCAGATACCAGATCACCACAGTCCCAAGCCCTACAGACACTTAGCAGCAGGTGCCAAGGGGTGACAGCTACACTGTAACACACCTTTCCACAGACCTCCCTAAGCTTCACTTTGGTAGCTGGAAGCACTCGGACTGTTGGATTGACAGGTTTGTTGACTCTTCAACTTCTCTCCTGAGTGGACACGACTGAGCTACTCAACAACTTCCCTCCTGAGCTTTCACTTCCCCAATTCTTTTCACAATTGGAAAGAAAGAAACAATAATGCAGCCATGCGGCACGGTCTAGGTTCCAACTCAAGGAACGTACATAACTATCTGATACATATCTCTTAATTTCTTCAGGAACTAGGGCCTCACCCACGTGGGAAGGATGGTGGGAGGATGGTACATTCAGGCAGAGCACAGGCACCGGAACCCCAGATTAGTTAGAACCGGAAGACTGACTGAGATTCCTGGAACAGGACCCTGTTACCTCACCACCAACCAGTCCAGGAAGATCATATACCCTGCAGCTCTCCCCCTAAAGACTGCCTATAAAAACTCTCCCCCAAAACTTATCAGGCCGTCTGAGCCTTTTGAACAGGCAGGAGTCCCCTTTCTCCTTGCCCAGCCCTGCAATAAGCCTTTCTCTGCTTCAGACTCCTGCATTTGCTTTTGTTTGGCCTTACTGTGCCTCCAGCACACAAACTCCTGTTACACAATCCAGCAGAGCCTGAAGGGCATGGGTGCACATAGTGTGAAGTGGAGCACGGTGGTCGCTTCGATTTCCACCCCCCAACGAAACCGGCAGCGCCTTCCCCCATTCTGCCCTGGGGTCCCAGGAAGGGGACATCCCACGAAGTCCCAAGGGCTCTTCTGGGGACGTTCAGAGTTCCCAGGGCAGCGGGAAGAGGACGATTGCAAAGAGGAAAGGGACTTTTTTTTTTCCCCTGGCGGGAATTTTACCTCAGGGCAGAGAACTCTAGAAATGCAGGGAGAGCGGGTGCATTTAGGGGAGGCCTAAAAGTCCCTCCCTGTTGCTCACCCCGAATGGATTTCAACTCTTTCCACGACGTCCAAACCTGAAGAGACGGCCGCGGGCCGGCGCCCCCTGGCGTCACGGAGGAAGCGGCTCGGGTCCGGGTGACGAGAGGTGGGGCGGGAGGCGAGTCCTGGGCCCTCCCAGCTGAGTACGGTCTGGATCATCTGTGGGACAGTACCCATTAGTCGTTGTTCCGTGGTGTAGTGGTGAGCGCTCTGGGCTCTGAATCCAGCGATCCAGGTTCAAATCTCGGTGGAATATTTCTGTTTAACTAGAAGGCTTTTTACTCCCCTAATAAAACCTGTTTTCCGGCTCCCGTATCCGCGACCAGCGCGGTGCGCACGGATTTGGCAGGCAGGTATGAGATCATCCCGGGTGTCCCCGCTGGACCCGGGCGACTCAGCCCGTTACTGGCCGTCCGAGGCCCGGCCCTGCCGCCAGGGGGCGAGGCGACCTAACCATTGCCATAGCCCTGTCGGGTCCCCTGGGTCTCGCGGGTAAAAAGCAGAGACAGAGACTCCAGAGTCCTGCCTCCCCAGGGGGCTTCGCACCGCACGTCTTGTAACTGCACGGCTGTCCTTGTGAGTAAATGGTGGCGGGGGGTGGAGGGGGCTGCGATGTCGCTGACCAGCCAGGATGGCAGCTTTCGGGTAGAGGGTTCCAGACCTGAATGGGAAGAACTGTATTTTATTCAGGTGCCCTATTATTCCGAATTTTAATTGATGCTATTCCAGTTCAGTTCAATTTTATTTAGAAATTCTCGTTCCTAGGTCTCCAATGGATGTGGAAAGCCACTGTTAGGCTAAGATTTGAAGCTTAACTCCAGGAAATTTCGTCCTTTCTTCTCAAGTTCAGCCAGGAAGAGGAGAAAGTTCAAGGATCCAGCATCTGAGGAAACCAGGGGTCCCTGACCCACCTCCACCCAGGCCTTTGAGCCACCCGCTGAACTTATAGTCAAGGCTAGACTATAAGGAATATACCTTGTTTGGTTACACGTGAGTTGGAAACCACATTGGTTTTGTTATCATTATAAAATGAATTTCTAAGGTGTCACCTCTGGACACTGAGAACACAGTGTAAAAATTAATCTGTTAAAGCCTTTTGTGGAACAAGCATATGGATAAGAACTATCCCAAGAGACTATAAAACAATAATTTATATGTACCCCCAGGACAGTGACAAAATAAAACTGCTTTCCTCAATTATATTGTTATTGGCATTGTTGGTATTTTTTTATTCTTTTGTCTATAATGCACAGAAAATTAAAGGAGACTGTATGAGATACCACATTTCTATTCCAGTTTCATTAAAAACGAAACTACTGATATTAGTGGAAAGAGATTCAGCTGAAAGATAGACATTCAATTTAAAAAACCTGTAGTTCTGAATTTGAATTATGAATATATATGAATAGGTACAAGTATGAATATATATTTGCTACCTCTGTCCACTGCAAAGATGTAGAAATAAAACAGTTCTAATGGATATCTTTAGGTTAAACAATTTGATTTGGAAATAATGTTTTGCACCAAGAGAAACCAGAGATTCTTAGAGAAATGACTGACTCCAAGTCAGAAAATAGTCAAGATGAGACAGAAGCACCTTGTCATACTGATATCAAGAAAGGTCTCAAAGAGAATTAGAATCTTATCAAAAGGATGAAGGAGCCAACTTAAAGTCACTTTCACTACTGAAAGAGAAGTTAATTGGAGTATCAGTAAGGGCTATATTGCAATGAATTGAATTATTTTAATGTGCTTTAAACTTCAAATTCATATTAGCACGGGGTGGGGGAGAAATAAGCTTATTGGTGACCACAGAGGATGCTTGGGAAATTGTTCATTAAGTTGAAGTTTTCTTTACAGAAGGTACCACTAAGTAAGTAAACAGTATTTAGGGGAAGTTTCTTTTTATACAATTGTTCCAGTAAATAACATATAATGATGGACTATCACCATTTTGCTCCACATAATCAATTAATGAGCATAGAGCTTGAACTTGAAAAATTGCTAATATTATTTGAAGAAACACACATGACTTGATGTGTCTCCTAATCAGAGAGCACATACCACTTCTGAGGCAGTCTTGCCAAGATATTAAACATGAATCTCCTCAGTCTCTATGACAAATAGGGAGAAACATGGAAGCAATAACAGATTTGATTTTCGAGGGCTCCAAAATCACTGTGTAAGGTGACCGCAGCCATGAAATTAAAAGACGCTTGCTCCTTGGAAGGAAAGCTATGATAAACTAGACAGTGTATTAAAAAGCAGAGATATTACTTTGCCAACAAAGGTCCATAAAGTCAAAGCTATGGTTTTTCCAGTAGTCATGTATGGATATGATAGTTAGTCATAAAGAAGGCTGATGCTTTCTAACTGGGGTGCTGGAGAAGACTCTTGAGAGTCCCTTGGACAGCAAGGAGATCAGATCAGTCAATCCTAAAGGAAATCAACCCTGAATATTCATTGGAAGGACTGATGCTGAAGCTGAAGCACCAATACTTTGGCCACCTGATGCAAAGAACCAACTCGTTGGAAAAGACCCTGATGCTGGGAAAGATTGAAGGCAGGAGGAGAAGGGGACAACAGAGGATGAGGGGGTTGGATGGCTTCACTGATTCAATGGATATGAGTTTCAGCAAATGAAACTGATGTTAAAGGACAGGGAAGCCTGGCGTGCTGCAGTCCATGGGGGTCACAAAGAGGTGGACTAGACTTAGTGACTGAACAACAAGCAGGACTGAGGAACTGGATTTTAATTGTATTTAATTTATAATTCATGTGAAAGTAAAGTTAAAAACTGAAGACATGCACAATATTTTTCTATTAACATAGCTTTAAAACTCTGGTAGAATTACATTTCCTTTCAGTTTAGTTCAGTCGCTCAGTTGTGTCTGACTCTTTGCGACCCCATGAATTTCAGCACGCCAGGCCTCCCTGTCCATCGCCAACTCCCAGAGTTCACTCAGACTCACGTCCATCGAGTTGGTGATGCCATCCAGCCATCTCATCCTCTGTCGTCCCCTTCTCCTTCTGCCCCCAATCCCTCCCAGCATCAGAGTCTTTTCCAATGAGTCAACTCTTCGCATGAGGTGGCCAAAGTACTGGAGTTTCAGCTTTAGCATCATTCCTTCCAAAGAAATCCCAGGGCTGATCTCCTTCAGAATGGACTGGTTGGATCTCCTTGCAGTCCAAGGGACTCTCAAGAGTCTTCTCCAACACCACAGTTCAAAAGCATCAATTCTTCGGCACTCAGCTTTCTTCACAGTCCAACTCTCACATCCATACATGACCAGAGGAAAAACCATAGCCTTGACTAGACGGGCCTTTGTTGGCAAAGTACTGTCTCTGATTTCAATATGCTATCTAGGTTGGTCATAACTTTCCTTCCAAGGAGTAAGCGTCTTTTAATTTCCTTTACTGTGTAGTATTAATTAGCATGTAGAAGATGATATTTGTATTAGTGTGTCCTTATAAAGGGGCTTCCCCAGTGGCTCAGCAGTAAAGCATCCTCCTGCAGTGCAGGAGCTGCGGGTTTGATCCCAGGGTTGGGAAGATCCCCTGGAGGAGGGCATGGCAACCTGCTCCAGTATTCTTGCCTGGAGAATCCCATGGACAGAGGAGCCTACAGTCCATAGTGTGGCAAAGAGTCCGACACAGCTAAAGTGACTTGGCACGCAGGCACTTGCTTATGCTGCTTATACTTTTTTAGTTTTCAGTGGGGCTACTAGAAAAATCTACATTACGTATGTGGCTTGCATTTTCTTTCTTTTTTTAAATAGCATGGCTCTAGATTTTACCACCAAAAAGGAAACATAGAGGACAGAAGAATTTCTTAAATTACACTCAGGTATACAATTTAGATTGCCGTAATGCTACAGAACACACAACTCAGTTTCTTCAACAAATGATTAAAAAAAAAAAGGTGTGTAAGAGACCAAGAGAGAGCTAGAGCGAGAGAGTAAGAGCAAGAAAGAGAAAGGAAGGAAGGAAGGAAGAAACCAAGGGTAAACATATATGTAAAGACTTAAACACATATCCTACTGATTACAGTTTGTGGATTTTATTTGGATACCAAGAAAGGATACTAACTTAAAAACAATAATTGAAACAACTTTGAACAACATTTTATGATATGAAAGATGTTTAATTAATTTATGAATAAATGTAATGCTATGAGGATAATACTTTCAAAAATAGTTCTCATTTAGAGAAACACATCCATGGGGTCGCAAAGAGTCAGGCACGACTGAGCGACTTCACTTTCTTTCACTGATGTAATTGGGGCTTCCTAGGTGGTGCAGCGGTAAAGAATCTGCCTGTCAATGTAGGAGACACAAGAGTTGCAGTTTGATCTCTGGGACGGGAAGATCCCCTGGAGAAGGAAATGGCAACCCACTCCAGTATTCTTGCCTGGAAATTTCCATGGACAGAGAAGCCTGGTGGGCTATAGTCCATGGCGTCGCAAGCAATTGGATATGACTGAGCACACACTGGCATAATCACAGATGAAATATGATGTCTGAGATTTGCTTTAAAAGATATAGGAATAGGTAAGTGGGTGGACTATAGTAAAACAAGTTCAGCCATAAGTTGATAATTGTTCTGTTATGTCTACTTTTATGTACTACTGAAATTCTGCATTTGAAAAAGAATGATAGGAGAGCACAGGTCTACCTGGAATAATGGCAGCTGAATCTCTCAACATGAAATTCAGAGGGCTAGGGACTAACATAGAGAGTCATGGACACCGCTCAAAACCCTGCCCCAAACAACCAGGGGCCAGAGAACACTATAGATTGCAATTGGTTCGTATTCAGCTAGGTGTGGGAGCCACACAGCAGTAGCAGGACCAGCAAAGACTCTGCACATAGAGGAGAGGACAGCAGGGAGGGAGTACTTGGGAGGGAACTCAGGTAAAATTACTCACAGAAAGAGCATGTGGATAAACTCATAAGATGTCTGAGACCTGGTTGGCTATAGCTCTGGTAATTAGGGAATTGACAGGAACAGGTTTGACAGTGCAGAGGACCAGAAGGTGGCAATCTTGAAGAAGCCCAATTACTGGGATCAAGTGTGAGATCTAGCAGAAGGGAGCATCCTTTGGATGCTTGTAGTGAAGAAAAAGAATGGTGCAACTGGCAGAAATTAAAGTTCCCACTGAAAGAAACAGAATCCCAGAATTAGGAGACATATGATATCTTTCCCAAAACCTTACCTCTGCTAGAGCAATTGCACAAGACAGACCAAGAACTAAGGAATCAACTATGCCAATCAAAGCACTAGTTTGTTCCTACCTAGAACTAATCATGTAGCAGACACTTATTCCAAGGTGACAAAAAACAAAAACACAAAAACATATACAAAGAGTCAAAATTTTAGTTCTTGAAAAGATTCCCTTCAAAATCACCCACAAAACATAGGATAAATGTAAAATAGCATCTGTATCTGAATTGTTTCTGAACAAACATCTGTAGAAGCACACAAACATGCACATGGGGAAAAGCCCCAGAACTGCAAATAAATACACAAGATAGAAGTAGAAAAGAACGAAGAAATGAGAAGTGCCAGAAATTAGAAAAAAATGGAAGAAAATAAAATTCTCTGAAAAAGAGGCTAAATGACAAGGTACCTAAGGGATCATATTTGTCTGAAATTATAAGGGACAATGAACTAAAAAAAGTGAAAGATCAAACAGAATAGAAATGAATAAAAGATAATGAGAAAGGATCAGAGAGAAAGTCATAAAGACCTGGGAGAAACAGAACTGGAACAATCAGCTTTAAGATGTATCCCAGTAAAGGCTAATAGATTTAAAAAAATTTTTTTCCTGTGAAACCCCAGGTCTCCCTTTGCCCTCAGTGGAAAGAAACTCAATTTACATTCTACATCTCAACACAACATACAAAGCAAGATGATTTTTTAAAAAATCAATAAATTCATTGTGGACAAGTCATTTATGTTCTCCTAAGCTGTTCATTCAGACTTAAATTGAAGACAGTAGGGAAAACCACTAGACCATTCAGGTATGACCTAAATCAAACCCCTATGATTATACAGTGGAACTGACAAATAGATTCAAGGGATTAAATCTGATAGAGTGCCTGAAAAACTACAGGCAGAGGTTTGTGACATTGTACAGGAGGCAGTGATAAAGATCATCTAAGAAAAGAAATGCAAAAAGGCAAAATGGTTGTCTGAGGATGACTTATAAATAGCTGAAAAGAGAATCTGAAGGCAAAGGAGAAAAGGAAAAATATACCCATCTGAATGCAGAGAGATAAGAAAGCCTTCCTAAATGATCAGTGCAAAGAAATAGAGGAAAACAATAGAATAGGAAAGACTAGAGATCTCTTCAAGAAAATTAGAGATACCAAGCGAACATTTCATGCAAAGATGGACACAAAAAAGGACAAAAACGGTACAGACCTAACAGAAGTAGAAGATGTTAAGAAGAGGTGGGAAGAATACACAGAAGAACTATACAAAAAAGATCTTCATGATCCAGATAACAACATGGTGTGATCCCTAGAGCCAGACATCCTGGAGCACAAAGTCAAGTGGGCCTTGCTGCTACTGTTACTGCTGCTGCTAAGTCGCTTCAGTCGTGTCCGACTCTGTGCAACCCCATAGACGGCAGCCCACCAGGCTCCCCCGTCCCTGGGATTCTCCAGGCAAGAACACTGGAGTGGGTTGCCATTTCCTTCTCCAATGCAGGAAAGTGAAAAGTGAAAGTGAAGTTGCTCAGTCGTGTCCGACTCTTCACAACCCCATGGACCACAGCCTACCAGGCTCCTCCGTCCATGGGATTTTCCGGGCAAGAGTACTGGAGTGGGGTGCCATGGGCCTTAGAAAGCATCAAAACAAAGAAAGCCAGTGGAGGTGATGGAATTCCAGCTGAGCTATTTCAAATCCTAAAAGAAGATGCTGTGAAAGTGCTGCACTCAAAATGCCAGCAAATTTGGAAAACTCAGCAGTGGCCACAGGACTGGAAAAGGTCAGTTTTCATTCCAATCCCAAATAAAGGCAATGCCAAAGAATGTTCAAACTACTGCAAAATTGTACTCATCTCACACACTAGCACAGTAATGCTCAAAATTCTCCAAGCCAGCCTTCAACAGTATGTAAACTGAGAACTTCCAGATGTTGAAGCTGGTTTTAGAAAAGGCAGAGGAACCAGAGATCAATTAGCCAACATCCGTTGGATCATAGAAAAATCAAAAGAGTGTCAGAAAAACATCTATTCTGCTTTATTGACTATGTCAAAGCCTTTGACTATATGGATCACACAAACTGGAAAATTTTGAAAGAGATGGGAATACCAGACCACCTGGCCTGCCTCCTGAGCAATCTGTATACAGGTCAAGAAGCAACAGTTAGAACCGGACATGGAAAAACTGACTGGTTCCAAATTGGGAAAGGAGTACTTCAAGGCTGTATATTGTCACTCTGCTTATTTAACTTATATGCAGAGTACATCAGATGAAATGCCATGCTGGATGAAGCATGAGCTGGAATCAAGATTGCTGGGAGAAATACCAATAACCTCATAGATGTAGATAACACCACCCTTATGGCAGAAAGCAAAGAGGAACTAAAGAGCCTCTTGTTGAAAGAGGAGAGTGAAAAAGCTGCCTTAAAAAAGCATTCATAAAACTAAGATCATGGCATTCAGTCCCATCACTTCATGACAAACATATGGGGAAACAGTGGAAACAGTCAAAAACTTTATTTTCTTGGGCTCCAAAATCACTACAGATGGTGACTGCAGCCATGAAATTAAAAAACGCTTGCTCCTTGGAAGAAAAGCTATGACAAACGTAGACAGCATATTGAAAAGCAGAGGCATTACTCTGCCAATAATGGTCCATCTAGTCAAAGCTTCCTTGGTGGCTCAGACGGTAAAGTGTCTGCCTGCAATGCCGGAGACCCAGGTTCGATCCCTGGGTGGGGAAGATCCCCTGGAGAAGGAAATGGCAACCCACTCTAGTACTCTTGCCTGGAAAATTCCATGGACAGAGGACCCTTGTAGGCTCCAGTCCATGGGGTCGCAAGGAGTCAGACATGACTGAGCAATTTCACTTCACTTCACTTAGTCAAAGCTATGGTTTTTCCCTTGGTCGTGTATGGTGTGAGAGTTGGATCATAAAGAAAGCTGAGCACTGAAGAATTGATGCTTTTGAATTGTGGTGTTGGAGAAGACTCTTGAGAGTCCCTTGGGCTGCAAGGAGATCAAACCAGTCCATCCTACAGGAAATCAGTCCTGAATATTCATTGGAAGGACTGATGCTGAAGCTCCAATACTTTGGCCACCTGATGTGAAGAACTGACTCCTTAGAAAAGACCCTGATTCTGGGAAAGATTGAAGGCAGGAGGAGAAGGGGACAACAGAAGATGATATGGTTGGATGGCATCAGCAACTCGATGGACATGAGTTTGAGCAAGCTCCGGGAGTTGGTGATGGACAGGGAAGCCTGGCATGCTGCAGTCCATGGGGTTGCAAAGAGTTGGACACGACTGAGTGGCTGAAGTGAACTGACTGAAGCTCTCCATGCCTCAAAGCAATAATAAATATGCCAAACTTAGGTAGTCGTCATTCCATTATGAGGAATCTTTAAGGATGAACTCTAATATTTAGAGTTCCTCCAGAACTGACTGAGGAAACTTTGAATTCTGTACATCTGGTCATCATTGCCTATATGTAAATGAAGATTTAAGACAGTGGGTATTGGGCTCTGCTATGCAGGCAGCCTGGGCATGCTCTTGACCTTCTACAGGGAATGTGTTGGCCCTCCCGGGGTGGGACAACCATCCTGTGCCAGTGGAGGGTCCAAAGGACCCAGTGGGCCCCTCCTCCAGCTCCTACATCTACCCTACCAGTTATTGCACTAAAAATAGATGGGGAAAATGTAGTATATAAAGGGTATACATTTGATTGGGTTGAAATAATACTATAAGAAGTGGTAGGTAGGCTGTTTGAAGACTCAGAGTGGGATGTTGCCAGTATTGCTTGGAGGCTCCAGAAGAGGCGAGCCTGTGTATACAGTGCCTGCAAGCTGGTATTCAGGTTGTAAATCACTCTTGGGAACTGCTGGGTCCTTCTGGGGCAGGGAGCTTAACCTTTTTCGTGCCACAGTTCCCTCCCCCAACAGAAATATTGAAACGCGTACAGTGAAATACATAGAAATACCAAGGAAATAAATCGTGTTGAGATACACTGAGCGAAAATGATTGGAAACGTTTGTGATACAGTAATACGTGCTTCTTCATGAACACAGTAGAGAAGATCTAGCAGACACTCAGGTAACCAGAATTTCCAGTAACACAACCGCTTTAACATCATAGGAAAATACCTGCTTTCTGTTGACATAGGCACGAGCTCTGCAAATACTGCAGAGGTGTGTGCTCAGTGTTCACGACTGAAAGAATATTGTCTGCGTGGGGGTGAAAACTTTTTCTTGAACGGAGAGAGGGAGACAAAAAACATATATTTGGGACTTCCCCAGTGTTCCAGTCGTTAAGACTTTGTGCTTCCACTGCACCGGGCACAGGTTCCTGAGATCCTGTGCGCTGTGCATCCTGGCCAAAAAAAATATGGGTGTTAACAGTGGTTTGTGGTCTTCCAAAGAATCATAGTGCATAAACAGATACACAGTATGTTTGTGGTATTAAAGTTTTGGACGGGGGTGAGGGGTGGGGAGAGTAGGGGGAAAAAATGCTTTAAAAGCTTTCCTAGAGGGGTAAAATGAAAAAAAGGAAGTGTTCTAGCAGAAACAGTAATAAATGAGGCCGCTAACTTTAGTGCCTTTTTCAGTGTATTTAAGACTAGAGTCCCTGCTCTTGTGTTTTCTAGTGAACAGTGTGGCACCTTGAGTCATTTATTCCTGAGCCTATTTCCACGCTTGCTCGTTGGAAGCAAAGATGCTTGTCTATGTGGCTGCAAAGATAAATGAGTTAAGGTGTGAGAGTCTGCAGTGGGTACTCTGTGGCAATATATGGGGGATGGTCGTAGTTGTGCTTTGGCGCTTAACAGGCAGAATGGCAGAAAAAAAAAAAAAGAAGTGGTAGGTAAAGGCAGAAGAAAAAAGTATAATAATGTCCTTGATCATCACAGTGATAAAAAGTTGAAGTTGACATATCATTTAAAAGTTATACTTCAAATATTAGAAATGTACAACATACTAAGGGATTAAGAGGTAAAAAAATTTTAGTGCATTAGCTATCCAGTCCTTCCTAAATACCAAACACACACACACAAATATGGCATACACAAGTAAAATAAAATAACACAGAGGATAAGCACAATAAATACAATCTACTACAAATGGTAAATATAGCTTAAAAGATGTGGGAGAGTTTAAGATATAAAGATGAATAGGAAAAGCAAGAATATTTATATTAATTTATATCCATACCTACTAAAATCAATCATGATAATAATACATTATAACACTGAATTTTAAAATTTCATTAGTCCAGAGTGAAATTCAAAATAAAACCTTTAATGATATAGGAGGGGTAGAAATTGTCCTTCCCAAGAATATTTATATTAATTTATATCCATACCTACTAAAATCAATCATGATATAATGGATTATAACACTGAATTTTAAAAATGCATTAGTCCAGAGTGAAATTCAAAATAAAACCTTTAATGATATAGGAGGGGCAGCAATTGTCCTTCCCACAGCACAAGGCCTACAATACAAGTTTAGAGAATGATAGAATTAGAAAATTTCCAGTGCACAAACACAAATATAATAATTGACACATATCAGGGATGGTAAAATTTTCAGAGAAAGAGCATCATACAATATGAAGTTCATACACTCTCAAATTACCACTAATCAAATTATTGATTATAGATAGAAAAATATGTCATTCCGATGAATGGACCTTATGAGCCCCTGCATAACATAACCATATGAAGTTCATACACTCTCAAATTACCACTAATCAAATTATTGATTATAGATAGAAAAATATGTCATTCCGATGAATGGACCTTATAGCCCCTGTCCGATGCTAAGATGACAACAGTGGTGACAGGAAAAGTGGATGCCCTCAGACTCCAAGGGGCTGCACTGGGAAGCACAGAGTGTACACTAGCTGGTGTTCTTGGCAAAAAGGGTTCACCTGAATTTAATTGTGAGGAAATAATCAGACAACTGCAAAATGTAGACCACTGAGCAGACAACTGGCCTGTCCTCTGCAAACAGGTCAACGTCTGCCATCAAAGACATCTTTGAAAAGGAGAGGAGATGTTTGTTGTTCCAAAGGACTAAAGAAATATGGTAGTAACACACTATAGTAACATGTACTTTTTTAGTCCTTTGGAAACTGAGACATCTCTTCTCCTTTTCTTTTTGTCTTACTTGGGGAGATATTGACTTTTTTGTTTTAATTTTTTTTAATTAACTGTTTGAAGAAAGACAGGCCAGTTGTCTTGTTCAATGATCTAAATTCTGCAGTTATCTGATAACTACCTCATGATTAAATTCAGGATAGACACTTTCAGCAAGAACACTGTATAGTAAATGCTGTCTGCTCCTAGTACAGTCCGTCTAGTGGCAAAGAATGACAGGGTGATATGGTGCATTCTTCCAATTGCTCCCATGCTGGTGTCTGGAGGATGAATATTGAGGGGAACAAGAATTAAGGTCTCTCTAAACTGTGTGTCCATCAAAGCACTGGTCTCCTTCTCGATGCATGACACTTGGAGGCTGATGAGTGAGATTTCTCCCATCAATTCTGTCTCATGGAGAGTGGTTGTTGATTGGGATGCTGATTTTCAGGTAAGGATCCCTCCAGTGTTCTGTTTGGGCTTTAATTTGACTTGCTGTGTAGGTCTTTTTCATCAAATGGAAAAGGTAAATTTTATGGTGTGGTTTCTTAGAAATTGGCAATATCTTTTCTTAGTTCTTAAGTAATTGGTATCTGCAAAAGACAGAGAGAGAGAGAGAGGAGAGGAAGGGAGAGAGAGGAAACGTAAGTCTTTGTTAGGTTCTGGTGATAGCTGAGCTTGGAGGGATGGCCACATGGTAACTGAGGCCAGGGGCAGACAGAGCTCCTGTTGACAGTAAGAGCTGAATTGAAAAAGTGAGATCCATGAGTCATAAGAAATACCTCCCTAAATGTTCACCCAGCCTGTGGTGCAGCACCTAGGGACCCCTGGCCTCACCCCACTTGTACTTGGTGATAGCTCAGCTCAGTGCTGCTTCCAAGCCTTAACTGGATTCCCATCACTTAGTCCTCAACAGTCATTTCACTCTCGAATCCCCTTCATCTGGACCAAATGATAGCTTTCCACACATACGAGGGATGAATGTGCTACACACTCCTCATACAGAAACATACTGCTATGGGAGCAGAGGATCCTCAGTAGAAAAAGACACCCTCTTTGACCTCTACATCCCTGCCTTCTGAGGAGGAGAAGTGGGCTACGGGGAGAATCCTGGAATGTAAGCACCAACAGGGACCTCAGAATGTATCTAAATCCAGTTCCAAAATTTACAGATGAGGAGCTATGCTTTCCTGGGGCTAGTCAGTTCAGTTCAGTTCAGTCGCTCAGTTGTGTCTGACTCTTTGCGATCCCATGAATCACAGCACACCAGGCCTCCCTGTCCATCACCAACTCCCGGAGTTCACTCAGACTCACGTCCATTGAGTCAGTGATGCCATCCAGCCATCTCATCCTCTGTCGTCCCCTTCTCCTTCTGCCCCCAATCCCTCCCAGCATCAGAGTCTTTTCCAATGAGTCAACTCTTCGCATGAGGTGGCCAAAGTACTGGAGTTTCAGCTTTAGCATCATTCCTTCCAAAGAAATCCCAGGGCTGATCTCCTTCAGAATGGACTGGTTGGATCTCCTTGCAGTCCAAGGGACTCTCAAGAGTCTTCTCCAACACCACAGTTCAAAAGCATCAATTCTTCTGCGCTCAGCCTTCTTCACAGTCCAACTCTCACATCCATACATGACCACAGGAAAAACCATAACCTTGACTAGCCGGATCTTTGTTGGCAAAGTAATGTCTCTGACTATCCAAAACCACATGGCTTGTTACCAACAACCCAGGCCACAGCCCCTTTCTATACATTTGGGGGAAGGGAGAGGGAAGGCTCCAATCTGGAGAAGTCCATAGTTAATAGAGGGTGTTTGGTCACCCTCCTGGACAGGAAAAAGACTTTACAGAAAAATCCTGTTCCAAAGGGGCTGAGGAACCAATGAAAAAACAGGAAACTTGAAATGAAATCAGCAAAAAGAGATCAGGGAGTAACTGTGGCTCAACCTATTTGCATCCCATGGACACCAGAATACTATGAAGGTGATTGCATGCTGGATCCACCTGAGTCATTTCTAGGTCTATTCTCAACATCCAGACAAAGAAAACTCTGAAGTGAAAAAGCATTCATTTTAGATATACTAGATTCTCATGACTTTTTTAATCACACTTTTCCCAGAATTTCTCCTAGTATTTTATGCTAGCACATAGAAGATCATGAAAAAGAATAAACGTAGAAGAATGAGGCCTAAGATTCATTATGGAGTTTTGCATACATAAAATATTTAAAGAAAAAACAATTTGTTGACTCTATAGTTCTGAGCCAATTAGTAGGCTATGAAACCCATTTAGTGAATAGTGAACTACAAGTTGCAGTTGCATTAACAGTAGAAATGAAAACACTGAATTTCATTCTTACAGTAAGAGGAGGTAGTATTTTTTTTTTTTTTTGGAAGTGGAAGGTAATATTTTATACTCTGGGTAATGTTTGTATGTAATGTTTATTTTAAAATTTATCTTATACTACAGAAATTGTGAGAAACTTGGATTCAAACAGGGAGATTATATATCTAACTCATCTATATTTTTTTCTCTCATTTCTCTTCTCTAGGTTGTACAGTAGAGAGAAAAATGCGAATTCCTTAATGGCTGATATTCAGCTTTTTTATGAAGCAGCCACATACTGGCCACTGCCATAAGTTAATGATACCCTATCAAATCCACAGACCTTCTAATCCCTGATGCATATTAGCAGAGTTTTGAAAGATATTGATACCCAGACCTTACCCCAGAACATTAAAATCATAATTTCAATGGCTTGGGTTAAGGTATTCATATTAGATCAAAGCTCACCCAGTTTTTATTTTATAATAGCATGATTTAGAACTACTCACTAGACCTATATATTTCATACCACTCTTTTTTTCTCCCTACATTGAGTCTACCATGCACTTATTTCCCCCTGGCCCTAAAGATTTTTTGGTCTTTCTCAGACCCTCTCATATAAATAACTTGTCTTCTCAACTAGATTTGGCTGAAGCAATGATTATCTTGTGTATCTCCCTGGGTCTTCATAAATGTGGCCCAAAGTTAATTCATTACAATGCTGTCCTACATTCCCTGCCCTCCGATTCCAACTCAGTTCATTTTTTGGGATTTTTACTGAACGTGTAGAAGGAGTAATTTCAAAAAAAGAAGGGAAGAGGTCTGAATGCCTGTGCATCTCATGCTCTATGAATATTGAAAACCTGGCCTCTGTATCTCCGTTTGGCCAATGTCCCTTTAAGGATCCATCCACTGTCCTCTATCTAATGCCAGTTCCAGTGAGTTCCTGGAAGCCCCCTGCACATTAGCAAAGTTCTGCCCACCAAGGCCTGAGGGGAAACAAGACTCAAGTCAGTCCAGCACTTCTACCTATGACCCAGGTTCTTATTTAGTTTTTGTAATCAGGCCTCTTTTTCCTCAGTTTCAGCACTTCTTATTCAGGTGGAGAAGTTGAGGGTTAAGGATTTTCCTAGGTTAGATTCTCCAAAAGTCAACCCACATGCAAGTAATTCATTAAAACATGATACTGGAAGAAAGAGTTTGTTAGGGAGCAGGGGTGGGTGGGGTGCAAGTAAAGAAAGGTGAGGAAACCAAGAAAGTGTGTGATTTTTGTACCATGTGTTCAGCATGGTACATGCTAAATGACACTCTTATGATAGAGAGGACCACGGATCTGGGCTTCCCTTTGGCTAATAGGAAAGGTCAGAGGCAATAGAGGACAGTAGCAGCAGGAACACAGCAGAGCTCAGAGTGCAAACAGGAGATTGAGGTGGAAGGGCCCTGCAGGGTGGCAGACCCCGTGGAAAGCAGAGGAAAGACCACACAGAGGTAGTGTCAGCTGTTAAGTGAACAAGTGAGGAAGAGAAAACTCAGTGGGAGATTGAGCCATAACCTTAGATAAGGAGCATAAGGAAGAAGTGCATGGGATTACCTCTGTACCCTAAGCTTGAAGGCCAGGGAATCCTCACGCTAGTCTCCATTTGCTGAAGAGCAGTTTTCTTCTGATAATCTTCTGTTTCAGGACACTTAAGCCCTTAATCTTGCTACAAACTGAACACTTAAGTGTTCTTGCTGTGGAGCCCTTATCCTCCATCTTGGGAGGGTTCTTCATTCCAATGGAAGCATCCAAACTCAGCTCTGAAGATAAAACCACAGCCAATAGGATCCATTGTTATTTAGGATGTTTCTATGACTTAGTCCTCCACTCAGGAAGGACATCAAGTACAGAAACTGTTCAAGAACAGGATAGGCTATCTGAAAGTCCATGGTGAAGTGAATCCAGTGGAGAAACTTTATATATTTTCTTTTTTGTTGATCTTCCTTCCTTACACTAGTCAATATTGGTAAGACTGCCACGGGGCAAACATGTTCCCAAATGCCAAAACAGAGTAAAGAAATAAAATTGATGACAACAACTTCTTTCCTAGGTAGAAAAGACAAAGGCAAGAAATTCCTGCAGGACACAGATTGTACTGTTGGGAGGGAAGAGATCGTAGAGATGAAGCAAAGTCAAAGTTGAAGGAAAACCTCATAAGAGAAAAGAAGTAAGGAAGTCTAAATTGGAAAAATTTTACATGTGCATCAATATAGACTTCACACATATATACACAGTATATATAATATTTATACATAATCTAAGTGAGGCATGGACAATATAATAAAAATGCAACAATACTCTCAAGTGTGTCTGTGTTTGTGTAATGCAACAAATGAATGAAGATACGGAATGGATCATTCTAATGGCTTCTTGATGAGCTGAATTTGGAAAAGAAAAAAGAAAAGTCAGGAGAGAAAAGCTCTGGTGGGTGACAGGAACTAGGAGTTATGGCGGGTGGGAGTCACAGGGTGGAGGGGTATGAAAATAAAGGGTATTAAAATTACCCTTTGCTGCAAAATCTGCTGTGAAGCCTGGATTCCTGCTCATGTTTCCATGGAAGATGACCAGGAAACAGTTACTGAGGAAGTGGGGGTCGGTCTGGGCTGGGAATGTGGGAAGCCAAGGACAAGAAAAGGAGAGACGAGAGGGAAGAGAAGACAATAAACACTACAAGACCTACTGGCTCTTGTCACGGTCTGCATCCCTGCCCTCCCTGAGCACTTTCCTTGAGACTCTCCATGCTGCCACAAGGGGGCTCCTTCTCATCTCAGCTCCACCTGAGGACGTGGGTCTCTCCTCATTCCTCAGATGAGGCCACAGCCTGAGGGATGAGCACCGGGCGGCCCTGGGCTCCAGTGGAGGATGTGGAGAGCGATGCAGGGTAAGGATGAATACGTCCCAGATGAAATGGATGTGAGGGTCTGAAAGCTCTTTTAAGGAAATTTGAACATAGGTGGACTCGGAGGAGATGAAAACTAGGAGACGGACATGGAGATGAGTGGAGAGAATGAATTAAATGGAGTGCTGTAAAAGAGACTGATCAGGGCACTTCATGGATGAGGGTGAAAAGAGGGGAAAACAAGGGAAAATAAACTGGATGTGAAAAGCAAACATGACCCTGTGTTGCAGGGCCAGTATTTACATTGCTATTGAATGTTACTAATACACTGTTACTGAGAGCACCTAATAGGGGTAAATTGATTTGATGACGGATGTTGAAGGGAGAGAAAAATACTGGCCAACTTGCCTTTCTGAGAAAGCAAGGGAAGATGGAGTCCAGAGAAAGTGGATCATAAAAATTATGCCATCTCAGAAGAAACAACCATTGTGCAATCATTTTATAAGTGTTAAAGCACAAGAAAGACAATGCTTAGATATTACGTATTCATAATGGTTATCATCAATTTTTAGTGAATCAGACACTCTAGACATTATGTTGCTTAAGACTCCCAATAATTATGGAAAGGAGATAGAATTTTTCAAGGGTTCAGATGAGGGACGAGAGAGATAAGTACATAAGATAAATAACTTGGCCAAGTTAAACAAGCAGGAATTTGCAGAACCAGGGCCTGAGGCTGAGCTGGTCCTAAGTCCCAGGCTCTTGATCACCTGACGCTGTTAGAGTGTCACAGGTTTCAACTGGGCCGACAGCGGGCGTGGGAGAGGCCCTTTGCCTCCTCCACCCACAGCTTTGTGATGACCAGCACATGGACCAGAGCTTCCTAATCCCCCTTTCTTTCTTACCTAGAAAGAGTGGTCCTTGGTTTCCAGAATCAGGGTTGGAGGTAAAGCCCCAGTTGGTGAAAGAAAGACCAAGCATGGCTTTGCTGTCACCACAGTCGAAATACTGGTCCAGCTGCCACTGCAGACAGTCAGTCACGTGGGTGCTTTTCTGAAGCTGTGTCTGTGAAGTTGGCACCTCTGACCCTGGGAAACTCACAGGTCCCCAGTGACAGTCCTCCCAGGTGTCCCCTGAAAGTAAAAGAGGGTTCAGTAGGACCAATGGAAGCTTGCTCTTGATAAGCCCTACCAGACACGCATTTCTGATATCCCTCCCCATGAGTAAAACCCAATAACCCAGACAGCAAAGGCAGACATCAGTGTGAAGAAGATGTCATATTTTTGGCTGTGACTGGGGTGCTGAGAAGGCAGGGGCTAGGCTGCAATTTCTTGAAATGAGAAATCACCCACTTGAGTCTAGAGGGTTTGGGTGACACAGGGGGTCAAGCCTCTTATTCTGTTATTAGCCTTAGTCTTGTAGCCTAGAGAGAAAGAAGGTTCTAGACAGGCCTCTAGGCATGGGGGAGAAATAGCTGTTGATATCTACCCACCAGAAAAAAAGAACTATGGGAGACATACAGCATAAAGGCTTCAGTTACTACTAGAAAAGGGAGTTGAGAAACTACCGTATATTATGGAGCCTTTTGAATTTCTTTGCTTGAAATGTTTGTCTGCCCTTCCACTCACTCATACATGTGTATATTCTGTTCCCAAATGGGGTAGAGTGAGGACGGACAGATGGAAAGTATTAGCAGCTGCTGCTGCTGCTAAGTCGCTTCAGTCATGTCTGACTCTGTGTGACCCCATGGACTGCAGCCCCCCAGGCTCCTCCATCCATGGGATTCTCCAGGCAAGAGTACTGGAGTGGGGTGCCATTGCCTTCTCCAATTAGCAGCTAGGATTAGGGGATTAGAGGCCTGAGTCCCTTATTGGAACCCTCTTCGTCTCTCTTCAGAGAGATAACATAAGGTGCAGTCCTTATATTACAAGCCCCTCCAGTGGGGACTAGACAGTGCTCCTAATCAAATCTGTTTCTATGTCTACTGTGAAATGAGTACATATTCTCAGAACCTGGGCTTACTTACCCTCATCCAGTCTGGGTCAGGCTCAGGTGGGGTCACGGCCCCCAGAACCTGCTCCACCTTGATGTGGGGCTCTCCTCCCACCCCCTCTTTATACCTCGACACCCTCAATGAGGTTTGCTTCTTTAACTGTCTTTCACGTATCTGTTACCACTTAGTCTTCCAGGAAGCATCTGTGTCTGACTCTCATCAAAGATTCATCCAACCTCCTTCCAACTGTTTTCTGTGATTCAGTCCTCTCCACACTCTCAAAGGTCACTTGTCTTATCACCCCTAAATCCTGTTTCATCACATGCTCCTCGGCTTATGGAAATTCATCCTCCCTTCCCTCCTACACAAATCTAACCTCCTTACTCGCCTTTCAAGTCCTCCTATTCTGGCCCTTTCTTCTGCAACGTCACTGCCCACAGCTCCCTCTGCAAATCCTCCTGCCCTGCACCAGGAGCCTCTGGAGCCTCTGAGTGTTTTTCCACAAGCACTTCTCTCAGCCTGGTGTGCCCTTCGTATTTCCACCAGGCAAAGTTCATTCATCATTAATCATCATATTTTAGGACACAGTCAGATTTTATAATTCATATTGGGCTCATGGATAAAACTTTGTACATTAACAAATCTGATGGGTGAAATAATTGTTAAAACCACATATCCCCTCATTCCCCAATGTTATTTGAATCAATGTGTAGGACTATTTTTAATTATCACTGCATAATTTCATCATCTAATTTTATTTGTTTTTTCCAGACTAATGGGTTTTATTAAACCTATGTTTTGAATATTCTTTCCATTTGCATGGGAAAAAGACATAACACTTTATCCAACATTGACAATAGTGCCCAATATTATGAGCGTAGGGAAAAGCCTCCAACTGGAGATCAAGTTGTAATTTAAAAATCAAGTGTTTATTATGTCTACAGGGTTTCTCCTTGCAGAGAAGGTGGGGTGGGGCGGACCCAACCTGTGCCCACACCGCTGCAGCACAGCTGTCCACACTGTCTCAGGTTATCATCAGAACCCAACACAGGATGGAGCCATGTATAATTTAGATGTTCCGTCCATTCCTTTCAGCCCATCTGTGTGTGTGAGTAGTTGAGGGGGGGTGGAGGGGTGGGCTTTGGCCTTTCCTGGCCCATTCTGAATGATGGCCTGGCAGGGCTGGGCAATATCACACACATCTTACTTCTGAGACATGTGTCTGAGCCTCACTCATCCCTCTCAAAGAATCCACCTGAGAAGCCCATGCAGCACAACTAGAGACTAGTCCTGCTCACCACAGCTAGAGAAGGCCTGAAAGCAGTAAAGAAGACCTACCACAGCCAAAAGTAAATATTAACTTAAAAAAAAGTTTTAAATGTCCAACTCTTCGTGACGCCATGGACTGGAGCTCGCCAGGCTCCTCTGTCCATGGGATTCTCCAGGCAATAATACTGGAGTGGATTGCCATGCCCTCCTCCAGGGCATGTCCCCGACCCAGGGAGCCAACCCACGACTCCTGCATCTCCTGCATTGCAGGCAGATTCTTTACCTACTGAGCCACCTGGGAAGTTCCCATAAGGAATCTTATCTTGAAAAAACAAAAGAGGTCTGTTACAAAAATTCCCGCAAGTGAGACAGTGGTAGCTGAGATTCTGCCCTTATCCCTCCACTTCCTCTCTCCGGCCTGACTTGATACCAAATGCCTGCACTGGCGAGATGGGTTTAGGTGACCGAGGGTAGCCTGGGGCAAGAAAAAAGGAAAGTGGTCTGATGTGCTTGGTGCTTTTTAAAAATTAAATTCCAGAGCCCAATTCAAACCCACAGGGGTCTGAGGGCTGTTATGGTTGTGCCACTAACAGCCTGTCCAGGTTGTTGGATACAAACAACAGAAATTCTACCTGGGGACCCACTAGAAGCCTTATGTTCTTACAACGGGAGTACTCACAGTCTACATCTAGAACTGGGAAGACTTCCCTTTTATCTGACACGAATTGTTACTAGGCGGGCAAGCATTGTGTTAGAGATCCAACTGAGGAGGTCAACGGATAAATCCGGACCAGAAATCTTGGTCTTTGCAACAGTAAGATAACTGCAGACACTTCAGGTTTAAGCTCAATTCTCAAGCATAGATACATTCTCCGAGGGAGAGTGGACTGGTCCCTGAGATATGAAACCAGCACTGCTGTACTGGCTTGGGGTGTTTATAAGGGTTTTGACCCTGAGGGCAGGGGTTGGGTTAAGGCCAGGTGGATGGTTACATCAGTTGAGTGACAGATTTTATTGTGCATGCTCAGGGTCCAAACGTCCCTGTTTCTTGCCCATAATTCACTTGAAAAGCCCACCAGGGGAGCCAAATCACAAAGCAAATTTATTAAAACGAATGTATAATAAGGCCAAGGTTACTAGAGGTGATGTTCAGTTCAGTTAAGTTCAGTCACTCAGTCATGTCCAACTGTTTGCGACCACATGAACCGCAGCATGCCAGGCCTTCCTGTCCATCACCAACTCCCGGAGTCCACCCAAACCCATGTCCATTGAGTCAGTGATGCCATTCAACCGTCTCATCCTCTGTCATCCCCTTGTCCTCCTGCCCTCAATCTTTCCCAGCATCAGGGTCTTTTCAAATGAGTCAGCTCTTTGCATCAGGTGGCCAAAGTATTGGAGTTTCAGCTTCAACATTAGTCCTTCCAATGAACACCCAGGACTGATCTGCTTTAGGATTGACTGGTTGGATCTCCTTGCAGTCCAAGGGACTCTCAAGAGTCTTCTCCAACACCACAGTTCAAAAGCATCAATTCTTCAGCGCTCAGCTTTCTTCACAGTCCAGCTTTCACATCTGTACATGACTAATGGAAAAACCACAGCCTTGACTAGACGAAACTTTGTTGACAAAGAAATGTTTCCACTTTTTAATATGCTGTCCAGGTTGGTCATAACTTTCCTTTAAGGAGTAAGCATCTTTTAATTTCATGGCTGCTATCACCATCTGCAGTGATTTTGGAGTCCAAAATAATAAAGTCAGCCACTGTTTCCACTGTTTCCCCATCTATTTGCCATGAAGTGATGGGACCACATGCCATGATCTTTGTTTTCTGAATGTTGAGCTTTAAGCCAACTTTTTCACTCTCCTCTTTCACTTTCATCAAGAGGCTTTTGAGTTACTCTTCACTTTCTGCCATAAGGGTGGTGCTATCTGCATATCTGAGGTTATTGATATTTCTCCCAGCTATCTTGATTCCAGCTTGTACTTCTTCCAGCCCAACGTTTCTCATGATGTACTCTGCATATAAGTTAAATAAGCAGGGTGACAATATACAGCCTTGACGTACTCCTTTTCCTATTTGGAACCAGTCTGTTGTTCCATGTCCAGTTCTAACTGTTGCTTCCTGACCTGCATACAGATTTCTCAAGAGGCAGATCAGGTGGTCTGGTATTCCCATCTCTTTCAGAATTTTCCACAGTTTATTGTGATCCACACAGTCAAAGGCTTTGGCATAGTCAACAAAGCGGAAGTAGATGTTTTTTCTGCAACTCTCTTGTTTTTTTGATGATCCAGCAGATGTTGGCAATTTGATCTCTGGTTCCTCTGCCTTTTCTAAAACCAGCTTGAACATCTGGAAGTTCATGGTTCACGTATTGCTGAAGCTTGATTTGGAGAATTTTGAGCATTACTTTACTAGTGTCTGAGATGAGTTCAACTGTGCATCAGTTGGAGCATTCTTTGGCATTGTCTTTCTTTGGGATTGGAATGAAAACTGACCTTTTCCAGTCCTGTAGCCACTGCTGAGTTTTCCAAATTTGCTGATATATGAGTGCAGCACTATCACAGCATCGTCTTTTAGGATTTGAAATAGCTCAACTGGAATTCCATCACCTCCACTAACTTTGTTCATAGTGACACTTCCTAAGGCCCACTTGACTTCACATTCCAGGGTGTCTGGCTCTAGGTGAGTGATCACACCATCATGATTATCTGGGTTGTGAAGATCTTTTTTGTACAGTTCTTCTGTGTATTCTTGCCACCTCTTCTTAATATCTTCTGCTAGAGGTGATGGCTTAATTTTAATTGCACCTGTGCCATTTGGTGGAATTCCCCTTTGGTAGAGCTCATACTGTCCCTTTAGGATGTGCTGACCACAGTCTGTACATCAGCCCCTTCCTGATAGGAAGGGCTGAGGCCATTTAAAGCTGGCTTAAAACTCAACATTCAAAAAACAGATCATGGCATCCAGTCCCATTACTTCATGGCAAATAGATGGGGAAACAATGGAAACAGTGACAGACTTTATTTTCTTGGGCTTCAAAATCACTGCAGAGGGTGACTGCAGCCATGAAATAAAAAATGCATGCTCCTTGAAAGAAAAGCTATGTCCAATCTAGGCAGCATATTAAAAAGCAGAGACATTACTTGGCCAACAAAGGTCCGTCTAGTCAAAAGTTCCTCTATGGTTTTCCAGTAATCATGTACAGATGTGAGAGTTGGACTACAAAGAAAGTGGAGCGCTGAAGAATTGATGCTTTTGAACTGTGGTGTTGGAGAAGACTCTTGAGAGTCCCTTGGACTGCAGAGATCAAACCAGTCAGTCCTAAAGGAAATCAGTCCTGAATATTCCTTGGAAGGACTGATGCTGAAGCTCTAATACTTTGGCCATCTATGCAAAGAACTGACTCATTGGAAAAGCCCCTGATGCTGGGAAAGATTGAAGGCAGGAGGAGAAGGGGACGACAGAGGATGAGACAGTTGGATGGCATTACCGACTCAATGGACATGAGTTTGAGCAAGCTCTGGGAGTTGATGATGGACAGGGAAGCCTGGTGTGCTGCAGTACATGGGGTCTCAAAGAGTTGGACACGACTGAGTGACTGAACTGAACTGAGGCCATTTCCCAGCCATGAGTCTCTGCCTCCACCATCCCTTGCTCTCATCTCATCTCTAGCTCCCTGCCTAACATTGTGAGGCACTTCTCAGAGGCCTACAGGAACCTGACAGATGATGCCCAATAGAAACAGCCAGATAACATTCTTCCACTGAATCCTGCTGGATTTCATTCTATTCTACCACCAGCGGCTCCATACTGATACTTCTGTGGTGGGGAGGGCTGATGGTTAAACAAAAGGGATTAGTAAACCTGGAGTCCTAGCTGGTTTTGATGGGAGGGTTCAGGCTCAGTTCAGTCGCTCAGTCATGTCCGACTCTTTGCGACCACATGAACCACAGCACACCAGGCCTCCCTGTCCATCGCCAACTCCCGGAGTCCACCCAAACTCATGTCCATTGAGTCGGTGATGCCATCCAATCGTCTCATCCTCTGTCGTCCCCTTATCCTCCTGCCCTCAATCTTTCCCAGCATCAGGGTCTTTCCAATGAGTCAGCTCTTCACATCAGGTGGCCAAAGTATTGGTGTTTCAGCTTCAGCATCAGTCCTATCAATGAACACCCAGGACTGATCTCCTTTAGGATGGACTGGTTGGATCTCCTTTCAGTCCAAGGGACTCTCAAGAGTCTTCTCCAACACCACAGTTCAAAAGCATCAATTCTTCTGCGCTCAGCTTTCTTTATAGTCCTACTCTCACGTCCATACATGTGAGGGTTCAGGGACTGGCTGCAAAAAACAAATGAGAAGTCCCACCAAGAGAGATAAAACAATCCCTCCATCAATCTGAGACCAGAGCAGAAGGTTTTTGCAAAGGGAAAGGGAGAGAGAGTGAGGGAGCGTGAGCATGAGGTGCTCTGAGCACTGAGCAGAAATGAACTCGGGAGGAAGGAGACTGAACCACCCCAGGACACAGTCATGTTACACACACCCTCAGAAATCATAAAGGCAGCTTCAACTACAGCAGAAGTTTTGTTCAAATTCACATGTAGCAGCCAAGCAAACACAGGCTCTGGCAGCAGAATGGACTCCTAGAAATTCTGTGTTTTCAAGACCAATTTTTAAAAGATATTTATTTATTAGTTGTGGCTTCCCTGGGTCTTCATGCAGTGCATGGGCTCTTCATTGCTGTGCATGGGCTTTCTCTAGTTGCTATGAATGGGGGCTACTCTCTAGTTGTGGTGCCAGGCTTCTCCATTCACTGATTTCCCTTACTGCAGAGCAAGGATTCTAGGGTGCTCAGGCATCAGTAGTTGTGGTATGAAGGCTGTAGAACAATGGCTCGGTAGTTGTGGCCCACAGGATTGGATGTCCCATGGCATATAGGATCTTAGTTCCCTGACCAGGGATCAAACCTGTGTCCTCTACATTGGGAGGCAGATTCTAACAACCAGATCACAGGGGAAATCCCAAGGTCAATTTTTCAAATACTGAGATGTGACATAAATGTTTTTGTTTTCAGTTACTTTCCTTGCCATGAAATACCTGTCAGTGTGGTAAGGCCAAACAGGCAGAGGCAGATACACATCTCATGCTGGGTTTAATAAAAAGGAGAGTGCAGGAAAGTGCAAAAAATCCTGTGACTGATTAGTAGCCCTGCATCAACTGACTGAAGGTTACTATAATTGAGAGGGATTCATAAAGGGGCCTATACAAGTACATGGTGACAGACAACCTTGTTACAGGGACAATTTGTGGTTGTCTGAACAGAAGAAGTAGGCATATTTAGCACTTTCCAATTCCCTGCATCTGAGATGACCAGATGTCACCACTGAACTCAGACCCATGTTTCTCCATGGTTACCTAGAACAGATGAGGTCTTGGTCTTCCTCTTCCTCAAGAAAAGCATAATTTTCTACTGAAAAATTCAGACAGGGCCAGAAACATTAAGCAGACCCCCCTATGTAAATTAATAATGCAGTGTCCAGTACCACCACCAGGACACCAATCTCACCAGTGAGACGATAGCATGTTTTAGAAGGATATTCCAGGTGTCTCAGGGTTGTGTCTCTCAGACTCTACTTGGTTTGCTTTTCCAAGACATCAGGCAAGATCTCCCTGACCTTGAAGATTCTCACCACAGTATCCTCTTCCAAGTCTGCCTAAGAAGTTAAACATTCATCTTCCCCACAGACCCTGGGGAATAGCTCACCTGCATTCTAGTAGAATACTGTAATACTCAGGCTTTTCTCATCATATGCTGGCTGCTTTAGCAGAATGATGAATGGAATCTACAAAACCTCAAACCAAAATGAACTTTGGTTGCTCCACTGAATCTCCAGCCATTCATGGGGTGGGAAATGCCAGGGCTCTGCCTTGCTTCATGAAACCATTACAAGCAAGGTGATGGGAGAGGTCTTTGTGTCCTGTGGTCCAGATGACTGCTTCACTAAGAGAGCCATCTTAGAGGAGACAGACACCGAGAGTGACGGCAATGACACCAGGGAAGCAACAGATGCTTAAAGCTCTCAGCATCTCTGGAAAGTCACAGAAGTTCAAGGGACATTTTGGGGTATGGAAATGGGAATACTGTGGGCAAGAAGAGACATTTCATTGGAATCAGGGAAAAAGCTAGTCATCTCTGTGCACCTGCACACATACAAGTGAGTGAGTGTGTCACACTTGCCTTGGGTCCATGATCTAACTTGGGGCCTGACCCATAGGCTTCACCTGGATGAAGAGGAGAGCTAGGCTTTCAGACCCACCTGATGTCTTGGCTTAAAACTCGACCACAGTCTGATTCAAATCACTGTCTACAGAGCTTCCACACAGGGATGACAAATCTCAGCACCACCAAAGGCAAGGAGTACAAAGAATACAGTCTACCTGGGCATCCAGGTGGAGTTCTATCACATGGTAATACTCACTGGTTACATCCCGAGCATAAGAGACATCCTCTTCCTCAAGTGGTGAGACGGCAGTGCTCCTATAAGGCCAGAAAGAGTCTGGCAGGCCAGGAAGAACCAAGTAAGTCAAATCGTATCATTCAGTGAATCCCATGGGACACCGTTCTCTATCATCTGTGGCATCTCTCTGCTGAACCTGGTTGGGGAGGGAGGACTAAAGATTAGTCAAGAGGGGTCAGAAATCTTAGAGTCCTATCTGGGTTTGATGGAATGTTTAAAGAAGTGGTGAAGCAAGCCGGGGTTTGACCCAGTAAAGAGAGAAAAGCTCATTTTTTGTGTGTGGGACAGTGTATGGTTTTACAGGGGCAGAAGAGATAAAGAACAGTGGGAACTCTGTGCTCTGGCCAAATAGCAAGCTGATGAAGAAAGAGACTGAGTTATCTCTAGATGGTACAGTCATGACTCACAGAGATACACAATAGTGATTTGCACCCTTTTGTTTAAATTGCATTGTCACCTGGAGTATCCGGTGCATACAGTTTGGGGCAGTCTGGTTTCCCAGATAGTTCATGCTGTCAAGACCTCTCTTAATATTGTGGCATGATACAATGTTATTGTCTATTTACATTTCTTGTTATGACATACATGCCAGCATTCTGACACCAAACAGGGAGAAAGCAGATAGGCATCTCACTCTATAAACCACATCGGAGATAACGAGTGAGTGCAAAAAAATCACTCTGCCTTAGTTCATCTGGGTCAACTGACTTGGGTTATAAACTTGAAAAGTTAATAACTTAATGGGAAACAAAGTTAATGGGAAACAACATAAGTACCACAGTGAAAGCAGAAAACATTACAAAAAAGGATAATTGGTGGCTGGCAAGACTGATGAGACAAAGTATTCAGCACTTTCTGTTTCTCCCTGGATCAGAGGTCTGCAGATTTCATCACTGTACAACAGCCCACAGATATTCAAAATTACCTCAGGGAAATAGCCTCTGGTCCTTTTAGGTCATCGTGATCATTCTGGTTTTCTGCAAATAAATTAGCAGGAGACTTATATCAGGCAAATTCTCTTCACAAATGCCAATCCTTTGCCTATCTTCAGAGTGTGGTAACAGGGTACTGTGAGAGAAACAGTCCAGGAGGCCATAGATAGAGCCTTATAAGGAGGTGTTGGATTTCCTTCTTGAGCCATTGGACAAATTTCTTTGATATGATATGTCATTGGCAGAGTATCCTGGTCCTGAGTCTGCGCAAACAGCTAAATATATCCTTTTCCACACAGATGCTGGGGAACAACCTAGCTATATCCTAGAGGGTTGCTATAATACTCAGGCTTTTTCCATCTGAAATGCTGTTTGTTAATGACATAAGTGATTACACATTGAGATTAGATGGGAGTGGAATCTACATACCATCAAGTCAAATGAATCTTCAAAGCTACAAACGGTGGCCATTCATCAGACTGGGAAGTCCCAGGGCCCTGCCTTACCTCAGAGAAACACACCAAAGGCGACCACGTGGCTTACATTTGGGTTTCAGAAGACTTCAAACAAGATAAGTCAAATGAAGGGAGAGAGTTCATGGTTTGATAGAAGTGAACCAAAGTAGTGACATCTCCAAAGAGATATAAACAAGACTGCCAACAGTCTTGGACAGGTGTAGAACTCAAGGACATTGCTCAGGAATGAAAATTAGAGTACTTCATGTGATATAGGAGACTCATTTAAAATGAGGCAGCCTGAAAGTTACCTCAACTGTTGAGGTACACATGAATCTGGCAGGACCACCTTTGGTAGAGTGGTTAACCATAAGGACAAACATGACTAGGAATTGAGAAAAGTTCACTCATAGAATGTCTTATTTAAAACGCAATTAGAGAGTCTGGTTCAAAGCAGGCTTCAGTTTGTAAGCATACTGTCTATCTATCTAAGGGGATTAATTCTCTTAGAGTAGGCTAACAAAGATAATGCAGACTACCTGAGAGATCAATTTCATCCTCTTTAGCTTGGGAGCAACCACAGGCTCCATCCAGAGCAAAGCCCACTTTCTCTTCCTCATATGCAGATTTCGCATCCCCGTAAGGCTGGTTGCAGGCAGAATCTTCCTGGACAGTTGAAGGTACTGAAACACACTCATCTTGGGATTGCTGAAGTACCTCCTTCTTTTCAACATCATGCAGGTTCACGCTGTGTCAGGTGGAAAAGGGATGACAGAAGATTAAGAGGATTTGACTCCAAGCCATCCTGGTTGCTTTTGATGACAGGCATGAGGAGTGGTTACAAAAGCAAAAGCACAGTCCCTTAAAGAGGGAAGTAACTCCTCCTGTATGTGAAATGGGGTGACACGGGGTGGGAGAGACCGTAGGTTCTCTGGCATTGGGCACACAACCAGCGGTTGAGGGAGGAGATGGGATTTTCCCTGCATGCTAACCTCATGGCCCCCAGCACACAAGAGGACTAGGATAGTGGTTCCCACTTTTCTGCACACATTGTGTTGATCTGGATATGCAGGATCCAAGTGAAAACAGCTTTTGAGGAATTACAGACTAGATATTCTGCCTTCAGGAACTATTTTCTCAGGATTTTGATATAATACAAATGTTTTCTAGTTTCCTTACTTGGAAACAAATATCTACCAACATGTTGAAGCCAAACAGGCACAAGGCTGATATGAATCTCACGCTACTTTTAACTACTCAGGAGAAAATACTTGATTACAGAAACTCCTGAGTTTGGCTATTCCACCTGGATCCACTCCCTGTACGTTAAGAAACTGAATGCACTGAGCCTGTGAAATGAAAATAGACAATACTGTTAAAGAGATATTTGGCTGTTGACTAAATAGATAAAAGATTTGCTTTTGGCACTTCCTGTTTTTCCCTGAATTTGAGGTCTCCTGCAGTCACCACTGACATTTACGGCCCACTGATCTTCAGAATTACCTGGGAAATGTTAAATTGTGTCCATTTACTTGCTCATGATCATTTTGATTGTCTAGTAAGAAATTCAGAGAAAACAGGTCATAATAAGCAAATCACATGTCACACATACCTACTCAGTAAACACATTTACCACAGGGACGTTAATATTCTCAGTGCAAGAACATAATACTTTAGCAAAGATATTCTAGGACTCTTAAGTCTTATAAGAATTAGACTGGTCTACTTCTAGACCCATAGGGGAAATTCTCTCCTTAATCTCATAGAGCTCTCTCCCAATATCCTTTGTTCTGCATCTGTATAAATAGTTAATGGTGTATTTTCCCCAGAGATCCTAGAAAATGCACTGAGTTATTTTCTAGAATTATTTCTGCAATATTGGTTTATCCCATCAGATTATGTGGTTGTTGATGGTTTAGAGGAATTTATACTTGAGACTAGAGTGATGCATGAATTGTGAAAAGTGAAAGTGTGAAAGTGTTAATCACTCAATCGTGCCCAACTCTTTGCAGCCCCATTGACTATAGCCCATCAGGCTCCTCTGACCATGGAATTCTCCACAAAAGAATATCTGAGTGAGTGCCATTTCCTTCTCCAGGGGATCTTCTACACTCAGTGTTCAAACCCACTGTCTTCTGCACTGCAGGCAGATTCTTTACTGTTTGAGCCAGCAGGGAAGCCCAGTGAATTGTATTAACCCTCAAATCAAAAAGAATCTTCGGTGCTACACAGAAACCGTGGCCATTTGAGGCCAGAGGAAGTGCCAGAGCCCAGCCTTGCTTCATGGAAACATCCAAGCAAGGCAATGGTACAGTTGGGTCTGTCTTGGTTGTTGAGGGACTGCTTAGAGAAGACTAGCCAACCTAGAGAAAAGAGAGACTGGGGCTGAGAGGAGTGAAACCAAACAGGGAAATCACCTCACCTAATAAAGAGGCAACTCTGCAATCATGTCTGGAGAGGCCAGGCACATTTACAAAACAAAATTAGATCACTGAAGATAACAAACACATTGTATCCAAACCAGGTGTGACAGACACCTCCTGTGGATTTCCAGCTGAGGTAGGTGAGAGTTGTCACAATAGATTTGGGTCAAATGTTTGACACTGGGGCCAGGGTGACAGAGGCAAGACCAGGGCCGAGAAGATGATGAAGGCTCCCTGACCGACCTGATGTCTGTGTTCCATAATAGATCCTTTCTCCTGGTTTCAACTAAGATGTGTCTATATAACCTGTCCTCAGAGATGACCTTCCTCAGTCTATACACATTGTGGGGACAAAGAACACAGAAGCTACCTGGGAGATTGGTTGGGATTTCATCCTCTTTAGCATGGGAGAAACCACAAGCTCCATCCAGACCAAGGCCCACTTCTGGTTCATCAAATGCAAATTTGTCATCACTGTAAGGCTGGTGACAGTCAGAACTTCCTTGGTGAATTGAAGGCATCAAAACACATTCATCCTTAGATTCCTCAGGCAATTCCTTCTTTTCAACATCCTACATTTCCATGCTGTGACAGGTGGGAAAGGGATAACAGAAAATTAAATGAAGAGGATCTGACTCTAAGCCATTCTGGCTGGTTTTGATGGGAGGCATGAGAGTGGTCACAGAAAGAAGCTATCCTCCCGTATAGGAAACTGACTGTGGCTGTCTGGGAGTGGGAGGGAGAGTACAGCAGGTGCTCCATGTACTGGCCACAAACCTCTGATGAGGAATGAGACTCAACCATCCCAGGATGGTACTTTCAGGAACAGGAAGCACAGATGAATTTCCACACCAAGTGCATCCCCCCTGGTCCTAATCCATGTTGAGTTTAAGATGAAGCAGCCAAGTGAATAAGGGCTTCCCTGTTGGCTCAGTGGTAAAGAATCCACCTGCCAATGCAGGAGACATAGATTCAATCCCTGGGTCGGGAAGATCCCCTGGAAGAGGAAATGACAACCCAATTCCATAATATTGACGGGCAAATCTCATGGACAGAGGAGCCTGGTGGGCTACAGCCCATTGCTTTGCAAACAGTAGGTCACACCCGAGGAACTGAGCACGCACAGTCAAGTGGACACATCTATTAAGGCATTATAGATTCCCAGAAATATTATGCCTCCTTTTTAGGAATTGAAAGGTTTCCAAGGCCTCTTTCTATTACTATTGTCACATGACAACCAATTTTTTTTTTCTAGACAGTTGTCCTGATGTTTAATTTTTCTAGTTACTTCTGTACTAATTCCTTTGCTAGTTATCTTCCTCCCAAGGATCTTAAACAACTGTGTAGGAATAGATATATATCTCATTTTGGACCTCCTTTAGGAGAGAACAGATATTCTCTATGTGTACAGGAAATCCTAAAGGGTGGTGCATTCACCCTGGCTCTTACATACAAGTACCACAGAGACAACAGACAACCAAGTTACAGGTCCAATCATATGTGGGTTGAAGTAAATCAGTACCATCTGCAGTTGTGCTTAGGCTTCCATCTGGCATCTCTGATTCTTTTGACCTCACTTACTGTTCTCTCTGTGACCCTGTCCATACTTTTCCTACCCATTTTCCTACCCAGCTCCTGATAGTTCACTGTTACCTGGGCATGAGTGTTTCTTGTCCTTGTTCATCCTCCTCATTTTCATAAATTTCTGCAGATAAATTCAGAAATATCCATTGAGCTTCTTGCCACGTCACCTATTACAAACAAAGGGACTCATGTGGTCACAGAGTCATAAATATCTATGTACAAGTTAGTACTGTATGGAAGTTCTAATTTTTTGAACTTTGTTTTAAACAACTGATCTAGCAGGGATTTCTGGTCCATTAGGCAGTCTGTTTCTAAACTGGTAGATCATCTTCAGGGCACCTTCTGCTTGAAATTGGGCAAACATTTAAATTGTCTTTTCTACCTTATATCACCTCACATTGTCCACCTTCCATCTCCACTTCTACAAATGTGTCATCCATCCTGCCACAAATTCTGCCAAAGACACAGGCTCTAAAAACTTCCTCAGGTCTCACAAGATGCCCTCCTTTCTCTAAGGAGAACAACCAAGTCCCACGTCCCTCCATCTGGGAACATCCTGGCTCTTCAAGGTGGCTTTTGTGTGTTATCAGGACAAGTCTCTCTATGGAAAGTGCTTCAGTCTAATCCACTTTCCCAACACTAAGTTCAACTCTATCAAGTACCTTACCCAACACCACAAAATGAAAGGCATTTTTTTTCTGCAGTGCATTTGTACATATTCCCAAATTTCATCACTACAGCTATCATCAACAGATTATTTGATCCATTTTACAGATGAAAAAACAGTTATTGATCTAAGAAAAATCAATTACTCACACACAGTTATAAGCACAGCACTCAGCCTGGAACCTGGGAACTTCCATGTTTAGTCCAGGGCTTTTTTCACTCTAACAAGCTTCCTCCTGTCACCTCGTCTTATCTCTGCTTTAACGCTATCTGGATGCTGCCTCTTGCTCCAGTGGCCATTGTCCATCAGGGAGGAAGCAGACAGTTCAAATACTATGACCTCCACCCTGTGCATTTCTCCTCTGTCCTCCCACTCAGCCAGTCATGCTCTTATCATATCCCCAAATGGGACATGAAACAGGAAAGCTCATTTAAAAAAAATTCCTAGTGGAGTTCATCTTATGAAATGGGGACCTAGGAGAGGATCAGTGCTATCAGGGTCTGTGGCCCCCTCACCTGGGCTGAGCTTGCAGGCAAGGCGCTCTGCCAGTCGGTACCCCTCAGACAGGCTCTCTCGGAAGCCCTGCCCCTGGTGGCTGTCCGGGTCATTGCGGGTGAGGAGGTCCTTGAGGTGCTGCTTGAGCAGGACAGAGTCATCTTTCCCATCCTGTAGTGTCTGCCGTAACTGGGTCAGCTCTCTTGCCTGACTTCGATTTAGGGTGTCACAGGTCCTAGGTGAGACAGAACAGACAGTTGTTAAAGAGGTGGATGAGAGACTGTTAGGGATTTCTGTGAGAACATCCCCAAGAAGCCCTTGAAACAGAATTCTGGCACATATTTGATGATCAAACTATGTCATAGAGAAAGAAGGAACAACAAATGTGTCCTCTGTATCCAAAAGTGCTCCTGAAGATTCCCTGACATCCCATTCATCTTGTTCTTCTGTATTCAAAACCTAATGTATTTCTAAACCTGTGTTATGAAGTTGTCTCTTCAGTTCCTTGCTCAGAGAAGGCCATTTCCATTTAAAAATACACAAACAGCATCACACATTGAGTGACACACAGTCAGATATAGAGTGTGGAGAGGTACAGCTGGTGTGGATTGGAAAGAACAAGCGAATGTCAGGGTCAAGAAAGGATGACAAGCTGTAGTCAGTCAGGAGGGAGTTGTGATTTAAAGGCAAATGAGGCTTTAATTGCACAACACTGAGAATGTACCAAATGCCACTGAGTTGAATTGTCCACTTGAATTTGGTGAATTTCATGATATGTGGTTTTAGGTCAATAGTTTTTTTTTTTTTTTAATATGATTTAACTTTTTTTTTTTTTTAATTTTTTCTCTAATTTTATTTTATTTTTAAACTTTACACAATTGTATTAGTTTTGCCAAATATCAAAATGAATCCGCCACAGGTATACATGTGTTCCCCATCCCGAACCCTCCTCCTTCCTCCCTCCCCATACCATCCCTCTGGGCCGTCCCAGTGCACCAGCCCCAAGCATCCAGCATCATGCATCGAACCTGGACTGGCAACTCGTTTCCTACATGATATTTTACATGTTTCATTGCCATTCTCCCAAATCTTCCCACCCTCTCCCTCTCCCACAGAGTCCATAAGACTGTTCTATACATCAGTGTCTCTTTTGCTGTCTCGTACACCGGGTTATTGTTACCCTCTTTCTAAATTCCATATATATGCGTTAGTATACTGTATTTATGTTTTTCCTTCTGGCTTACTTCACTCTGTATAATAGGCTCCAGTTTCATCCACCTCATTAGAACTGATTCAAATGTATTCTTTTTAATGGCTGAGTAATACTCCATTGTGTATATGCACCACAGCTTTCTTATCCATTCATCTGCTGATGGGCATCTAGGTTGCTTCCATGTCTTGGCTATTATAAACAGTGCTGCGATGAACATTGGGGTACACGTGTCTCTTTCCCTTCTGGTTTCCTCAGTGTGTATGCCCAGCAGTGGGGTTGCTGGACCATAAGGCAATCCCTATCAAGCTACCAACAGTATTCTTCACAGAGCTAGAACAAATAATTTCACAATTTGTATGGAAATACAAAAAACCTCGAATAGCCAAAGCGATCTTGAGAAAGAAGAATGGAACTGGAGGAATCAACCTACCTGACTTCAGGCTCTACTACAAAGCCACAGTTATCAAGACAGTATGGTACTGGCACAAAGACAGAAATATTGATCAATGGAATAAAATAGAAAGCCCAGAGATAAATCCACGCACATATGGACACCTTATCTTCGACAAAGGAGGCAAGAATATACAATGGATTAAAGACAATCTCTTTAACAAGTGGTGCTGGGAAATCTGGTCAACCACTTGTAAAAGAATGAAACTGGACCACTTTCTAACACCATACACAAAAATAAACTCAATAGTTTTTTAAAAAGAGAGTGACTGAAGCCCTGAATAACAGTTGGAATCCATAATCCACCAATTGTTGGAGCTGGGCGGTCCCTGGGCCATGGGTTCACAAAGAGTCAGACACAACTGAAGTGATTTAGCATGCATGCACCTGTTTTATGACAGTGTCCTGTGCCTGCCATGAACACCCGTGTCCTCCTTACCTCAGCCTCTCATCGAGCATTGGCTTTTCTGCTGGCCTCAGTGCCTCAAAAGGCAGCTTCTCCCCCAGCACAGATTCAACATTGTCCTTACATGGTTCACACTCTGAGGAAAGAGACACTGCCTCAGGGGAAGCTGGCCTTGCCGCTGTGGTCACTGCCTTCAGAGGAGGAGGACGGGCCACCCCAGAGGCAGATGTAACCTCAGTACCAAGGTCTACACAGCCATTTCCATATCTGATTCCCCAGCCTCCCAACTGAGGTTACTCCCCATTTTAGAACTGAGGAAAGAGGAGCTCCAAGGCACAGAAAGCAAGTAGACAGGATGAACTGCCATTTGGCAAAGTCAGAATTCACATCCCCTGAGACTGACCCTGAATCCTGGGCCACTGAACCAAGATCTGCAGCCTCTTTGGTGAGACACTGAGCAGGGCCTGTGGTGGCGATTCCTGTGTGGTCAGGAAGGTCTATAGGACTAAACTGGTGGTTACCTTGTGCCATCCCAGTATTTCAGTAATGAACAAGTATCTCGAGGTAAAAAACTCACCTGGACACACTTGTGTGAAATAGAATACATGAAACCATAAGGACCTGAAAGAAATGTGCCCAAACACTGATAATCTTTGTGTTACTAGAAATAGTAGAAGTGTGAACTGTGTTTACACTGAGCCAGGCACTACTGTCAGGGCTTTATCAGATTTATTCAGTATTCATTATAACTCAAACAATAGTTATTATTACAGCACCACGTGGACAGAGGAGGAAACAGACACAGGCTCCCAACGTGAATGTGAGCCTAGGAAGCCTGGCCCAGAGTCCGTGCCCTTCACACTGTGCTGTGTGACCTCCCACAGGGTCCTGATGAGACATTTCTTCTTCACCAGCCCCACAGCTTATTTCTTAGAATAATGTTATGCTTATAAGGAAAGATGTAAATAAAACTAAGTTTGCCCTTTCCCCAAAGTTTCTCTCTTTACTTTCTTAAATAACAGGCTTTACTTTTTCTTTTTCTCGGTGTCAGTCATTTTTCATTAACTCCCTCATAGATTAATGGAAAACGACTACACAGTCTCAAGTTGTCAAGATTTCTCTCACCCCCTTGCTGTGCTTGCTCATGACTTCTTTCCTCACTACAGGCCCTTCTCCCCGAACAGGCAACAATGCTTCCAACTGCCAGGCTGACTGCAGATACAAAGGGCCTCCCCACACTCTGCCTGGGATTTTATGGTGGCTGGTGATCTCTCCCACTTACCATCATGCTCATGTTGGTCACACATCTTATAGCACAGATGTCACCTGGACTCCTGGTCAACCTGAATCACCAAAGTTTCACCAGCTCAGGTAGAAATAGAAGGGGATGTATAGATGGTCTGATTTCCCCAGAAACACCCTCAACCTCATCACAGAGTGTCACATGACTTTCTTGGACAGGAAAGACACCCTACACCCAGGAAGCACGGCTTCCTTCTCACCAGGGAGGCCCTGTCTTGATGGCGTCACTCATAGAGACCACGGTTTCAATGAGCAGCAGCTTCATCTTTAAGTTCTTTAAATCTTATGATCCCTTGCTTCTCGCAATATATAACCACCATATTTCCCCAGTGTAACTAGCATAGGGATTTGCCCATGGAACCTCAGGGAAGCTTGAACTGATGGAGTTCATTAGTCCCAGAGGTTTCACCAACAGGGATGCAGGATCAGATATGAACAGAAAAAATTCCAGTTAACACTCTTTAGCTTTCTCCTGAGAGACACAGACAGTTCTGTGCTTGTGCCAGGAATCACAGTCTAGATGATTAGGACACTGGGTGATTGAGACACAAACACACAATCTGTATCTCACCCTACAACTCACCACAAATTTGGGAAAGTGCCTCCACTCCTTGTGCTCAGTTTTCCATCCTCAGGGAACTAAGGGGAAAAGAGCCACTACCACCTTTCCTGGATTGTGGTCAGAATGGAATTCAAAACGACAAAGGGAAAAGGAGACAAAGCATGGAGACTTAGTTTCTTAGAGGGAAGACAGTGGTCATTCATTGTTTTGGTGATCACGACCCTGAGGACTTACTGTATTTCTGTAGCTGGTTGGCCAGGGGGTTAGCAGTTGCTTGGGATATGAGGAATTTCTCTGTGAGGTCTTGAAAGTCCTGGTTGTTATTTACCAGATGCAACCAAAGTTCCTGGTTGATTTCAAGTGAGGGTGAGTTCTGCCCTTAGATCAGATAAAGAGAGAAAAGGTATTGCCATGGTGATGTGTGGCAGATGAGGGCAGAGCCAGGGGCGAGGAGAAGACACTCAGCATACAGGGGATTAGAGCCAAGCAAAATCACATAGGTTTAATCAGCACTGAGGGATGACAAAAACTGGAATTCCTGACTTACTGTTGGGAACAACTAGAGGGTTCTCAACCACAAAGAGAAGTTGAAGATGCCAGAGCTCAGAGCCAAAGGTGCTGTGTGGGGCTCAGACTCAGACAGCAGTGAAGGAGGGGGACCCAGCATGCTAGGTAACCGTCTGGAGTTGCCATAACAGAACTGGTAGGGGGAGGGGTTCATGGGATCTTGGGGGCCCCTGCCTTCCAGGTGTCTAGGCCATGACCATTTGTGAACATCACCACTGATAGCACCCAAGCCCTCAGCAGCCACTCTTAGGTTGTCTGCACACATCCTGATGCCACTGACCTATCTCCTTCCAAAAACTACCTCAGCTGAGTTCCCATTGTTCATTCTTTTGTGTATACAAACATTCGAGGGAGAAATACTTTGTCAGCAGGTCTTAATTTCTGTTGGGCTGTTATAAGTCACCTCACCTTCTCTTTAAACAGATCTTAAGGCTTTTCCACAAGTGAGAGATGTCAAACTTTTAGACTCTCATGAACTTGGGGTCTTCTCCACTTTTGTCCATCCTTAAACCTGTAGGAAAAAATCAGAGTATAATACTAAGTGAATGAGTAATTAATTTTTTAAAATGGTTTCTGTCCAGACTCAATATTATTTTGCTGCATCCCAGTGTTATGTCAGATTCTTGTCTTCCTTGGGCAGCTTGTTTGCTTTAGAGTAAACTTAAGTTTGACAGCCCTGCCTTCTAAACCCCTCCTCTATTTCCGGGTCGCTCTAGTTGTTTTTAATGTCACTAAACACTACATTTCAAACTTTTACTCATGGATTTCATTGTACCCCCGATAAGAGCTCTTTTCAAGCTGTCAAAATGATTAAAAGTTTATGTGTATATCCTTGAATATTGGCATGATGATCTATTTAGTAAAGTCATGGGTCAGGGATGGTTGATGAGATACAGTGAACATGGGAAATTGTGTTCAGGGACATAGAAGATGAAATTGAGGAGAAAGGGACAGGCATGCCCTCAGGGACGGATGGTCTTAACCAACTTCACATTTCCTCAGCATCTCTTCCTACCTGGGTCTTGTGAACCTGAGATTTGGGAGACCTTCTGTAGCATTGGTCTCTTCAGTTTAGCTGCAGGACTAACCTGGATGGTGGGTGAAATGGGTGTGACCACGAACCACTGAGCATTTGCCCATGTCAAGGTAAAGGTAAGAGAGCTGGATCAACCAGTTATAAAAGTTTATCTCCCCCTCACCTCACACCATCCTCCAGATTCCCTTCTTAATGATATTGGTATATGAGATCCAGCAAAGACTTTGAAGAAATTTATTTTTTGATGTCTGTGGACCCTGACATTCTGTGGGGGTAAGAAAAGTGCATCACATTCCTTCATTTAAAAATCATAATAACAGTTATATATAGTTCATTGACTGATATTGGGTCAAGAAATTGTACAATATTATAATTAAGTGAACACTGCAAAGAAGTAGAGGAAAACAATAGAATGGGAAATACTAGACATCTCTTCAATAAAACTGGAGATATCAAGAGAAAATTTCATGCAAGGATGGGCATGATAAAGGACAGAAAGAGCAAGGACCTAACAGAAGCAGAAGAGATTAAGAAGAGGTGCAAGAATGCACAGAAAAACTATACAAATAAGGTCTTAATGACCAGCTAACCATAATGGTGTGGTCACTCTCCTAGAGTCAGACATCCTTGAGTGTGAAGTCAAGTGGGCCTTAGGAAGCAGTACTATGAACAAAGCTAGTATATGTGACAGAATCCCAGCTGAGCTATTTAAAATCCTAAAAGATGCTGCTGCTAAAGTGTTACACTCAATATGTCAGCAAATTTAGAAAACTCAGTAGTGGCCATAGGACTGGAAGGGGTCAGTTTTCATTCCAATACCAAAGAAGGACGATGCCAAAGGACGTTCAAACTACCATACAGTTGTGCTCATTTCACATGCTAGCCAGGTAATGCTCAAATCCTTCAAACTAGGCTTTAGTAGTACATGAAATGAGAACTTTCAGAGGTACAAGATGGATTTAGAAAATGCAGAGATCAAATTGCCAACATTCGATGGATCAAAAAGAAAGCAAGGGAATTCCAGAAAAGCGTCTATTTCTGCTGTATTGACTATGCTAAAGCCTTTGACTCTGTGGAACAAACTGGAAAATTCTTAAAGATATAGGAATACCAGACCACCATACCTGTCTCCTGAGAAATCTGTACGCAGGTCAAGAAGCAAGAGTTAGAACTGGACATGGAACAACAAACTGATTCAAAATTGGGAAAGGAGTACATCAAGGCTGTATATTGTTACCCTGCTTATTTAAGTTATATTCAGACTACATCATGTGAAATTCTGGGTGAGATGAATCACAAGCTGCAATCAAGATTGCCAGGAGAAAAACAACCTCAGGTATGCAGATGAAACCACTCTAACGGCACAAAGTGAAGAGGAACTAAATAAGGGTGAAAGAAGAGTGAACACACCGGCTTAAAACTCAGCATTCAAAAAACTAAGATCTTTGCATCTGCTCCCATCACTTCATGGCAAATAGATGAGGAAAAAGTGGAAACAGTGACAGAATCTATTTTCTCAGGCTCCAAGAACAGCACAGATGGTGATTGCAGCCATGAAATTAAAAGATGCTTGCTCCTTGGAAGGAAATCTATGACAAATCTAGACACCATATTAAAAAGCAGAGATATCACTTTGCCAACAGAGGTCCATATAGTCAAAGCTATGGTTTTTCCAGCAGTCATGTCCAGATGTGGGCCTTGGATCATAAAGAAGGTTAAACAGTGAAGAATTGATGCTTTCAAATTGTGGTGCTGGAGAAGACTCCTGAGAGTCCCTTGGACTGCAAGATCAAATCAGTAAATCCTAAAGGAAACCAGTCCTGAATATTCATTGAAAGGACAGATGCTGAAGCTGAAGCTCCAAAACATTGGCCATCTGACGCAAAGAGCCAAGTCATTGGAAAAGACCCTGAAGCTGGGAATGATTGAGGGATGGAGAAGGGGGCGACAGAGGATGAGATGGTTGGATGGCATCACCGACTCAGTGGACATGAGTTTCAGCAAACTCCAGGAGATAGTGAAGTTCAAGGAAGCCTGGCATGCTGCAGCCCATGGGATTGCAAACAGTAAGACATGACTTCATGACTGAACAACAATGATTGTGATATTTTATTTTTCTCATAATCATTCAAGGTAGTACTATTGTGCTGAATAAATAAGAAACTTATAGAAGAGGACAGTAAATAATCTATTCAATCAAATTAAAAATTGAAAAAAACTTGCTTATCAAAGCAAGTAAGCTATTTCTTTGCATTTTGTAAGTAAGAGAAACCTACTTTACAATGTGTGCACTTTTTTCTTTACTCTGCATTTGTCCCATTTCATGATCCTCATTTTCTGTTACCTGACTTTGTTCCTGGAGCCCTCCTTTGTTTCACTAAACCGTGTCTATGTACTCTGCAATAGCAGAAGTGATGGCCAGGACCTTACAAAGGCTCCTTGAATTGGTTATGTGTGTCAGGACATCAGGTACTGTCTGGAGGCAAGACAGTACCTGAATTAATAGCCAGTGGCCTGTTAGAGTGGGCTACTGTCTGTTAGAGTGGGCCATCTGCTTTCCCACCTCCTTGAAACTGATACAATGTCCCAGGACAGAAAGGGACATTTCCCTTTAACTTGGGAAACTTATCTCTCAGTGACTATACTCTATTGGGCTGAACTGTCCTGAAACTGAATGCTCTTGCTAACTTTCTGGTTTCTTGTTAGGTTGCTAGGGTATTTATAGAATTTTATAACAAACATCTGTTGAAGTCTGCATTTATAGTAATATGGTTTATTTCAATAAAGTGGCAGCTTGGAGAAGACTGGTCCCATCAATGAGCAAACAAGGGTAAATTTAACTTTCACTCACAACCAGCTTGAATTTGAAATTAGGGCTCTCAGTACCCTCAAAGTGGATGGCCAGGTGCTTCAGTCATGTGTCCCCAAGGATTTGTGTCTCTGCTGTAAACCAGACAAGGGTAAAATGGAGCCAGAAGGGCCTGATGTTTCAATTCCTAGAGTCCTCCAAAAGTTCTCCTCTGCTTTAGTCACTGGATTGGAAACACCCTTGTTCTTCTGCTCTGTCCTACTTCTGTGTTTGGGGTAAAAGGTATACAGCTCAGTGTGTTCTGTCCCCAAGCTGATCGCTGTAAGAATCACCTGGGAGAGTTAGTACCCAAACAAGTGCACAGTCCTCCTCTGTAGCAATTCTGATTCAGTGAGCTGAAGTGGGACCTAGAATCTATTTATTAAAGGTACTCAGAGGTGCACTTAGTTTTCCCCACTGATTTCATCAATCTTCTTCATGAATTGGGGGGATGATTACTTCATATCTATAAGTACTTCTAGTGTTCAAAGTTGACTGGTGCAGAAAGCATTACTCCCTGCCGCTTTGTAGATGAAGAAACTTAGGCACAGAGAGGGTCTCTAACTGGCCAAGGCCCCTTTGCTGTAAGCACTGAAGCCAGACCCAGGGAGTGTCCCCTCTACCCTGAAACCCCATCCCACGTTTTGTGTCAGATCCTTCCAAGTAGCTGCTTCCTTCACCTACATTGCATTTCTACCAAAAACTTCCTGAATGTAATTTTTCATTTGATATCTTCCTTCACAATAGGCTAACAGCATCATATGCTGGTCACTGGCTATTAATTTGAAATACATTGCTTAGTGAAAATATAGGGCTTGGAAGATGCTAAGGCAGGTTGATAATGATGATGATGGCATAATTCATACACCATAAAATCCATTTGGTGTACAAATCAGTGATTTTCTGTTTACAAAGTTGTGAAACCACCACCACCATCTAATTTCAGAATAACTTCATTATCTCCCAAATAATCCCTAAACATCTCAGTAGTCACTCCCTATTCCTTCCTTCTCCCGGTCCTTGGAAACCACTAATCTACTTTCTCTCTGTATGGATTTGCCTATTCTGAACATTTCTTCAGTATGGAATCATCCAACATAGGACCTTTTGTATCTGGCATCTTCATCACCATAAAGGTTCATCCACCTTTTTGCCTACACCATTATTTCTCTTTACGCCTGAATAATATTTCTCTTTATGACTCTACTACATTGTGTTTATCCACCAACTGATGAATGAATGTTTAAGTTGTTTCTGCTTTGGCTTCTAAGCAGAATTGTTGCTCTGAATATTCATGTACTAGTGTCTTTAGGCTCATATATTTTCAGTTCTCTTGGCTACAAACCTCAGATTGGAATTGCTCCTAGTGTGTCAATGTCCACTCCATATTGAACTTGGAAGAACTGACAACTATTTTTCCAAACAATTCTATCATTTTACACTAGCAGTGTAGGAGGATTCCAGTTTCTCCACATCTTCCCCAACACTTCTTATCCCTATGTTTGCTTTTAACATACTAGCCATGCTAGTAGGGGGAAGTGGTATCTCATTGTGGGTTTCACTTCCATTTTCTTAGTTGTATCTAATGGTTTGGGGTATCTTTTCATGTGCTTATTGGCTATTGTTGGGTCTTCTAGTGAGAAATGTTTATTCAGATCATTTTTTCCATGGATATATTAGATTATTTCTCCTTTTCCTCTTGAATTGTAAGAGTTCTTTATATATTGTGGATACTAGACACTTGTCAGATATAAGTTTTGCAGCAATTTTCTTTGGTCGTGTGAGTTGCGTTTTCATTTCCTTATTAGTATCTGTTGAAGAACAAAAGACTCTAATTTTGATAAAGTCCTTTTAGCCATTTATTTGCTGTTGTTTTGTTTTAGATGTCATCTAAGAAATCATTGCCTAATCAAAGATCACAATGGTTTTCTCAAACACATTGCTTTGAATGAGAACTTTCTTGGGTTTTGAGGATAGAGGGACATTTTGAATTTTGTTTCCTACAAATGAACATATATTTCTACCTGATTGATATCCACAGGTCTACCACTCACTCCAATGGAGTCTGCATGTGCTACAGGACTGATCTGGGAAAAGATATCTATTAATATCTTGGCTATGATGCAGGTGAGAATTCTGGTGATGTGGTTCAATTTAGCCTGCACCTTTCCTGCTTTCAAAATTGTTCAATTTCCTTAGAGTTGAACAAATGATTGTCTTGCTGGGGAACACTTGGGAGTCAAGATTATTTTAAGGCTGTAGTGGGTTTCCTCATTTCATTCCAGACAGAGAAGACTGCAGGTGTTGACTATGGTGAAGATTTTCATCTCTGATTTTAGATGGAAACTAGCCATGCTCCAGTGCTTCCCAGGTGGTGCTAGCGGTAAACAACTCACATGCCCATTGAGCAAGTCATCTCTTCTCTCAGCTCCCAACCTGCTCCTCCAGTCCCGGTTTTGTAATAATGAAGCTGCAACCTGTAAACATTTCTTTGCCACTTAGTGTAATGCCAGGCTTTGTCAGTAGAGGGCACTAAAGTAACATTGCAAGATGATAGCAACATGAACTTTTTGGGGTGATGGAAATGCTGGGCGCTAATATGGTTGTCCAGCATCCCATGCAGCTGTTTAAATTAAGATTTAAATTAATTAAAATGAAAGTTACTAATTCAGTTCCTCAGTCCCAAAGCCATTTCAAGTGCCCAGTAGCCAGTGTGGTCAATGACTACCATATTGAACAGGTACAGAACATTTACATCATCAGAAAAAATTCTGTTTGATAGCGCTGCTCTATATCTTCATTGTGTTGAATGGTACATCACTGTATACATTAGTCAAAATGCATCAAACCGTACACTCAGAGTTAGTGAGTTTTGTTTATGTAAATGACACTTCAACAAAAATTACTGTTTGAATAAAAAGGTGTTAATGTGTTAGTCTAGGGTTTTAGTTATTTTTATCAGTGAAACTGTACCATTAAATAAAAGTCTCACAAACATCAATGTTGCCACCCACAGCTCTTTTTTTTTTTTTTTTTTTTTTTGAGCCAGGAGCAAGCAGTGCTACAGTCTTCAGTTAACATTTATTCTGCATTTCCATTTTTAAACCAGATTTTCAATTCTTATCTTACTTTAGAAAATTAAAAGCATATCCTTTGGAGAGTCAAACAATTTCATAACCATTTTTTCAATGCTATTCATAAAGTTTGATGTCCTATGAGAACTGCCAACAATTTAAATCTTTTTCTAAGATGGTTTAAGCAATTATTAAAAAATTATTTGATGCATGAAATAAAATATTCCTATCTAGCTCAATTCCCAGATGCTAGATGATTGCCTTTTCCAGAAAAATGAATAGCGTTTGAGTGACAAAAACCATGGAAATAACTCGATGGAGGGGCTGGGGTATGTTTTGTTCAACAAATTGTATCTTGAGCACCTGAAGAGAACCTGGCATTCAGTAAGTTTCTGGTGAATGATTGATTTGGGTGGATGAATGAATTCAAGTACTGGGGGAAATCTGTAATTAGTTTTAGACTTTGAGACATAGTATACATCACAAGCAAAGAACAGAAAAGAACTGGAGAGATGCATAGGTATTATTTTTTAACTGAACACCTCCCCCAAATTTCTTTTGACTGAGTACCTGGGCAAATTTCCTGATTTCAAATCCATTTCCTAAAGCAAAGGGCAAGCTGGATGGCACATTTTAGGCATTTAAAATAGCAAATACCAGCTTCTGTGCGTCTGTATACTTTAAACATTTAAAACAGGCAATTGAACTCCTACCTCAGGGACTTCTATCCAGCTATCTGCCTAGGTCTTGCTTTGCTATCCCCCAGAGATGAAGTCAATGTACTTCAATCCACTCTCTCCTGGTCTTATTTTTGTATCTGAGTGATAAGAACTGCTCCTTTCCTTAGACACCACTGATAGAAACCAAGGAGTCTCTAGAGGAAGATCTCTCTTTCCCACCTTCTAGAGCCAGTCAGTTGCCAGGACTTGCTAATCCATTGTAAACTGGAATGTCTCTAGTTGTGTCCAGAAGCATCACTGGGGGTGGATAAAGACTGGAAGAACAGACTGGAAAGTCTGAACTGATGGTAACTGAGAAGTGGAGGCTCTCATAGGGTGCATTCTCAGAAAGTGGCCCCCCATTTTCCTGCAGTAGTTGTTAAAATTCTAATGAAAATTGCTTAGAAGAAACAATGTGAAGGGAAGACTCTAATATGGAGAAGGTAGTTGGAGCAATGGTAACATTTTCACTTGTTATCTTTTCTAAGCAGCCAATGACAGAGACAGATTCATTCTTTGTTAAATCCTTTGTCTCTAGTCCCACTTCTATTTTAGTTCTTTTCACATCTTTATATTGGTGTCATCCTCATAAAATCAAAATTTTAATTCTTCTCTACTTACAAACCTTTAATGGTACTCTTTGATAACCAGTAGGATGGCTAGAATCAAAAAGACCAATAATAGCAAGTGTTGACAAGGGTGTGGAAAATCATACACCACTGGTAGGATTATAAAATGGTACATCACTCTGGGAACTAATCTGGCTCCCTTGAATCATTAAATGTGGGTTATCATATAACCCAGCAATCCCACACTAGGGTATATACTCAAGAGAAATGAAAACTTATGTCCACAAAGAAACTTGTACACAAATGCCTATAGTTGAATTACTCGTAATAGCCAAAAGGTAGGAACAACCCAAATATCCATCAAAGGATGAATGGATGATAAAAAATATAGTATATCCATATAACAAATATTATTTAGTCATAAAAAGTATGAAATACATGATACATGATACAACAAAGATGAACCCTGAAAATATTATGCTAAGTGAAAAAAGCCAATTACAAAAGACTGCATATTGCATGATTCCATTCTTATTAGATGTCCAGAATAGGCAAATCTATAGAGACAAAAAGATTAGTGGCTGCTTAGGACTAGTGGATGGAGAAGGAAATGGCAACCCACTCCAGTGTTCTTTCCTGGAGAATCCCATGGACAGAGGAGCTTGGCAGGCTACAGTCCATGGGGTTGCAAAGAGTCGGACATGACGGAGCAACTAAACCACCACAGGACTAGTGGAGAGCATAGAGTATGATGATTGACAGCTAAAAGTTGTGGGTGTTTTTTTTTTGAGATAATGAAAATATTCTAAAATTTTGAGTTGCATGCATTTGTGAGTATACTAAAAATCAATAAGCTGTACATTTTAAATAGACGAATCATATGGTATATAAATTGTATCTCAACAAAGCTACTAGAATAAACACACACACACACAAAAAGAACTCACACGCCAATGCATAAGAGATGCGGGTTCAATCCCTGGGTCAGGAAGATCCTCTGGAGAAGGGTATGGCAACCCACCCTGGTATTCTCACCTGGAGAATCCCATGGACAGAGGAGCCTGGTGGGCTACAGTCCATAGGGTCGCAAAGAGCTGGACACAACTGAAGCAACTTAGCATGCTGCCATGCACCAGGGTTCGGGGATGACTGTTCAAAAGACTCTTATTCCTCTCCTATGAAAATGAAACGAAATGAAAGTCACTCAGTTGTGTCCAACACTTGCGACCCCGTGGACTGTAGCTCATGAAGCTCCTCTGTCCATGGGATTCTCCAGGCAAGAATACTGGAGTGGGTCCTCTGTCCATGGGATCCTCTAGGCAAGAATACTGGAGTGGGTCCTCTGTCCATGGGATCCTCCAGGCAAGAATACTGGAGTGGGTTGCCATTTCCTTCTCCAGGGGATCTTCCCAATCCAGGAATCAAACCTGAGTCTCCTGCATTGCAGGCAGATTCTTTACTGACTGAGTTATGAGGGAAGCCTCTCCTATTCTTTCTACTATTAACATGACTCCTAGAAATAGTGAGAAAGTATTTACTTTAGAATGTCTTCTGTGCGCTCTGTCAATCGTATTCTAACAATTTAAAGTGGGGAAAGGAGGGACAAAGTCAATCTCCTCTCAGAACCTAGTATAGTTCAAGTGATCCGTTAATCCCATGAACTATCTTAATAGTCAGGTGTTATTCTTTTCTTTATGAGAGCAAAATTCAAAAGGTTATAAAACTTCCCCAAATCTAAATTTGGTGAGAAGATTGAGCATTAGGAAACATTTCTATCTGTCCTTCAAAGTCAGTGCTGTACCATTATATTAAACTGAATGGCAGGACTTTTACTAGACTACATCTTTGTTGTCTAGGGTGATTTCTCCAAAGGGGGCAGTGTGTCATTTGGACTTTCAAATTTCATTAGCATTTCTCATTGACTATCCTTTTTTGTGTCTGTGCTGCTCAATTACTTTGAGTTTCTTCTCAAGGGATACTGTTATTTATGTGCTGAATATTATCTTATGTCACTTACCACTTGTTTTACCCTTTGTCATTCCTTTTTTTTAATGCTGTCAGTTGTATAATGAGATATAATTTGCCTAAAACAAAATGTACAAAATTGAAGAACACAGATCAGTGAATTCAACGTTCGTGTGCACTGTACAATCATCATGCAAATCAGGGCATCGAACATATTCCTCCACTCCCTAAAGTGCTGCCATGTTACTTGCCCGTTAATCCCCATCTGCCAGAGATAAATATGTTCTGAATCCTCTCATAGATTAACCTTGCTTATTCTTACACTTCATATGAATGAATGATGCAGTATGTTGTCTTTTTTCTCTCTTCTTTCATTCAGTTTTGAGGTTCAATCTTAACTGCTCATGTCAATAATTTGGCTTTATTTTTATGCTAAGAAATACCCTTTTTTATGAGTATAACACAACTGGATTATCCATTTTTCTCATGATGAACAGATGTTTTATTATACACAAAGTAAGTATGAATATTTGTACACAAGTACACAAGTTATTTTATCTAGATATCCACTTAGGTATATGTACCTAAAGTTGAGAATTGCTTGGTCAATGAGTAGAAACTGACATAGACTTTGCAAAGTAGCTGTGTCATTTTACACTTACCCCCAAATATAAGCTTGATCCAGTTTCTGTACATTCCCACATACTTAGTATTTTCAATCTTTTAAATTTTAGCCATTCTTATGTCTGTAGTGGATTCCAGTTTTGGTTTCCAAAAGTTGCTTGGTCATTTGGATATCTTCTACTGTGAAGTGCACTTCAAATTTTCTGCTCATTAATATATTGTTTATAAGTTTCTTTGTGATTTGCATAAGTTCTTTACATATTTTTGAGAAGTTTCTTGTCAAATATACATATTGCAAGTAATACATATGGTCTATGACTTGCCTTTTTCCCTTTTTTTGGAGTATAATTGCTTTACAATGTTGCATTAGTTTCTGCCATACAGTGAAGTGAATCTGCTATACATATCTCCTCTTCCTCTTGGACCACCCTTCTACCCCCATCCCCATCCCACCCATCAAAGTCTTCACAGAGCACAGAGCTGAGCCACCTGTGCTATACAGCAGGTTCCCACTAACTCTCTATTTTACACATGGTAGTGTGTGTGTGTGTGTGTGTGTGTGTGTGTGTGTGTGTGTATATGTATGTATATATATAGTAAATTCTGTTAAGCTTCAGTTCAGTTCAGTTCAGTTCAGTCGCTCAGTCATGTCGGACTCTTTGCAACCCCATGAATTGCAGCCAGGCCTCCCTGTCCATCACCAACTCCCAGAGTTCACTCAGACTCACGTCCATCAAGTCAGTGATGCCATCCAGCCATCTCATCCTCTGTCGTCTCCTTCTCCTCCTGCCCCCAATCCCTCCCAGCATCAGAGTCTTTCCCAATGAGTCAACTCTTCTCATGAGGTGGCCAAAGTACTGGAGTTTCAGCTTTAGCATCATTCCTTCCAAAGAAATCCCAGGGCTGATCTCCTTCAGAATGGACTGGTTGGATCTCCTTGCAGTCCAAGGGACTCTCAAGAGTCTTCTCCAACACCACAGTTCAAAAGCATCAATTCTTCGGTGCTCAGTTTTCTTCACAGTCCAAATCTCACATCCATACATGACCAGAGGGAAAACCATAGCCTTGACTAGATGGACCTTTGTTGGCATTTTTGAATATGCTATCTAGGTTGGTCATAATGTTAAGCTTAAAGATTTAACATTTCACAAAACCCACTTTATTCAGTTTCAATCTATGGCAAGTGACTTGGCATTATGTGTAAGAAATTTTTGTCTTTACCTTAGTCAAGAAGAATTTCCATTATCCTTTTTAAAGCATTGCAATTTTAAAATAATGTCTCCAATTAACTTTGTGTGGAGAGACATGGTTTTTAATGTGAAATTATCTCTAAATGAACAATCATTTGTTCTAGCATATGTTGCAGAAAAATTATTCATTACCACACTACACATATTGGTGACTTTATTGGAAAACACAAATAGTTGGATATATGTAAACTTTTTACTCTCTATACCTTTACAGTCATATATCTGTGTTTTGTCTACTTACAATAGTGTATAGTATCTTAACTGTTGTTCTTCAGTCACTAAATTGTGTCAGACTCTTTGTAACCCCTTTGACTGCAGTGTGCCAGCCTTCCCTATCCTTTACTATCTTCTGGAGTTTGCTCGAACTCATGTCCATAGAGTTGGTGGTGCTATCCAACCATCTCATCCTTTGTCACCCTCTTCTCCTCCTACCCTCAATCTTTCCCAGCATCAAGGACTTTTCCAATGAGTCAGCTCTTTGAATCAGGTGGTCAAATTATTGGAGCTTCAGCATCAGTTCTTCCAATGAATATTCAGGGTTGATTTCCTTTAGGATTGACTGGTTTGATCTCCTTGCTGTCCAAGGACTCTCAAGAGTCTCTTCTAGCCCCATGGTTCAAAGGAGAACCCCATGAAAAGTATAAAAAGAGCATCCTATTGTCTCCGTGTAAACTAGGAATTTGCTTTACCCCTTTTTTACTTTAGTTATTTCCTCCAAAATTAGGGATAAAACACCAAGTTCTACAATTCTGAGAATAAGATTGATATATAAATTATTTTTGACATGAAGAATCTTGAAATCTGGAAAGTATGTAACTTATGAGACAGGAAACCATTAATCACTATGACAGCCATGAACCTATAAGACAAATCAAACTTGCCTCCTTATTCCTCCAGCTGGCCAAGAAACAGTCAGTAGCTACTGATATAAGAAGTTTTCTCTGGAGACGGTGGTAATGCTGACTGCTTTGAGCCAACATGGAACCCAAGTGCTAGCTGTATCCTGAGAGGCTCAAACCTTGGTGAGAACCAGGATTTGGGGGCCAGAAGAGACATATATCTGTTGGAAAAAAGAGAAAGGGAACAGATCACCCATGACATCATGGTAGCCAGCACTGACCATCTCCTCCAATGAATCCACCACCACTACACCTCTCATGATTTTGTTGTTACTAGATGGAGAATTCCATGAAATTGGGGATAATATTTCATTCATCTCTGTGTGCATGACTCCTGGCATTGAGTCAAGCACTGAGGAGACTCTCAGCAACATTTGTTCACTAACTGCATAAACATGGTTACAAGACTCCACTCAGCTCAACTATGCGCCCGTACAACTGTCTGGTCAGAGATGCTCTTTCTCCCAGGAAGCAGCAATCCCCTTCCTTAGAGAGGACCCCACCTACACTATCCTTGCCCTAGGACACTCGCCTGAGCTGACTCTGATGAAGACATGACTGTCCTCAGGGATTCCTCCAGCAGGTTCACACTGTCATTAGAAAGAGAGGTCCTTGGTGTATCCTCCCATCCTCTGGCGGCCATGATATCCCACCTGAGGAGAGCCACCACATTTACTTGTCACTATGCAGTTGTAATCGTCCTCTCGCTGTTTAAGTTCCTCATGGATATATTACTGATATCTGAACTCCACGTTGTTATCATAGCATAAGGAAAATTAAGCAATATATAGTTAAGAGATGTTATGTGTAAAGCCCCCAAAGTGTAAATGCAGAAGAATATTATTACCATCTCTACTTCAGAAACAAGGGTCCCATTAATCTGGCCCCTACTATGAATACATATCTCTAATTCTTCTCCAAACACTATTTATCCACCTTATTGCACACTTACTTGGAGGACATCCACAGTGTGGCCACTTCCAAGTTTGAGGCTGGGGGTCTAGGGCAGAGCCTCAAGGTCCCATTGTCCTCCTCCTGGAACTGGTGCTCCCAGCAGGATGAACCAACACTGACCCAGCGTGTGGATCTCCTCGGCAGGTGCGCAAGTTCACAGTGGACTAAGTTACTCTCCCGGTCCTTCCTGCTCAGCTCAGGCTGCTCCTTGAGGACTTGGATGATACTGTGCATTCCTCACTTCCTCTTGAATTTTCTGAGCTCAACTTGTCCTTATCCTCACCTCCCTTGGCAAACAGCTCCTCGATCATTACCTTGCTTTGCTTTGGGTTGTCTCATCCTCCAAAACCGTTGATTTCCTTTCTTCCATCTCCTCTCTGAGTTCTGTGTTTTCAGTATGTGGGCTCAGTTGAGGCTCCTGCAGGAGACACACAGAGAAGGGACCAACGTCAGGTCTTGGCTGCAGGTTCCAACACACATCTAACAGGCATCTCAGTTTCTCATGCACTCAGGAAAAAAAAAAAAAAAAAACAGGAAGGGAATTTGGAAAATTTGAATAACCTTATCTTACTGATGAGGAAACTGAGGCCCAAATAGATGGAGATTATCCCTAAATTCTCACACCTCTTGCTGCAATAGAGCCACCAGGCAAACCTTGGCTGCAAGCTTTTCTGTCTTAAAACACCAGGAACCCATGGTTGAATTTCAGGCGACATTTGATTAAACATACATATTCCCACTCTTAAAACAATAGTAGTTGAAGGACATTTCTCAAAAAAAAAATGTTTATCTGTTCAATAGTCCATATTTATACACTGTTTTCCATCTTGACTGTCATAGTGGGACTGAGGGAGGTATGACTATTAAAAAATCACAGTCATTATTAAAAATATATGTGTGGGGCTTCCCTGATGGCTCAGTGGTATAGAATCCACCTGCAATGCAGGAGCAGCAGGAGACTCGGGTTCAGTTCCTGGGTCAGGAAGATCCCCTGGAGGAGGAAATGGCAACCCACTCCAGTATTCTTACCTGGAGAATCCCATGGACAGAGGAGCCTGCCAGGCTATAGTCCATTAGGTCGCAAACAGTCGGACACAACTGAAGCGACTTAGCATGCATGCAAGGCAAAATAAGGCAGTTGATGTGGCCAGTCATTAGCACCCTCTCCCCACTGCTCTTTTCTGCATCTTTTTTTCTTTTCTTAGGGGTGTTTTTTTCCAACTCTGTAATCACTTGTCAGATCCCTACTTCAGTGCCATACTGACAATGATCAAGTCATACAGGAGACATTATTAGGCAAACATAGATGTAGCCATTTATGTAGCAAATGGTAGTGCCCAGACTGAAGTGGCATTTCCAAATCAGCGTTAGTTGCCATGTTGGAGGAAGAAGAGCTAAGAAAAGGCTTAAGTGCTGTTAGCAAATAAACAGGACACAGAACAAGCCATGACACATTCTGAGACCAGATATTCACTTGGGTTACGAACTGTAAGGACCACAACTGGCAAGTATTCAGAACTTCAGCAACCAAAGGCAATGGCCTTGATGAGACAATGGAATGGGTAGTTGAAACATAAACGAGCAAACAGTAATACCATCACTTCTGCTCCTCTGAAAGAAGACCACATCCCAGATCCCTCTGAAAACAGGGGAGCTTTCTTCCTTTCAAATTAAAAGAGATGTGAGGGAAGCACTGAATACCAGTCATTAACCACTTAGGATGAGTTGACCTGATGTACTCACTTTTACCTTGGCCTTCTTGCTAAGTGTGGAGGAAGGGCTTTGTTCCTTGCTAAGGAGTTCAGTCAAGCCTCAGTAAGAGAAAAGGTATTAGATCAGAGTGAGATCTACCCTGTTACACTCAAAGTCAACTCAGGAAATGACCACACCTGTCTACGTATTAAGCCAAGGGCCACAGCCTTTTGTTATTTACCTAAGTCATGTGAAATCTTTTACACTTACTGGTTACCTTGGTAACTGTACGTATATACTTACAACTTCCTTACATGCACCTCAGTATGAGAGGAGGCCATTGGGGCTTGGTTAGCATCACCTGGCCTGTATTTGAAGCCAGTCTACCCTTTAAGTAAGCTCATGTAAACTCATGAATGTGTGAGAGAGGACAGTAATACTTAAAGATCTTGCTGTCCAAGCCCCAACCTCCCCATGTGGGCCCCACTAGTGACCAGGATGCTCCATCTCCATCTCCTCCTGTCCTCCTGGGTAGCTGCAGAGGCTGACCTGCTAGAGGAGCATCTTGGTAGAATCTGGAACCTGCGCCAGCACCTGGAGGAATCCATCTGCATTAACAACTGCCTGCGGGAGCAACTGGAACACAGGCTCAGCTCCACTGCTGAAAAGTGGTAGGAGGGGCCCAGGGCCTCCTATTTCTGGTTTATTTGGGAGAATCTGAAGGTTGCCCTTGGGAAGAACTTTGCAGATTTCAAAACACTGTGGTCTGCTTTCCTCAACTTGTCCTTGGGTGGGGGGCAGGGCTGGGGTGGTGGTACAAGTCCCATTCCCCGCTCTTTGTTGTTGTATCTGAGCTCAGAGAATAACTCTCCCCACTGCAGATCTAACAGGTCTGCTCCCCAGAATCCTGGCTTCTCATCCATCCTAAATCTGCTCATTTGCTGCCTGCTGACTTCTGTGCCCTGGTCCTGTGATTGGCACGTGGTGGAGCCAGGTCTGCAGGGCCTCCTGCAACCACTCACTGAGATGGCCTTCCTGCCCACACTCTCCCCCAGGCTGCTGACACTGGGAGGCCAGACCTTTCACGTGCCCTTATCTTGTCAACAGCGCAGCAGCAACTGCTGCTATTTAGGAATAAAGCCTCCTGAACAGCTCACCCAGGGCATAAGAAACATGCAAAGAACCCATGAGGAGGAGCCAGAGGAAAGCCAGGCATTCGACCTACCAAGCTTTATGCCCAGGAGGTGAGTCCTCAGGCTTTTCTGCAGGTTTGGGACAGTGTCTTTGGAGACAGAGAATGAGCAACACAGGGAGCCTCTGTTACCCAAATATGTAACTTACCTCCTTGCACATCCTGGGTCAGGCTTCACCTCTAACTTCTACAGTCCAGGCCTGGAATCCACAACTCAGTTCTGCAATGAGAACAGAGTCCTTAGGGAAGAAAACCAGAGGCTTCAGCCTCAGTTCAGTCATATTTCCAGGGGAAGGAAGGCATTCCTGGATCCCTTTCCTCCCTGGCTACACCAATCACCAATTAGAGAAACAAAGAAAGAAGGCAGAGAGAACAGAGCTACTTAGACCCACCAACCCAAACTCCCATAGCTTTTCTCACTCTAGAAAGGGCTATTTCCTGACAATCCCCAACCAAGGGCCCTCAGACTCCAAAGCTTCAGGGAGGAGAAGCTTTAGGAAATACACCACTTCTGTGCAACCCACTTGCAGATATTCAGTCATTAGTTATCAAGTTGGACACCAGCCAGTGCCTGTCCTACCTGCCTACAAGTCACAGCTAGTTTTGATCCAGGAAAGGGAGGAACAGGAGACCTACACACCTTCTCAGGTTTCTCCAGAACTTGCTGAAGCTCCCTGTGTCCCTCCCATGCTGAAATGCTGGCCCCATGTCTCCTCACTCACTCCTTCCTACTTGTACACTGAGGCCTACCATGCAGGCCTGCAAGCCTTGTAATTCCCCAGCTGCAACACAAAAGAAAAACAGCCCATAGACAGTGGCAGAGACAACCGTTCAGTGGACATAGAATTCCTAAACAAAGGGTCCTGGAGTGACATGCCACAGTATTCAGCAAACAGCAGGCAGAACAAGGCAGCAATCTTCACTGCTGGGGGTATGGGGTGCGGAATTGAGGGGAGACTACAATTTATAGGGACCATTGACGGCTGATTGGCTCACCAGTCACCAGGAAAACCAGAGACTGGGGGCAGGGTCAACTGTGTAGATGGTTATTGATTACGCTCTACAATTAAGGGGATTGGGTAGTCATGTGGGTGAAGGATTGGTTGGTGAAGGAGAATGAACAGATAGCAAGAGAACAGTCATTTTGAATGACCTGACCATACAATTGTGTCTGGAGGTGCCAGCAAAATTTCCTCCAGAGCTTTCTCGACACTGTTCAATGGGCATCCACAGCCAGGCCTCATTTCCTGTGTGGGTGGAGTGGCGTTGGGGAGCCAACCTAACTGTTGATTGATTGAATCAATATATCAACATCCACAATTTTTATTTACAAATATTTACTGAATAATCTTAAAAGACTCAGAATATTGTTCAAAAGGATTAAGCCCAGAATGAAAGAATGTTTGTGGAAAAGGAAAAAGACATCAAAGAGATATTTCTAAATTAGCCTCCTCTGAGTGATAGATATGAGGAAAGGTCATTGATTGGGAAGATAACAAAATCCATAGAGAAGGGAGAAGACAGAACTACTAAAATACCAAGGCTTCCCTGGTGGCTCAGTGGAAAAGAATCCACCTGCCAAAGCAGGGCAGGAGGCACAGGTTCGATCCCTGGGTTGGAAAGACCCCCTGAAGGAAGAAATAGCAACCCAATCCCATATTCTTGCCTGGAGAGTCCCATGGGCAAAGGAGCCTGGTGGGCTACAGTCCATAGGGTCAAAAAGAGTCAGACACAAGCATGCACCTATGCACTCTTACATGAACAAAGCCAGGAGGGTACAACGTGGTCCTTCCCTTGGAACTTGCCTTATAAAGAAGGTGGCACCAAGATTTTAAGTTGAATTGGATCTTGTGAACCAGATGTCCTCCATCTATGTCCAGAGTTCTTGACTTTTGGTCACATATCCCTGAGGCTGGCCTTAAGGCCTGTGCTGCCTCGGTTGGCCGTGGAAGTGGAACAATCTTACTCTGTCTCTTCCAAACAAGGATGTAACTAGAAAGAAATGTATTTGTGCTTCTTAGGCTGGTGGAAGATATTCCCTAATCTTCCTCTCAGACTACCCAGCCCTCTCCTTTGCTGGCCTGCTTTTTGGACTCTCTAGAACCATAGACAAGGGTTTGGGTGCTGGTGAAGAATCTGTGCCTAATTCTGGGGAGACTCAGGGGAAAAGGAAGTAACTCCCAGAATCTGGGCATGTAAGGGGGCAGGGGCTGAGAGGCTGCTCTTCTGTGAATAAAGGAGGTTGGAGGATGTGAGAGCAGCTGGGTGGGGGGGGGGTATGCTCATTGTGTATCCCTATACCAGGAGGGGGTATGGTAGTGGAAGTGATCCAAGAGGAGCAGGAAGAGGGAGGAGGAGTGGGAACAATAAAACACTGGTGAGACACTAGTGAGGACACAGAGGAGAAAGGGAAACAAAGGCAGAAGAAGGAGGAGGATGAGCAGAGCTTGAGTGCCAAGGTGCTCTAGTCTCTGGTCCCAGAATTGCAGCTGCCCTCTCTTGAACTTCCCTTGAATTTATCCTGGACACACACAATGGGCACACACACACACACACACACACACACACCTCAGCTCCTCTCACACCCTCCAACCTCCTTTATTCACAGAAGAGCAGCCTCTCAGCCCCCACCCCCTCCCATGCCCAGATTCTGGGAGTTCTTTCCTTTTTCCCTGAGCCTCCCCAGAATTAGGCACAGATTCGTCACCAGCACCCAAACCCTTGTCTATGGTTGTGGAGAGTCCAAAGCATAGAACTCATCCAGTAGAAGAGGAAATGCAGGCCACATGGTGTATTGGGTCATCCTGAAGAATGATCAGCTGTCTCAGGCCATCCTGGGTTGTTATTTTTGAAGATGTCAAACTCATTCAAAAGAAACTCTGAGATCCTTGTTGCAGGCCATTGCTGCATGTAGCAAATTATGCTGTGCTGTGTGCTGTGCTCAGTTGCTCAGTCATGTCCAACTATGCTATGAAATCTTAAAGCACGTGATGACTCCTCATTCGAAAGTCATGGATAAGCCTTTAAAAGCAAAGCAGGTGGTCAGTGCTAATTACTGGAAATCAACAAGACTGGGGCAGATCCCCAAAAGGGCCAAGTAGGAGAAGCTGCTTAGGTCAATGACTAAGTGACCTCCTGTATTAGCTTGGGCTTCCAGGAAAAAAATGCAATGGACTGGGTGGCTTAACCAGAAATCTGTTTTCTCACAGTTTTGAGAAGTCCTAGATCATGGTTGGAACTTCCCAGCAATTCAGTTTCTGCTGCAAGCTCTCTTCCTGGCTTGGAGATAGTCCTTGCCTGGCTGGGTCCTCACAAGGTCTTTTCAGGTTACTTGAGCTGGGGTAGGGCAGAAGCCCAAGCTCTGTGGTATCTCTTCATTTAAGGACATGTATCCCTTTTCCTACTTGGAACTAGTCTGTTGTTCCATGTCCATTTCTAACTGTGGCTTCCTGACCTGCATACAGATTTCTCAAGAGGTACGTCAGGTGGTCTGGTATTCCCATCTCTTTCAGAATTTTCCAAAGTTTATTGTGATCCACAGTGAAAGGTTTTGGCATAGTCAATAAATTAGAAATAGATGTTTTTCTGGAATTCTCTTGCTCTCGATGATCCAGCGGATGTTGGCAATTTGATCTGTTTCCTCTGCCTTTTCTAAAACCTTGACTGCAGCCATGAAATTAACAGATGCTTACTCCTTGGAAGGAAAGCTATGACCAACCTAGACAATATATTGAAAAGCAGAGACATTACCTTGTCAACAAAGGTCCATCTAGTCAAGGCTATGGTTTTTCCAGTAGTCATGTATGGATGTGAGAGTTGGACTATAAAGAAAGCTGGGCCAAAAGGAGAAGGGGATGACAGAGGATGAGATGGCTGGATGGAATCACTGACTCGATGGATGTGAGTCTGAGTGAACTCCAGGAGTTGGTGATGGACAGGGAGGCCTGGCATGCTGTGATTCATGGGGTTGCAAAGAATTGGACACGACTGAGCGACTGAACTGAACTGAACTGAGTGCTTAAGAATAGATGCTTTTGAACTGTGGTGTTGGATAAGACTCTTTAGAGTCCCTTGGACTGTGAGGAGATCCAACCAGTCCATCCTAAAGAGATCAGTCCTGGGTGTTCACTGGAAGGACTGATGCTGAAGCTGAAACTCCAATACTTTGGCCACCTGATGCAAACAGCTAATTCATTTGAAAAGACCCGGATGCTGGGGAAGACTGAGGACAGGCGTAGAAGGGGATGACAGAGGATGAGATGGTTGGATGGCATCACCGACTCAATGGACATGAGTTTGGGTAGACTCTGGGAGTTGGTGAAGGACAGGGAGGCCTGGCGTGCTGCAGTCCATGGGGTCACAAAGAGTCAGACACGACTGAGCGACAACTGAAACTGAAACATCCTATCAGATCAGTGCCCCAAGGCTATGCTCTCATTTAAATTTAATTACATCCTTCAAAGTTCCTTCTCCAAATACAGCTTCACTGGGGAATAGCGTCCAAGATATGAATTTGTGGGGGGTGGGGGAGGGAAACAGATATACTCAGCTCCTAACACCCTCCCCAGCCTCCTCCCCCCATGAAGGCATTTGCAGCTCTCAACTCTGATTCCTGGGAACTGCCCAGGCTGGGTCCTCAGATTCGTCTCCCCACAGGCATTTTCCTTTTCTCTCTCTGACTCAGATGCCTCAATACGGGGCCCAGCTGTTGACTGGCTGACCGTCAGAAGCAGTGGACTGACTTGCTTTCACCTGGATCACTTTCAGAATGGAGCAGCCACCACTGACTGATATGCTTGCGGAAATGTGTTCACTGGGGAGACTGGCTGTGATAGACTAATGCTTCCCCAAAGATGCCCACATCTGGGTCCCTGGAGTTTGTGATTATGTTACTTGACATGGAAAAAGAGAATTTGTGGGTGTGATTAAATTAAGGAAAAGTCAGGTGGGCCTTAGGAAGCATCACTACGAACAAAGTTCACGGAGGTGATGGAATTCCGGTTGAGCTATTTCAAATCCTAACAGATGATGCTGTGAAAGTGCTGCACTCAATATGCCAGCACATTTGGAAAACTCAGCAATGGCCACAGGCCTGGAAAAGGTCAATTTTCATTCCAATCCCAGAGAAAGGTAATGCCAAAGAATGCTCGAACTACTGCACAATTGCACTCATCTCACACGCTAATAGAGCAATGCTTAAAATTCTCCAAGCCAGGCTTCAGCAATACGTGAACTGTGAACTTCCAGATGTTCAAGCTGGTTTTAGAAAAGGCAGAGGAACAGAGATCAAATTGTCAACATCCCTGGATCATCAAAAAAGCAAGAGAGTTCCAGAAAAACATCTATTTCTGCTTTACTGATTATGCCAAAGCCTTTGTGTGGATCATAATTGCCAGGAGCCAGCACAGGAGACCCCACCAATGACAAGGTCATGAGGAGGAGACCTGACAGGCAAGGCGGATCAGGACTCGAGGGACTCCCTGGACCTGCTCGAGCATCTACCCTGAAACCAAAATCTGTCTGTCTATTGTTACCTATATTATGCCTTTCACCAACTCTTTTGACATTAACAGGCGTCTGTCCCCGACCACTATTCTCTGAAGAAAATCAACTTAGGGCTCTAGTTAATAAGTCTCCTGGGCACGAAAGGAGTATTTCAATTCAAACCCCTCTATTGGCATTTTAGCTTGCTTGACAGGTTTATCCACACTCTTGCAACTAACGCACATGATTGTTCACAACATCCCAACCATGAAAGGCACGGGAAGCCTAAGCATTCTAAAAGTCCTAATGGGCATAGAGCCCTTCGAGGGGTGCAAAATTATTAGAACAGTACTGGTGAAGGGTTCCACTGTTGAGCCAATGCTCGCTGCCAAGCTTCCATATCCCTTATCTATTGTGTGCCTGGGAGTGCATTAGTTAATATAGTTGGAATGTAGGAAAAACAAGTAGTAGCCTTGGCATTAGCAATGTAAGACCTTTGAGTTAATAAGTTCTTTCTTTTTGTAACCCACTGCACCTTTGCTCCATAAGAATGTAACTTTATTTAGTACTTTCTGGGGGTGACACAGATTGGAAAAATAAAGAAAAAACACTTTAAAGGAAAATAAGTTCTCTGGTTGACCAACCTTTATCAGAAAAGGGTCATAAAATGTCAACAGGCCTCCGGGTCAGAAGATAATGTACATAACATAAGACCCTTGTAAATGGAAAGGTATGCAGAAAACATCCTGGTTTCAATAAAGGTCAAAACTGATGGAATGTTGAGCTGACTCTGCATGACTCTGCATCTTTCACTTCTGGAAATGTGTAACTCAGGGTATAAAAGCTCCTTTTGAAAATAAAGCTGCAGACCCCGTTTCACCTAAGCTTGGTCTCCCCGTGTCATCTTTCGCTGATGCCATTCATCCTGAGGGTATCCCTGGACTCTGCTGAGGCTGGACCGCAGCACACAATAAACTGTGGAACATTCTGAAAGAGATGGGAATACCAGACCACCTGATCTGCCTCTTGAGAAATCTGTATACAGGTTAGGAAGCAACAGTTGGAACTGGACATGGAATAACAGACTGGTTCCAAATAGGAAAAGGAGTATGTCAAGGCTGTATATTGTCACCCTGCTTATTTAACTTATATGCAGAGTACATCATGAGAAATGCTGGGCTGGAGGAAGCCAAAGCTAGAATCAAGATTGCGGGGAGATATATCAATAACCTCAGATATGCAATGACACCACCCTTATGGCAGAAAGTGAAGAAGAACTAAAGAGCCTCTTGATGAAAGTGAAAGAGGAGAGTGAAAAGTTGGCTTAAAGCTTGACATTCAGAAAACTAAGAAAATGGCATCCAGTCCCATCACTTCATGGCAAACAGATGGGGAAACAGTGGCTGATTTTATTTTTCTGGGCTCCAAAATCACTGCAGATGGTGATTGCAGCCATGAAATTAAAAGACGCTTGCTCCTTGGAAGGAAAGTTATGACCAACCTAGATAGCATATTAAAAAGCAGAGACATTACTTTGTCAACAAAGGTCCATCTAGTCAAGGCTATGGTTTTTCCAGTGGTCACGTATAGATGTGAGAGTTGGACTATAAATAAAGCTGAGTGCCGAAGAATTGATGCTTTTGAACTGTGGTGTTGGAGAAGACTCTTGAGAGTCCCTTGGACTGCAAGGAGATCCAACCAGTCCATCCTAAAGGAGATCAGTCCTGGGTGTTCATTGGAGGGACTGATGTTGAAGCTGAAACTCCAATACTTTGGCCACCTGATGCAGAGAGCTGACTCATTTGAAAATACTCTGATGCTGGGAAAGATTGAGGGCCAGAGGAGAAGGGGACGGCAGAGAATGAGATGGTTGGATGGCATCACCGACACAATGGACATGGATTTGGGTGGACTCTGGGAGTTGGTGATGCACAGGGAGGCCTGGTGTGCTGCCTCCATGTGCTGTGACATGGGGTCACAAAGAGTCAGACAGGACTGAGTGACTGAACTGAACTGAGATGGAGGCCCCATGGAATCACAAAGTTCATACAGACAGAAGGAAAGTTTGTGTCAGAATAATGTGTTGTGAGAATAACTTGATCAGCTGTAATTATCTTTGAAGATGACAGGGGCCTATGTGAGTAGAATGTGGGCATCTTCTAGAGGCTGGACAAGGCAAAGAAAGAGATTCTCTCTTAGCATCTCCAGGAAGAATCACCACAACCCAACTGTCACTTTGATTTTGGCCCAGGGAGATGCATCTTGGACTTCTGAACTCCAGAGTCATAAAATAATAAACGTGTGTTGTTTTAAGCCACGAAGTGTGTAGTAACAGGTTATAGGAGCAATAGGAAACTCCTACAGTGGACAGTGGTGGATAAAGAATATTTAAAGTCAGTGTGCAGGATGAGTAGTGTCAGCTGTTCCAAGAAAGGACAGGTTTTCCTGAAAGTTAACTGGGTGCTGAGTTCAAGATTTTCCCTCCAGGCTAGTCACTTTCCCTCTTAAGCCAAATGCACTTCAAGGATCAAGTTCCTCCACTCCTTGGTCTCTGGTCTGAAAAGCAAGCTGGTTGCCTTCTCTAGCCTCCCCATTCCCGGCCCTCAGGTCTAACCCAGTCTTATCCAGTAAGAAAAAACATACAAACCTCATTCTTCAAGCAAACACATCATCTTTCAATCCCTTATTTTGGTCATCAGCTTCTTCAGAATCTTCAACTTTTGTATTCTGTATGGTGAGAAAAAGGACTTCCCTGGTGGCTCAGAGGTTAAGGTGTCTGCCTCCAATGCAGGTTTGATCCCTGGGTCGGGAAGATCCTCTGGAGAAGGAAATGGTAACTCACTCCAGTATTCTTGCCTGGAGAATCCCATGGATGGAGAAGCCTGGTAGGCTACAGTCCATGGTGTCGCAGAGTCAGACACGACTGAGCGACTTCACTTTTAAACATGGTACCTGGGAGACCATGAGGATGAAGTAAGAAGGTGCACAGAAAATACACCATGTAGAACTTTGAGATATAACTCTTGTCAACTACAAACTGGCACTTGCCATCTATCTTTACAAGGATTAAAGGCTGTGGCCGCTAATTTTCAACACCCCCTGAAAGGAGTTCAGGGTGGAGAGCAGAAATGAGCCCACTCTGTACTCTGGGAAAAACTGAGAACAAGTCTTCAGATAATGATGTATTTTCAGGACCCGATTTTATGACCCGAATATCTCCTAGTACTTAGAAAAGTACTAAAATCCTTCATGGTGACATGTAATCCTCATGACTAGCAGTAACCTTCTGCAAAGAATCTGCAGTTGAATGCACATACTCTCCCTTCACATACACTGACCTTCACCCCTACCTTTGTGGAGCAAGTTCTCAGAGCTATCTGAAATGTTGCCTCCTGAGCTCCTCATTTTGCCCCAAATAATACTTGAACTCACAACTCTGACGCTGTGCTTTTTTTTTTTTTTTAAAGTTAGCACCCTGAATCTATATGTCTACATACGGAACACATACTTATGGTTTATTTTGTTCCTACAAATATATATTTACATTCATTGTTTTACAACTTATTACTTCTTAAAACAAAATTGGATCAGCATAACAGAGGACCGCAGAATTACTATTCTCAGCATGTAACCCAGTACAAGGGTGGCCCTGGTGGCTCAGACGGTAAAGCGTCTGCCTGGAATGCAGGAGACCCAGGTTCGATTCCTGGGTTGGGAAGATCCCCTGGAGAAGGAAATGGCAATCCACTCCAGCACTCTTGCCTGGAAAATCCCATGGACGGAAGAGCCTGATAGGCTACAGGCCATGGGGTCGCAAAGAGTCGGACACGACTGAGCGACTTCAGTTTCTTAACCTAGAATAAAGGTTAAGAATGCAAGGAGGCTGGCTAAATTCCCCCACATCTCACCTAAAGAATAAACGGTTTGCTTCCACTGATTCCTGGGCTCCCTAAGCTGTCCGGAATCATGACGTCACTTCTCTTCCAGCAGCCGGCCTGGGGTCAGAGAGGAGATGAGGGGCATGGGACAGGGCGTGGCTTATGTAAATTTTGCAGCGGAAGTGGTACAGTTCCTGGCCACCAGTTCCTGGCCTGCCATTTTGCCGGTTGTGGAAGTTTTTCCCGAGATACTGTTTGGATTTTATCAGAAGAGTTGTTAGGAGTGCCCGAGAGGCGCGGGAAACGATGGGGTGCGGTCGGTGGTGGAAGAGATGGTGGCAATAGCAAAGTGAGCCTGTGCGTACAGTGAACGTGTCTAAGGCTGTATGGGCGGCGGGCAGAATTACTTCATACTTACCTGGCAGGGGAGATACTGTGATCACGAAGGTGGTTCTCCCAGGGCGAGGCTCACCCATTGCACTGCGGGTGTGTTGACCTCTGTGATTTCCCCAAATGCGGGAAACTCGACTGCATAATTTGTGGTAGTGGAGGACTGCATGCGCGCTTTCCCCTGGTGTCTATGGTTTCAACAATAAAACTACTTTCTACCGTAATGTGGGATTTCCCTGGCTGCTCAGGCGGTTTGAAATATCTTGCAACGCAGGAAGCTCTCGGAAAGATTTCCTGGAGAAAAAAATGGCGAACCCCATGGATGAAAGAGCCTGGTCAGTCCATGAGATTGCAAAAAGTAAACACGATTAAAAAATAAGTTCAGCTGAGTAGTGAATACATTGCTCCCTCAAGCTATTAACTTTTTATGTTTTTGTATTGTACATAGAGGCTATGCGTTGTTTTATATATATATACTATAGTAGCTAGTTCAGTTCATCGTGTTGACTCTGTAGACCCCGAGGACTGCAGCATGCCAGGCCTCTCTGTCCATCACCAACTCCCAGCGTTTAATGAAACTCAAGTCCGTTGAGTCAGTGATGCCATCCAACCATCTCATCCTCTGAAGTAATCTTGCCAGGATTACAAGTGTGAATCTCATCAGTGTCTGTATCTACAGGTCCAAAACAGGGACCACTAGACATATGGCTGTTGAATAGTTACAAAGTAGTAGGACTGACTCCAATCCCCAGAACCCATGTTCCTTTGCCTGAGGACTTTCTCTGCCCCACTGGAGCCTGCTCAGCCAGAATGGTGAGAGAATTAAAAGTCTACTACCCTCAACAGCTCCTAACCAACCAATGATAAAAGCTGAGGTATAAAGACCCCAGGTCCCTAAGTCCTCAGATGCGATAGCTGAAAGGCACCTTTTACACTTGCTCCCAGAGTGTGAATCCCAGCTACCCACAGTGGTAATTCACTCCATCAGATCAGATCAGTCGCTCAGTCATGTCCAACTCCTTGTGACCCCATGAATCGCAGCACGCCAGGCCTCCCTCTCACTCCATAATGTACCTTTATTTATATTATATAAATTATTTATTTATATATTATAATTCACTCCATAATGTACCTTTATTGAGAGGCTGCGTTCCTTTCCATGTCCTGGTTTCCAGCTCCCCAATGTTTCCCAAGGATCACCTTCCAAATAAATTAATTGCATCAGATCTTACTCTCAGAGTTTGTTTCTGAGACTGCCTAAATCACCAGTCCCCTTAGTTTTCCACGTGACTGTTAGCATTTATCACCATGTTGCACTGTCATTCTTCTCCTGGTAGAGAAATATTTATCTGTATTTGATCTTTATTAAAAGTGAAAAGGGAAAGGCAGCTCCAGAAAACAATGTGGTTTAGGAAAAAGAAAAAAAAAAAAAAGGTGAGAGTATCTCTTTGTGGGAATAAAGAATATTCCTGCATATTTAACGTGCAAATACAGGCCTGCTTAGTATACTGACATTATCTGCCTGACCCTCTGCTGTTCATGCTTGGGATCCCTGATTTACAGCACTGAAAACTCTTGTTAAAATTCAGGAGTCATTAACCCTTGACTTTGAATGAGGCTCTGAGATTAGCTAGGCAGCCATCTGGGAGCATACACTCGGACCAGGAAGGAAGACACAGACATTTCAATGGGAGGAAGGACCAAAGGAAATCTTGGCACTGAGGCCAGGCAAGGGAGCTCCAGATGGCATCAGGGTAGGGTTCCCTGAAGGGAGGTGAGGTAAGTTGTTTCCTGATCTTGTGAAAACATCTTGCCCCACAGCGTCCACTGGTCTCCATGTCCACACCCTCCATTAGAGCTTGGTTCTCTTTAAACCAACACAGCTTCTGGGTGTGTCTCACTTGACTTGATAGGAATCCCTGGAGGGTGCAAGCTATATGTAGTCTATTTGTATCCCCAGGGTCTGACACAGGGCTTGCCATGCAGTTGATGCCTAGTAAAGGTTTGTCTTAAATGTCTGTGGGCCAACTTGACCCTAGGGTGAGGGATCTGAATTGCTATGTAAGCCAGGGGGCGCTGTAGTTCAATGTTCATTTCTCGGTTGGGAAACTGAAAAGGATATTATTTTGAGCTGTACATTGCAGAGTATATATATATTTATATTATTTATATATATATACATTTATATTTATATATTTATATTTATATATATAATGTATATTATATATAATATAGGGTAGGGGGCTATTATATATATAATAATATATATATATTTATATTTATATAAATAAATTTATATTTATATAAATATTTATATAAATATATTTATAATATATTTTATATTATATATATATATATAATATACATTGCAGAGTATATATAAGAGTATACTAGCTGGCACCACCAGAGAAGGCAATGGCACCCCACTCCAGTACTCTCGCCTGGAAAATCCCATGGATGAAGGAGCCTCGTGGGCTGCAGTCCATGGGGTCGCTGAGGGTCGGACACGACTGAGCGATTTCACATTCACTTTTCACTTTCATGCATTGGAGAAGGAAATGGCAACCCACTCCAGTGTTCTTGCCTGGAGAATCCCAGGGATGGGGGAGCCTGGTGGGCTGCCGTCTATGGGGTCGCACAGAGTCGGACACGACTGAAGCAACTTAGCACTTAGCAGTAGCACTGAGGACCTGGATTCTCATTTATAATTCATGTGACTGTAACCTTAAAAGTTGGAGACATGCACAATATTTTTCTATTAAACACAACTTTTAAACATTGGTAGAATTATATTTCTTTTGTGTGTATGCTCAGTCACTCAGTTTTATCCAACTCTTTTGGGTCCATGGATCATATCCCACCGGGCTCCTCTGTCCATGGGATTTCCCAGGCTAGAATACTGGAGTGGGTTGCCATTTTCTATTCCAGAGGATCTTCTTGACTCAGGGATCGAATTTGCATTTCTTGTGTCTCCTGAATTGGCAGGCGAGTTCTTGGGAAGCCCCATATTTCCTTTAAGGTATATATAGCATTATCAGCTATGTAGAAGATTATATTTGCATTATTGTGCTCTTATACTTTTTAGTTGTCAATGTGGTTACTGGAGAATTTTAAACTACGTGTGTGACTTGCATTTTCATTACATTACAGCACTGCTGTCTATTCTACCACCAAGAAGGAAGTGTGAAGGACAGAAACACTTATTAAAGTACACCCTAGTATACAGTTTAGACTGTGGGAATGCTACAGAAAAACCAACTCAGTTTCTTCAACAAATGAATGATTTAAAGGGAAAAAAAGGACAGCAATAGACCAAGAGAGATGGAGAGCGAGTGAGAGAGAGAGCAAGGAAGAAAGGAAAGAAGAAATTGAAGGTAAGCATACGTGTAAGACAGAGAAGGCGATGGCAAACCACTCCAGTACTCTCGCCTGGAAAATCCCATGGACAGAGGAGCCTGGTAGGCTGCAGTCCATGGGGTTGCTAAGAGTCAGACATGACTGAGCAACTTCACTTTGACTTTTCACTTTCATACATTGGAGAAGGAAATGGCAACCCACTCCAGTGTTCTTGCCTGGAGAATCCCAGGGATGGGGGAGCCTGGTGGGCTGCCGTCTCTGGGGTGGTGTAGAGTCGGACACGACTGAAGCGACGTAGCAGCAGTAGCATATATGTAAGAGACTTAAATGCATTATCTTACTGATTCCAGTTTGTGGATTCCATTTGGATCCAAAAAAGAATACTAACTTAGAAACAATAATGGAGGAGGGGGAGCGGGGCTTCCCTGGTTAAGAATTTGCCTAGCAATGCAGAGGACACAGGTTTGATCCCTGGTCCAGGAAGATCCCACATGGTGTGGGGCTCCTAAGCCCACAAGCCGCAACAACTGAGCACATGGGCAGCAACTACTGAAGCCCAAGAAACCAGCAAACGGCAAGAGAGGAGCTCCCCCTCTCCACAGCTGGAGAAGCCCTGCACCAAGCCATAAAGACCCAGGGCAGCCATAAACAAATAAATTAATTTTAAAAGCCTATGTGATCAAATAAGCTGAAAAAAATGCCGCATTTTTAAACATGGAATTTTTGAATAGTCTTTTATGATATTAAAGATTTTGAATTAATTTATGATTATAATGGCATGATGATAATACTTTCAAAAAGAGTTCTCATTGAGGGGAAACATGCTGACATAATTATAGATGAAACATGATGTCTGAGATTTCCTTTAAAAAAATAGGAAAAGGTAAGTGCATGGATATAGTAAGACAAGTTCAACCATAAGCTGGTAATTGTAGACCATGCCTGACAAAGGTGGGAGTGTTCTGTTGTCTACTTTTGTGTACTACCGAAATTTTGGATTTGAAAAAGAATAATAGGAGAACACAGGTCCACCTAGAATAATAGCAGCTGAATCTCTCAACATACAATTCTGAGGGCTAGGGACTAACAGAGAGAGTCAAGGACACCATTCAAAACCCTGCCCCAAACAACCAGGGACCAGAGAACACTGTGGGTGTGACTTGGTTTGTATTCAGCTAGGTCTGGGAGCCACACAGCAGCAGAGGGATCAACAAAGACCCTGCATATAGAGGAGAGCGCATCAGGGAGAGAGTACTCCGGACAGAACTCAGGTAAAGTAACTCACAGAAAGAGCATGTGGATAAACTCAGAGGGTGTCTGAGACATGATTGGCTCTAGCTCTGGTGACTAGGGAATTGATAGGAAGGGGTTCGACAGTGCAGAGGACCGAGGGTGGCAATCTTGAGGAGGCACAATTACTGGGATCAGGTGTGAGACCGAGCTGAAGGGAGCACCCTTTGGACACTTGTGGTGATGAAAAAAGAATGGTGCCACTGGCAGAAATTAAAGGTCCTACCGGAAGAAATAGAATCCCCAAATCAAGAGACACACCAAGCCTTTCCCCCAAGCCTTAGCTCTGCTAGAATAACTGGACAAGACAGAACTAAAACAAAGAAATCAACTAGGCCACTCAAAGCACTAATCCCTTCTGAACTGGAACAAGTGTTTCTCATTCAGGTAAATCTAGTCATGTGAAGATGAAAACTATATAGCAGACATTTCTTCCAAGGTGACAGAAGAAAAAAGTGTAAAATGAGAGTCAAAAATTTCAGCAAGTGAAAAGATTGCCTCAAAATTAATAAAAAAAAAAATTGGGAAATGTAAAATGGCATCCATATTTTGAATTGTTCTGAACAAAGCATTTGTAGATACATGCACATGGAGAAAACTTCAATATTTTACGTAAGAAATATGGAACACGAGATAGAAGTAGACAGGAAAGGAGAAATGAGAAATTGGAACTGGCAGAGACTTAAAAAAATTGAAGGTAAAGAAAACTCTTTGAAAAAAAAAAAGGCTGAATAGAGAACATATTTATCCCAACTTATAAGGGGCACTGCATTACAAATGAAAGCATCAAACAGAATAGAAATGAACAAAAGATAGTGAGAAAGGATCTGAGAGAAAGTCATAGAGACCTAGGGGAAGTAGACCTGGAATGGTCAGTACTAAGACCTATCCTAGTAGAGCTGAAAGACTTTTTTTGAAGAAGAAAAAATGTCCTGAAGCTCCAGACCACCCTTTGCCCTCAGTGAAGAAAAATCAATTTACATTCTACATCTCAGCAGGACATACAAAGTAAGATATTATTTAAAAAAAAAAATCAATAGAACTCATTGTGGACAAGTTCTTTATATTTAGCCAAGGTATCTGTACTGTATCAAAGCAACAGAAAACAAGTATTAAATATATCAAACTTAAGGAGTCCTCAGTCCATCATGAGAAATCTTTAAAGATGAACTCTGCTCATCAAGAATTGACTGGAAACTATGAGTTTCGTACATCTGGTCATCACTGAATATATGTGATTGTAGATGTAAGCCACTGTGTCGTGGGCCCTGCTCTGGGGGCAGCCTAGGTACACCCTCAAACTTCTTCAGGGAGGCTGCTGGTACTCCCAGAGTGGGACAGCCATCCTTTGCCACTAGGGGGTCGAAAGGACCCAGTGGGCCCCTCCTCCAGCTCCTACCTCTACCCTACCAGTTAGCACATAAACAAAAAAAGGTAGGAAAAATATAGTATATAAAGGGTATACATTTGATTGGGTTGAAATAATACCATAAGGTAATAATACTATAAGGTAGGTAAACACAGAAAAAAAAGCAGAATAATGTCCTCAAGCATCACAGTAGTAAAAAGTTGAAGTTGACAGATAACATTTAAAACATATACTTCAAATATTAGAAATATGACAAAATACTAAAGGACTAACGTGTCAAAAATTTTAGTGCAGTAACTACCTATCCAGGTCAGACACGACTGAGCGACTTCACTTTCAGTTTCATGCGTTGGAGAAGGAAATGGCAACCCACTCCAGTATTCTTGCCTGGAGAATCCCAGGGATGGGGGATTGGTGGGCTGGTGCCTATGGGGTCGCACAGAGTCGGACACGACTAAAGTGACTTAGCAGCAGCAGGCCTTCCAAAATACCAAAAGACACACACCCACAAATATGCATACATAAAGAAAATAAAATAAGAGAGAAAGAAACACAGAAGATACAATCTATTACAAATGGTAAATATAGATGAAAAGATGTGAGAGGAGTTTAAGATACAAAACTGAACAGGAGAAACAAAGGGGCTTCCCTGGTAGCTCAGCTGGTAAAAAATCTGCCTGCGATTCAGGAGAGCCCAGATCAATTCCTGGTTTTCTAGGATTCCCTGGAGAAGGGATAGGATACCCACTCTAGTATTCTTGGGCTTCCCTGGTGGAATCTGCCTGCAATGGTGGACACCTGGGTTCGATCCCTGGGTTGGAAAAATCCCCTGAAGTAGACCATGGCAACCCATTCCAGTACTCTTGCCTGGAGAATCCCCATGGACACAGGAGCCTGGCGGGCTATAGTCCATGGGGTTGCAAAGAGTCAGACACAACTGAGCAACTAATCACAGCATGGCACATGAGAACAAGAGTATTGATATTAATAAAATCAATCATGTTAATAATGGATTGTGGATGGGGGAGAGGTGGGAAGGAGGTTCAAGAAGGAGGGGACATATTTATTCTTATGTTTGATTCCCACTGCTGTATGGCAGAAACCAACACTACATTGTAAAGCAGTTAGCCTCCAATTAAAAATAAATGTAAGAAAATAATGGAATATAACAGTGAATTTTAAAAAAGCATGAGTCCACAGTGAAACTCAAAAACATTTTTAATAATGTGTTAGGGGTAGGGATTGTCTTTTCCACAGCACAAAGCTGGCAATACCACAGATATGATAACTGACACACATCAGGGATCAATAAAGGACGGTAAAATTTTTACAGAAAGAGCATCATATAATACAATATTCATATAATACAATATTCATACACTCTCAAAATACCACTAATCAAATTACTCATTACAGACACAAAAACCTGTCTTTTCAGTGAACGGATCTTACAAGCCTCTGCATAACAGTGTTCAATGCTGGAATAATAATAGTGGTGACAGGTGAAGTGGACGCTCAGCCTCCACAGGCTGCACTAGGAAGCTCACAGCAGGCACTAGACGGTGTTCTTGGCAAAAAGGGTTCACCCGAATTAATCATGAGGAAGTGATCAGACAACTGCGAAATGTAGACCTTTGAGTAGACAACTGACCTATCCTCTGCAAAGAAGTCAATGTCACGACCATCAAAGACAACTACAGGAAGGAGAGGAGATGTTTGAGGTTCCGAAGGACTAAAGAAATAAAGTAACACAATCTTCTTAGTTCTTTGGGACCTAAAACATCTCTTCTCCTTTCTGTTGTCTTTTTGGTGCAAACATCGACTGTTTGAAGAAAGACAGGCCAGTTGTCTGGTTCAAAGGTCTAAATTCTGCAGTTATCTGATATCTACCTCAACATTAAACACAGGATGAACACTTTCAGCGAGAACAATGCATAGTAAATGCTTTGAGCACAGTCCATCTGGTGGCAAAGAGTGACCGGGTTGATATGTTGTCTTCTTGCAGTTGTTCCCATGCTGGTGTGTGGAGGATGGATATTTAGAGGAGCAAGAGTTAAGGTCTTTCCAAACTGTGTGTCCATCAAAGCATTGATCACCTTACTGAGGATTACATTCCGAGGCTGATGACTGGGATTACTCCCATCAATTCTGTCCCTTGGGGTGTGGAGAGTGGTTGTTGGTTGGGATGTTCATTCTCAGGAAAGGATCCCTCCAGTGTTGCTGAGGTTTAAATTGAGTTGCTGTTGTAGATTTTGTTTTTCATCAAATGGAAAAGGGAATTTTATAGTGTGGTTTCTCAACTTGACAATATCTTTTCTTAGTTCCTAAAATAATTGGTATCTGTGAAAGACAGAGAGAGAGAGAAGAAACGTGAGTGTTTGTTAGGTCCTGCTGAGCCTGGAGGGATGGCCACATGGTGACTGGGGCCAGGGGCAGACAGAGCTCCTGTTGACAGGACGAGCTGAAGGGAGAGCCACAGGCTGGCTGGAGAGAAAAGTGAGATCCATGAGTTAGAAGGAATAGCTCCCTAAACTTTCATCCAGCCTGTGGTGCAGCATCTAAGGACCCCAGTCCTCACCCCACCTTGCTTGGTGATATCTCAGCTCAAAGCTGCTTCTGAGCCTTAAATGGACTCCCACCACTCAATCCTCAACAGTCATTTCACCCCTGAATCCCCTTCATCTGTACACTTTCCCACATGTTCAGGGATGGACATGCCGAGCATCCCTCATACACAATTAGAAACAGACTGCTATGGGAGCAGAGGACCCTCAACTGAGAAAGACACCCTCTTCTACCTCTTCATCCTGCCTTCTGAGGAGGAGAAGCAGGCTACCAGAGAGTCCTGGATTGTGAGCACCCATAGGGACCTCAGAACGAATCCAAGTCCAGTTCCATAATTCACAGAGGAGGAGCTATGTTTTCAAGGATCTAAGGACTATCCAAAACCACATGACTTGTTACTGACAACCCAGGCCACAAGGTCCTTCCTATACATTTGCAGGAAGGGAGAGGAGAAGAGGAAATCTCCAATCTGGAGGAGTCAACAGTTAATAGAGGCTGTTTGGTCATCCTCATGGACAGGAATAAGGCTTTCCAGGGAAATCCTGCTCCAAAGAGACTGAGGAATGAATGGAAAGGGGGGAAACTCAAAATAAAATTAGCAAAAAGAGAGCAGGGAGTGTAACTGTGTCTCAAGCCATTCGCATCCCATGGACACCAAAATGCTATGAAGGTGATTTCATTTCATGCTGGATCTACCTTAAGGCATTTCTAGGAATATCCTTGACATCTACACAAATAAAACTCTGAAGTGAAAGAGCATTCAGTTTAGTTATACTGAATTTTCATCACCTTTTCCTCAAACTTTTCTCAAAGAAAGAGTCTCTCCTAGTATTTTATGCTAGTGTATAGAAAAACATAGAAAAACATCTACGTCTGCTTTCTTGACTAGGCCAAAGCCTTTGACTGTGTGGATCACAACAAACTATGGAAAATTCTTAAAGAGATGGGAATACCAGACCACCTTACCTGCCTCCTGAGAAACCTGTATGCAGGTCAAGAAGCATCATTAGAACTGGACATGGAACACAGACGGGTTCCAAATTGAGAAAGGAATATGTCAAGGCTTTATATTTTCACCTCGATTATTTAATTTTATCCAGAGTACATCATGCGAAGTGCTGGGCTGGATGAAGCACAGTTGGAATCAAGATTGCCAGGGGAAATATCAATAACCTGAGATATGCAGATGACACCACCCTTATAGCAGAAAACAAAGAGGAACTAAAGAGCCTCTTGATGAAAGTGAGAGAAGAGTGAAAGGGTGGCTTAAAACTATGCATTCAAAAAAACGAAGATCATGGCATCCGGTCCCATCGCTTCATGGCAAATAGATGAGGAAACAATGGAAACAGAGAGATATTTAATCTTCTTGGGCTCCAAAATCACTGCAGATGGTGACTGCAGCCATGAAATTAAAAGACACTTACTCCTTGGAAGAAAAGTTATGATAAACTGAGACAGCATATTAAAAAGCAGAGACGTGACTTGCCAACAAAGGTCCATCTAGTCAAAGTTATGGTTTTTCCAGTAGTCATGTATGGATGTGAGAGTTGGACCATAAAGAAAGCTTAGTGTCAAAGAATTGGTGCTTTTGAACTGTGGTGTTAGAGAAGACTCTTGAGTCCCTTGGGGTGCAAGGAGATCCAACCAGTCCATCCTAAAGGAAATCAGTCCTGAATATTCATTGGAAGGACTGATGCTGAAGCTGAAACTTCAATACTTTGGCCACCTGATGTGAAGAACTGACTCCTTAGAAAAGACCCTGATGGGAAACATTGAAGGCAGGAGGAGAAGGGGACGACAGAGGATGAGATGGTTCGATGGCATCATCTACTCAATGGACGTGAGTGTGAGCAAGCTCTGGGAGTTGGTGATGAACAGAGAAGCCTGGCGTGCTGTAGTCCATGGGGTCGCAAAGATTTGGACACAACTGAGCAATTTAACTGAACTGATAGAAGGGTATGTAAAAGGATAACTATAGCAGGATAAGGCCTAATATTCATTATGGGGTTTTTGCATAAAGAATATATTCAATGAAAAAAAATTTGTTGAACCTGCTGTTCTGAGCCAGTTAGTAGTCTGTGAAACATGTTTAGTGAATAGCTAACTGCAAGTTGCATTTTAACAGCAGAAGAGGAAATACTAAATTTTATTCTTATGGCAAGGGGAGGGTCAATTTTATACTTTGGGTTCTATGTAATTTTTTTTTAAATCTTGCACTATGAAAATTGTGAGAAATTTGAATCCAAACAGAGAGATTATATATCTAACTTAACTATCTACGTCTCCTTTTTTCTCTTTTATCTTCTTCAGGCTGTACAAATAGTTCTGTTGAGAGAAGAATGCAAATTCCCTTAATTGTTGATATTCAGCTTTTTTAGGAAGCAGCCACTCATAGGCCACTGCCATATTGGTTACTTATATCCTATCAGACCCACAGTGCTTCTAATCCTTGATGCATATTAGCAGAGCTTTGAAAGATACTGATATCCAAACCTCATCCCCAGAACTTTAAAATCAGAATTTCAATGGATTGGGTTAAGGCATTCATGTTAGCTCAAAACTCAATCCGTTTTCATTTTACAATAGCATGATTTAGAACTACTCACTAGACCTACACTATTTCACACCACTCTTTTTATTTCCTCCTTCTAGTCCAATATGGACGTCTCTCCACTGGCCTAAAGATTTTTTGGTCTTTCTCTGTTACTCGCATATAAATAATTGGCCTTCTCAATTGGATTGTCTGAAGCAATGATTATCTCGTATTCTTGTGTAGCTCCCTGGGTCTTCATAAATGTGGCCCAAAGTTAATTCAGTATAATGCTGTCCTACATTCCCTGGCCTCAGATTTCAACTCAGTTCATTTTTCTGGGCTTTTACTAATATGGAGAAGGAATAATGTGAGTAAAACTGGAGAGGTCTGAATGCCTGTCCATCTCATGCTCTGTGTATTTTGAAAACCTGGCTTCTGTATCTCCTTTTCCCCGATATCCTTTAGTGGGCCATTTACTGCCCTCCACCGAATGCCAGCTCCAGTGAGGTCCTGGAAGCCCCCTGCACGTTAGCAAAGTTCCGCCTATCAGAGGCTGAGGGGAATCATGACTCGGGCCAGTCCAGCATGCCCACCTATGACCCAGGTTCTTATTTTATTTTAGTAATCAAGGCTTTTCCCTTCAGTTCTGGCATTTCTTATTCAGGTGGAAAAGCTGAGGGTTAAGGGCCGTCCTAGGTTCATTTCTCCAGAAGCCAACTCACATGCGAGTGATTCCTTATGACGTGATCCTGGAAGAAAGAGGCAGTGGACGTGGAGGCAGGGGTGGGGAAAGTAAGGTGAAGAGACGGAGAATGTGTGTGGTTTAAGGCCAGCGTTTTCAGAGGCTTAAATGCTGCTATTCTGATGAGGAGGACCATGGATCTGGGCTTCCTTGTGGCTAATACAAAAGGTCAGAGGGAATGTGAGGACGGTAGCAGTGAAGAAACAGTAGAGGTCAGAGTGGAAACACGACACTGAGATCAAGGGCCCTGCAGGGTGGCAGCCCCCAAAAGAGAGGAAAGACCACACAGAGGTAGTGTCAGCTGTTGAGTGAATAAACGAGGAAGAGAAAAATTAGTGGGAGATTGAGCCATAACAGATCAAGAGCATAAGGAAGAAGTGCATGGGATTACCTCTGTACCCTACGCTTGAAGGCCAGGGAATCTGCAGGCTAGTCTCCACTTGCCAAACAGCAGTTTTCTTCTGATGCTCTTCTGTTTCAGGACACTTAAGCCCTTAATCCTGTTGCAGACTGGATGCTCATGTGTGCTTGCTGTGGAGCCCTCACCTTGCAGCTTGGGAGGGTTCTTCATGCTGATGGAAGCACCCAGCTCTGAAGATAAAACCACAGCCAACAGGATCCATTGTTATTCATGATTTACAAAGACTCACTCCTCCACCCAAGAAGGACATCAGGTACAGAAAGTGTGCAGGAACATGAAAGGTCATCTGAAAGCCCATGGGTAGGTGAAGACATGGAGATATTTTTGTGTTTTCTTTTTTGCTGACTTTCCTTATACTACCCAGTATTGTTAAGTGTGCCACAGGGCAAACATCTTTCCAAATGCCATAAATGAGCAAGAAAAATGAAATGGATGACAACAAAAAATTCCTAGGTAGAAAAGACAGAGGCAAGAAACACCTACAGGATGCAGTTTGTACTGTTGGGAGGGAAGAGATGAAGCAAAGTCAAAGCTGAAGGAAAACCTCATGAGAGAAAAGAAGTGGGGAAGTCTAAATTGGAAAACTTTTAAATGTGCATCAATATACACTTCATATAATGTAAACACACTACATATGATATTATACATAATTAAAATAAGGCATAGACAATATGATAAAATGGAAGAAACCTCACAAGTGAGTGTGTTTGTGATGGAATAAATGAATGAAGGATTCGAGCTATTGAATGGATCATTCTGTTGGCTTCCTGATGAGTTGACTTTGGAAAAGAAAATAGAAAAATAAGAAGAATGAGCAAGAAACTCTGTTTGGTGACAGGAACTAGGAGATATGGCGGGGGGCGGGTGGGAGTCACAGTGTGAAGGGGTGTGAAAGTAAAGGGCATTAAAACTAGCCTTGGCTGCAAAATCTGCTGTGAAGCCTGGATTCCTGCTCAGGTCTCCATGGAAGGTGAGCAGGAAACAGTGACTGAGCCAGTGGGGTTCAGTCCTGGCTGGGAATGTGGGAGGCCAAGCACAAGGAGAGACGAGAGGGAAGAGAAGACAACAAACACCACGAGACCTAGTGGCTCTTGTCAGGCTCTGCATCCCTGCCCTCCCTGAGCGCTTTCCTTGAGACTCTCCATGCTGCCACAAGGGGGCTCCTTCTCATCTCAGCTCCACCTGAGGACGTGGGTCTCTCCTCATTCCTCAGATGAGGCCACAGCCTGGGGGATGAGCGCCAGGTAGCGCCAGGCTCCAGTGGAGGATGTGGAGAGCAATGGAGGGTAAGGATGAATATGTCCCAGATGAAATGGATGTGAGGGTCTGGAAGCTCTTTTAAGGAAATTTGAACAGAGGTGGACCCAGAGGAGACTGACATGGAGATGAGTGGAAAGAATGAATTAAATGGAGTGTCATAAAAGAGACTGATGGGTGCACTTCAAGAATGAGGGTCGCCCTTTATTTTAAAATGAGGGAAAAATAAGGAAAAGAAACTGGATATGAAAAGCAAACATGGGACTGAGTTGCAGGGCCAGTGTTTACACCCCTATTGAATGTTGCTAATACAGTGTTGCTGAATTATTCTTGCTGAATCTGCCTGCAAGGCAGGACATCCAGGTTTGATTCCGGGGTCGGGAAGATCCCCTGGAGAAGGAAATGTCAACCCTCTCCAGTATTCTTGCCTGGAGAATCCCATGGACAGAGGAGCCTGGCAGACTACAGTCCATGGGGTCACAAGAGTCGGACACGACTTAGTGACTAAACCACCACCAATACACTGTTACTGAGAGCACCCAACAGAGTAAATTGCCTTGATGACGGATGTTGAAAGGAGAGGAAAATATTGGACAAGCTACCTTTCTCCGAAAGCCAGGGAAGATGGGGTCTAGAAAAAGTGGAGACTATAAAGCTTATGCTACCATAAACAACCATTGTGCAATCGTTTTGTAAGTGTTAAAGCACCAGAAAGACACAATACTTAGATATTATATATTCATAGTGGTTATCAAACAAATTGTAGCGAATCAGATGCCCTGGACATTATATTGTTTAAGATTCCCAACAATATGCAAAGGAGATAGAATTTTTCAAGAGTTCAGATGAGGGACAGAGCAAATACCTAGGAAGATAAATAACTTGGCTCAGTTAAACAAGCAAGAATTTTCCGAACCAGGGCCTGAGGCTGAGCTGGTCCTAAGTCCCAGGCTCTTGATCACCTGACACTGTTAGAGTCTCACAGGTTTCAACTGGGCTGACAGTGGGCGTGGGAGAAGACCACTGCCTCCTCCACCCACAGCTTTGTGATGACCAGCACATGGACCAGAGCTTCCTAATCCCCTTTTCTTTCTTACCTAGAAAGAGTGGTCCTTGGTTTCCAGAATCAGGGTTGGAGGTAAAGCCCCAGTTGGTGGAAGAAAGACCAAGCATGGCTTTGCTGTCACCACAGTCAAAATGCTGGTCCAGCTGCCACTGCAGACAGTCAGTCACATGGGTGCTTTCCTGAAGCTGTGCCTGTGAAGTTGGCACCTCTGACCCTGGGAAACTCACAGGTCCCCGGTGACAGTCCTCCCAGGTGTCCCCTGAAAGTAAAAGAGGGTTCAGTAGGACCAGTGGAAGCTTTTCCTTGCTAAGCCCTCCCAGACTCCCATTTCTGCTGTCCCAGCCCATGAGTGAAACCACCCAATACCCCAGACAGCAAAGGCAGACGTCAGTGTGAAGAAGATGCCATATTTATGGCTGTGACTGGGGTGCTGAGAAGGCAGGGGCTAGGCTGCAATTTCTTGAAATGAGAAATCACCCACTTGAGTCTAGAGGGTTTGGGTGACACAGGGGGTCAGGCCTCTTATTCTGTTATTAGCCTTAGTCTTGTAGCCTAGAGAGAAGGTTCTAGACAGGCCTCTAGGCATGGGGGAGAAAGAGTTGTTAATATATACCCACAGGAATAAAAGAACAGGGAGAGACATTTGGCCTGAAGGCTTCAGGTACCACTAGAAGTTGAGCTGAGAAAATACAGTACATTCCAGACACTTCTGAACTTCCTTGCTTGAAATTTTGTCTACCCTTCCACTCACCCATACATGTATATACAGAATAAACTCTATTCCCACATGGGGCAGAGTGGGGATGGATGGTATTAGCAACTAGAACTAGTGGGGGAGAGGGCTGAGACCCTATTGGGAACACCTTTGTGTCTCTTTAGAGAGATAATATACGTATACTCCTTCAATACACGTCCCTCCACTGGTGCCTGGACAGTGCTGCTAATGAAATCTGCTTATGTTTCTACTGTGAAATGAGTACATATCCTCAGAACATGGGCTAACCAAAGACGTGACGTACCCTCATCTGGTCCAGGTCAGGCTCATGTGAGGTCACGGCCCCCAGGGCTGCTCTACACTGCTGGGGGGCTCTCCTCTCACCTCTTGCTTATGCATCCGCCCCCTCACAAGGTGTGTTTCTGTAACTGTCTCTCATGTACCTGTTATCTCTTAGTCTTCCAGAGAGCATCTGTGTCTGACTCTCATCAAAGATTCATCCAACCTCCTTCTAACTGCTTTCTCTGATTCAGTCCTCTCCACACTCTCAAAGCTCACCTGTCTTATCACCCCCCAATCCTGTTTCATCACATGCCCCTCAGTTTACGGAAATTCATCCTCCCTTCCCTGCTACACAAATCTAACCTCCTCACCCGCCTTTCCAGTGCTCCTGTCTTCTAGTCCCTCTTTCTTCTGCAACATCACTTCCCACAACTCCCACTGCAAATCCTCCCAGGACTCAGGCTGGCCCCCTTCTGACCCCAGGCCTGTACCAGGAGCCTCTGTGAGCTTCCAGGGCTTTCTCCAGAAGCACTTCTCTCAGTCTGGTGTGCCCTTCATATTTCACTAGGCAAAGTTCATTAATCACTAATCATCATATTTTAGGACACTTAATCAGATTTTATGATAATTCATTTGGGCTGAAGGGTAAATCCTTGTACAATGTTTGGTGGTTGAAAGAACTGTCAAAACTACGTATCCTCTTATTCTCTAATATTATTTTGAATCAATGTCTAGGATTGTTTTTAATTATCATTGTGTAATTTCATCATCTAATTTTATTTGTCCTTTCTTGAGAATGGGTTTTTATAAGCTATGCTTTGAATATTCTCTGCATTGACAGAATATAAAATAACCAAACATTTTATCAAACATCAACAATACTGCCCATTATTGTTAGTGTGGGGGAAAGCCTCCAATAGAAGATCAACTTGTAATTTAAGAATCAAGTGTTTGTGTTGTTTCTGCAGGGTTTCTCCTTGTACAGAGAGGACGGGGTAGAGCTGATGACTTGCACCCACATGGCTGCATAATAGCTATCCACACTGTCCTCGGGTTATCATGAGAATCAAGACACAGGATGGATCCCTGCATAGATTAGATATTCTATTCACTCATCTCAATCCATCTGTGGGGATGTGGCCTTCCCTGGCCCATTGTGAACAATGGACTCCCAGGCCTGGGCCATATCACACACATCACAAACACACATCTGAGACACAAGGCTGAGCCTCACTCATCCTCTTCACAGGAACCCACACCCGGCTGTCAGTGCTTCTGAGATAGAGCTCCACAGTTTTTTAATGGCTTCAGCACAGCCAAATTCAAAGTCTACCTGGACCCGTCATGACAGCAGGTGACCTGGGGGCAGGAGGTGGGGAGAGGCACGGACTCTCATCCTGGCTGATTCTCCAGAGAGCCCTGTGGAGCTGTGGCTCCACCTGGAGGGGCTGCAGGAGCCACGGGCTCTGGTCTCGGGACAGAGTGCACAGAGGGTTTGGGAGCTGGCAGATCTGAGTGAGGGACCACAGGGTTCTCTGCAGCCCTCTGGCAACTTCTGTTGAAGATTAAGATAGTTGCAAATGATTTGGTTCAGGGCAAAAAGGAAAAGGTGAGCAACATCCTCTCTTAGTCACTGATGGTCCAACTGCTGAGAGGAGAGGACACAGCCAGAGCCAGGGAGTCAGGCCCAGGAGAGGTCAGTGTCCCACCTGCCAGTGGCCCGGAATCCAGGGCAAGTGAAGGCACCTCGCTGAGCCTCAGTGCCCTCGGCTCCACCATGAGGCACCACAGCTCCCTGAGAGGGTGCCTGGGAGGCTGAAGGGGTTGTGGTGCACTTGGAGCTCGCTTAGTAAGCAGCCTGGCAGACAACAGGCACACAATAACCGTGTGTTCCCTTTCTGGTTTGTGAACTACTGTGATCCTGAGAAAGCCTTTGCTTCTCTGCTCCTCAGGGAAGAATGGGAAATAAGAAAGAAACTGCTTCCAATGTGAAAAGGCACCAAATGACTGACGGACAGCATTTATATGCCCAATATCATTTTTAAAGAAGTCAGATATAGTCTGATACATAATGGAGTTTCTCCTCATTTATCAAGATGATCTTATGAGTCAAATTCCTAACAATAAAAATGCATCTCCTAAAGAAAAAGTAAAAAAAATAGCCCCAAAGGATTTCATACTAGGTTTTAATTTCCACACCCTATGAACTGCTACCCAAGGAGACCTGGCTCATAAATTAGGTCAATACCCCTATCATATACACAGCTTATGGATAGTTTCCATGAGATTATACCACTGAGATTGTGTAAAACATTGAAACTATAACCCACACATGGAAGACTCCTTTTTGCTGCATAAAGGATGAAACACACGGGAATTTCTAGAGGATGGAACAACACAGACATATATTTGGCTTCCTGGAAATTACAGGGCATAGGCAGATTTGATGTTCAGGATCTCGTATCTAAATGCTTCAGAGGGAGGTAGGCAGCCCAGGGGTAAGAATTGGGAGCTGGGGACAGTATAACATGCATTACAAATATGGAGCAGACTGCAATCATGAATGCAAAGTCAGAGAGCTTGCCAGAAACTATTCAAGAAATAAAATTAGCAACAAAATTTCATGACTATAAGGATTCTTATCTTGATAAAAAGAGCTCTGTTACACAAATTCCTGCAGGTGAGACAGTGGTAGCTGAGATTCTGCCCTTATCCCTCCACTTGCCTTCTCTGGTCTAATTTGCTACCACAAGGCTGTGCTGATGAGATGAGTTCAGGTGACAGAGGGCAGTCTGGGGCAAGAAGAATGCAAAGGCTCGTGATGCCTTCTAAAAATTAAAACTGAGAACATAGTTCTAATCAACCTGAGCCTAAGAAGCTGCCTGGGAGTACTCACCGTTTACATCTAGAGCCAAGAAAACTTCTCTTCTCTCTGTTGGGAAGGAGGCACTTCTATAAGGATGACAGGAGCCTGCCAGATGATGGCCAACAGAAGCAGCCAGATAACATTCATCCAGTGAGTCCGGCTGGACTTCATTCTCTTCTACCACCAGCTGCTCCACACTGAGATTTGTGGGGTTGGGAGAGCCCATGGTTAAACAAGAGGAATTAGTCAACCTGGAGCCATAGCTGGTTTTGATGGGAGGGTTAAGGGACAGGTTGCAAAACACAAATGGAGAGTCCCCTTAGAGGGAGGTACAACAATCCCCCTGACCCACAATTCCCATCTGGGGCCTGAAGGCGCTTGCAAAGGGAAAGAGAGTGAGGGACAGTGAGCATGAGATGCTCTGAGCACAGAGACGAAATGAGTTCAGAAGGAAGGAGATGAGCCACCCCAGGACACATAGTCATGTCACACACGTCCTCAGAACATCAAGGTGACTTCAAATACAACATAAGTTTTGTTGAAATTTACATGCTGCATACAAATGAACACCAGCACTGGCAGCATAATAGACTCCTAGATATCTTGCGTTTGCAAGACCAATTTTTCAAGTATGCAATGTGACATGACTGTTTTTCCTAGTTACTTTCCGTGCCGTGAAATACCTGCCAAGGTCATAACCCAGAGTGGCAGAGGCAGATAAGTATCACATGCTGGTTTTAATAAAAAGGAGAAAACAGAGGAGTACAAGAAATCCTGTGGCTGATCAGTAGCCCTGCTTCAACTGACTGCTGCTGCTGCTGCCAAGTCGCTTCAGTCACGTCCAACTTTGTGCGACCTCATAGACGGCAGCCCATTAGGCTCCACCTCCTGGGATTCTCCAGGCAAGAACATTGGAGCGGGTTGCTGTTTCCTTCTCCAATGTATGAAAATGAAAAGTGAAGGTGGAGTCGCTAAAAGTTGTACATGACTGAGCGACTTTTATCGACTCCATGGACTGCAGCCTACCAGGCTTCTCCATCCATGGGATTTTCCAGGCAAGAGTACTGGAGTGGGGTGCCATTGCCTTCTCTGCAACTGACTGCAATTTACTATAATTGAGAGGGATTCATAAAGGGTGAAAACAGACAACCTTGTTACAGGGACAATTTGTGGTTGTCTGAATGGAAGAAATAGGCATGTTCAGCACTTTCCGATTCCCCTGCATGTGAGATGACCAGGTGTCACCACTGATGTTAGACCCATGTTTCTCCATGGTTACCTAGAAGAGATGATGTCTTGATCTTCCTCGTCCTCAAGATCAGCAAGATTTTCTATGGATAAATTCAGAGAAGTTGAGAAACACTTAGCAGATCTCACTGTGTAAATTAATAATCCAGTGTCCAGTGTCCAGTATTCTGCCACAGGGACAACAATATCAGCAGTGAGATGATAGGCTTTTTTTTTTTTTTTGATGATAGGCTTTTAAGAAGGATATTCCAGATGCCTCAAATTGGATCTCAGTCTCTCCTTGGTTTGCTTTCCTGACCCATCAGGCAAGATCTCCCTGCCCTGGTATATCCTCACCACAGTATTCTCTTCCAAGACTGAGTAAAAAGTTAAAGATTTATCTTCCCCACAGAGTCTGGGGAATAGCCCACCTGCATTCTGGCAGAATACTGTAATACTCAGGCTTTTCTCATCATATACTGACTGCCTTAGCAGAATGATGAGTGGAATGAAGAAAACCTCAAATCACATGAATCCTAGTTGTTACATGGAACCTTCAGTCATTCATGGGGTGGGAAAATGCCAGGGCTCTGGCTTGCTTCATGGAAACATACAAGCAAGGTGATGGGAGGGCTCTTTGCATCCTGGGGTCCAGATGATTGGCTTGCTAAGACAAGCAATTTAGAGGAGACAAACCCTGGGGATGACAGCACTGACACCAGGGAAGCAACAAATAATTATGGCTGTGAGCATCTCTGGAAAGGCACGGAAGTTCAAGGGACAACTGGGTATGGAAATGGGAGCATTGTGGGCAAGTGGAGACATTGCGTAGGAATCAGGAAAAATACAGTCATCTCCGGACCCCTGCACACATACAAGTGAGTCAGTGTGTCGCACCAGCCGTGGGTCCATGATCTAACTTGGGGCCTGACTCATAGGCTTCACCTGAATGAAGAAGACAGCACAGCTCCCAGACCCACCTGATGTCTGTACTTAAAACTCTACCACAGAGTCTGATTCAAATCACGTCTACAGAGCTTCCAACAGGGATGACAAATCTCAGCACCCCAGAGGCAAGGAGTACAAAGAATACAGAGTCTACCTGGGCATCCAGGTGGAGGTCTATCACAAGAAAATACTCACTGGTTACATCCCGGGCATAAGAGACATCCACGTCCTCAGGTGAGAAGATGGCATTGCTCCTATAAGGCCAGAAGGAGTCTGACAGGTCAGGAAGAACCGAGTAAGTCAGATAGTATTCATCCAGAGAGTCCCGTGGGACACCATTCTCTCTCATCTGTGGCAGCTGTCTGCTGAACCTGGTCGGGGAGGGGGGGCAAAAGATTAAGCCAAGACTGAGGAGAAACTGTAGAGTCCTATCTGGTTTCGATGGAATGTTTGAGTGGTGAAGCACGTCAAGGGTCTGATCCATTACAGAGAGAAAACTCTGTTTTGTGCGTGAGACACAGCGAGGTTTTACAGGGCAGAAGAGAGAAAGAGCAGCAGGTGCTCAGTGTTCTGGCCAAATAACAGGCTGATGAACAGACTGAATTCCCTCTGATGGTACAGTCACGCCTCACATACAGGGACAGAGAACACTGGCTCTCACACTTCCATTCACATTGCATTGACATCACTATGGCACGCATGCCAGCATGCTAACACCAAACAGAAAGCAGATATGCATCTCACTCTGTAAACCACACCTGATATAAAAACTGAGTGCAAAAACAGCACTCTGACTTAGTTCACCTGGGTCAACGGACTTGGGATTTAAACTTGACAAGTAAATAAGAAATGGGAAACAATAGAAGTACCACAGTGAAAGCAGAGAACATTATGAAATAGGATAATAGTGGTGGGCAAAAGTGACGACACAATATATTCAGCACTTTCTGTTTTTCCCTGGATCAGAGGTCTGCAGATGTCATCACTGTATAGGAGCCCACAGATATGCAAACTTACCTCGGGGCAACCACCTCTGGGCTTTTCAGGTCATCGTGATCATTCTGGTTTTCTGCAAATAAATTAAAAGAAGAGTTATATCAGGCAAATACCTTTCAAAAACGCCCAATCCTGTGTCTGTCTTCACAATGTGGTAACAGGCTATTGAGACAGAAATAATACAGGAGGCCCTAGAAAGAGCCTCATAAGAAGGCACTGGGTTTCCTTCTTGAGCCATTGGATGAATGTCCTTGATATGATATGTCATTGGCAGAGTATCCTAGTCCTGAGTCTGTGCAAACAGCTAAATACATCCTTTTCCCCACAGTTCCTGGGGAACAACTTAGCTACATCCACAGCCTGCTATAACACTCAGGCTTTTTTCATCTGAAATGTTGTTTATTAATGGGATAAGTGATTACACACTGAGATATAATGGGAGTGGAACCCACACACCATCAAGTCAAATGAATCTCAAAGCTGCAAACAGCGGCCATTCATCAGGTTGGAAGTTCCAGCCCTGCCTTACCTCAGAGAAACATACCCAAAGAAGACAGTGTGGCTTACCTTCTGGTTTCAGAAGACTTCGAACAAGGTAAGTCAAAGGAAAAGAGAGAGACCATGGGTTGATAGAAGTGAACCAAAGTAGTGAGATCTCCAAAGGTATAAACAAGAATGCCAACAGCCTTGGACAGGTGTAGGAACTCAGGGACATTACCCAGAAATGAAAATTAAAGCATTTCACGTGAGATAAGAGGTTCATTCAAAATTAGGAAGCCTGAGAGGCACCTCCTGTGCCACGACTGCCGAGGTACACGTGTGTCTGGCAGAACCGCCTTGGGCAGAGTGGTTTACCACAGGGACCACTATGACAGGAAACTTAGAGAAGTTCGTTCATAGAATGTCTTATTTTAAATGCAGATATAGAGTCTGGTTCAAATCAGGCTTCAGTATGTAAGCCCAGGGTCTATCAAAGGGGATAATTCTCCCAGAGTAGACTAGCAGACACATTGAAGACTACCTGGGAGACCAGTTGGAATTTCATCCTCTTCAGCTTGAGAGCAGCCACAGGCTCCATCCACGGCAGACGCCACATTCTCTTCATCAAATGCAAATTCCCCATCACTGGAAGGCTGGTTGCAGGCAGAACCTTCCCGCAGAGTTGAAGGTACTGAAACACACTCATCCTGGGATTGCTGGAACACCACCTTCTCTTCATCATCCTGCAGGTTCACGCTGTACCAGATGGAGAAGGGATGACAGAAGGTTGAGAGGATTCGACCCCACGCTATCTGGCTGATTTTGATGACAGGCATTGGGAGTGGTCACAGAAAGCAAAAGCGCAGTCCCCTTAAGGAGGGAAGTAACTCCTCCTGATGTGGAGTGGAGGGTGGCTGCCATGGGGTGGGAGAGAGCCAGCAGGTACTCTGGGCACTGGGCACACAACCAGCGGTTGAAGGAGGAGACGGATTTTCCCTGCACGCTGACGTCCTGACCCCCAGCACACACAGAGGACCGGGACAGTGGTTCAGACTTTTCTGCACACATTGTGTTGATCTGGATATCCTGTGTCCAAGTGAACACAGCTTTTAAGAAGTTAAAGTTTTGTTTGAGTTTGGACTCTTCCATTCAATTAAAATTTTTATTTGCACAAATACAGCTTCAAAATCAGTTTTTCAGAGTTGGAGAAAAAGGAGTTATAGACTAGACATTCTGCCTTCAAGAACTATTTTTTCAATATTTTGTTGTAATATGAATATCGTTCTATTTTCTTCCCTTGAAATACAGTATTTAGCAGCAGGCTGATGCCAAACCAGTGTAAGACCCATAGGATCTCCCCCTCCTTTAACCACTCAGGAGAAAACTCATGAGTACGGGAATCCCAGGTTTAGTTATTCCACCTGGGTCAGCTCACTGTCCACTGCTAAACTTGAAGGATTAAAAAACTGAAATGCACAAACTTGAGAAACATAAATGACAACCCTGTGAATGAGATAATTGCAGTCAAATGAATAGATGAAAGAGTTACACAGAGTACTTTCTATTTTTCTCTGATCTGAGGTTTCCTGCTGTCACCACTGACATTCACAGCCCACAGATCTTCAAATTACCTGGGAAATGTGAGCTCTTGTCCACTCACTTGCTTGTGATCATTTTCATTGTCTAGTAGGAAATTCAGAGACAGCAGGTCATAATAAGCAAATCAGACCTCACACGTATCTACTCAGTAAACACATATACAACAAGGACATTAATATTTTCATTGTAAGAACATAATTCTTTAGCAAAGATATTCTAGGACACTTAAGTCTTATGAGAATTAGACTGGACTGCATCCAGACCCATTGAGGAAATTTGCTGCTTGATCTGGTATCTCTCCCAACATCCTTTGTTCTGAGTCTGTATAAGCACTTAAAAATGTATTTTCCACAGAGATGCTAGAAAATGAGCTGAGTTATTTTCTAGATTGTTTCTATAGTACTGCTTAGTCCCATCAGATTATGTGGTTGTTGATGGTTTAGAGGAATTTATACTTGAGACTAGAGTGACAGGGGAATTGTGAAAGCGTTAGCCACTCAGTAGTGTCTGTCTCTTTGTGACCGCATGGACTACAGCCCACCAGCCTCCTCTGTCCATGGAATTTTCCACACAAGAATACTAGAGTGGGTCCCATTCTCATCTCCAGAGGATCTTCATGATGCAGGGATTGAACCTGGGTCTCCTGCATTGCGAGCAGACTCTTTCCCATCTGAGCCAGAAGGGAAGCCCAGTGAATTGTATGAACCCTCAAATCAAAAGGAATCTTTGGTGCTACACAGAAACCATGGCATTTGAAGCTGGAGGAACTGCCAGAGCCCAGCCTTGCTTCATGGAAACATCCAAGCAAGGCAGTGGTACAGTTGTCTCTGTCTTGGTGTCAGATAACATCTTAGCTAAGACCTGCCAACATCGAGAAAAGGGAGACTGGGGCTGAGAGCAGTAAAACAAAACCTGGAAATCACCTCTCCTTATAAAGAGGCAAGTCTGTCATCATTTGTGGAGAGGCCAGGAACATTTACAAAAATTAGATCATTGCAGGGAACAACACACTGGCTCCAAACTAGTTCTGACAGACCCCTCTTGTGGATTTCCAGCTGAGTTGGTTGAGAGTTGTCACAAGTGATCTGGGTCAAATGCCTGACACTGGGGTCAGGATGACAGAGACAAGCCCGGAGCAAAAAGAAGAATGCAAGCTCCCTGACCCACCTGATGTCTGTGTTCCAGAATAGACCCTTTTTCCTGGTTTCAACTGAGATGTGTCTATGCAACCTGTCCTCAGAGATGACCTTCTTTGGTCTACAGAGCTTGTGAGGAGAAATAATATGGGGGCTACCTGAGATTTTGGTTGGAATTTCATCTTCTTTAGCATGAGAGCAACCACACGCTCCATCCTGACCAAGGTCTACTTCCAGTTCATTAAATTTAAATTTGTCATCACTGTAAGGCTGGTGGCTGTCAGAACTTCCTTGGAGACTTGAAGGCATCAAACCACATTCATCCTTGGATTCTTCAGGCACTTCCCTCTTTTCAACCTCCTGCAGCTCCATGCTGTGTCAGATGGGAAAGGAATGACAGAAAATTAAATGAAGAAGATCTGACCCCAAGCCATTCTGGCTGGTTTTGACAGGAGGCATGGGGAGTGGTCACAGAGAGGAAAGGAGCAGGCCCCTTAAAGAGAGAAGGAACTGTCCTCTCTTATATGAAGCAGAGTGTGTCTGTCTGGGGATGGGAGAGGGGGAAAAGCAGGTACCCTACATACTGGCCACAAACCTCTGATGAGGAAGGAGACTCAACCATCCCAGGGTGGTCCTTTCAGGAACAGGAAGCACAAATGAACTTCCACACCAAGTGCTTCCCCCGGGTCCTAGTTGAATTTAAGATGAAGTAGCCAAGTGAATAAGGGCTTCCCCGGTGGCTCAGTGGTGAAGAATCTGCGTGCCAATGCAGAGATGTGGCATCGAACCGTGGGTCAGGAAGATCCCTTGGAGAAGGAAATGGCAATCTCCATCCAGTATTCTCGATGGGAAAATGCAATGGACAGAGGAGCCTGGCATGCTCCACTCCGTGGGCGTCACAAAGATTCAGAAACAACTGAGCAACTGAGTATGCACAGTGAAGTGAATGTAGATATTAAAGCTTATAGACTCTCTGAGATGTTACTACCTTCGCTTTAGGAACTGAAAGTCCTCCAAGGCCTCTTTCACTTACTATTGTCACAGACTACCAATTTTTTTTTGGGACAGTTGTCCTGGTGTTTAATTTTTCTAGTTGCTTCTTTACTAATTCCGTTGCTAGTTACCTTCCTTCCAAGGATCTAAGACAACTGTGTACAAATATTTATCTCACTTGGACTTGCTTTAGAAGAGAACAGACGCTCTCTGTGTGTATATGAAATCCTAAGGGTGCTGCATTCGCCTTGGGTCACACATACAAGTAGCACAGAGACAGCAGACAACCAAGTTACAGGGACATTTCCATGTGGGTTGAGTGAAGTCAATTACACCATAAGCACTTCCGGCATGTGACTCTCTTGAGGTACTTATTGTTCCTGTGTGACCCTGTCCATATTTTCCCTACACATTACCAGCTCCTGATAGACAGATGGAAAACCACAATCACAGAAAACTACCCAATCTAATCACATGGTCCACAGCCTTGTCTAACTCAATGAAACTATGAGCCATGCCGTGTAGGGTCATGGTGGAAGTTCTGACAAAAATGTGGTCCACTGCAGAAGGCAATGGTAAACCACTTCAGCATTCTTGCCTTGAGAACCCCATGAACAGTATGAAAGGCAAAAAGATAGGACACTGAAAGATGAACTCCCCAGGTGGGTAGGTGCCCAATATGCTCCTAGAGATCAGTGGAGGAATAACTCCAGAAAGAATGAAGAGACGGAGTCAAAGCAAAAACAACACCCACTTGTGGATGTGACTGGTGATGGGAAGCAAGGTCTGATGCTGTGAAGAGCAATATTGCATAGGAAGCTGCATTGTTAGCTTCATGTTTCAAGGCAAATTGGAAGTGGTCAAACAGGAGGTGGCAAGAGTGAACAACATTTTAGGAGTCAGCGACCTAAAATGGACTGCAATGGGTGAATTTAACTCAGATGACTATTATATCTACTACTGTGGGCAAGAATCCCTTAGAAGAAACGAAGTAGCCATCAGAGTTAACGAGAGAGTCCGAAATGCAGTACTTGGATACAGTCTCAAAAATGACAGAATGATCTCTGTTCGTTTCCAAGGCAAACCATTCAATATCCTGGAATCCAAGTCTATGCCCCAGCCAGTAATACTGAAGAAGCTGAGTTGAAGAATTCTAGGAAGACCTACAAGACCTTCTAGAACTAACACCCATAAAAGATGTCCTTTTCATTATAGGAGACTGGAATGCAAAAGTAGGAAGTCAAGAAACACCTGGCGTAATAGGCAAATTTGGCCTTGGAGTACAGAATGAAGCAGGGCAAAGGCTAATAGAGTTTTGCCAAGAGAACGCACTGGTCATAACAAACACCCTCTTCCAACAACACAAGAGAAGACTCTACACATGGACATCACCAGATGGTCAACACCAAAATCAGATTGATTATATTCTTTGCAGCCAAAGGTGGAGAAGTTCTATACAGTCAGCAAGAAGAAGACTGGGAGTTGACTGTGGCTCAGATCATGAACTCCTTATTGCCAAATTCAGACTTAAATTGAAGCAAGTAGGGAAAACCACTTGATCATTCAGGTATGACCTAAATCAAATCACTTATGATTATACAGCGGAGTGAGAAACAGATTTAAGGGACTAGATCTGATAGAGTGCCTGATGAACTATGGACAGAGGTTTGTGACATTGTACAGGAGACAGGGATCAACACCATCCCCAAGAAAAACAAATGCAAAAAACCAAAATGGCTGTCTGAGGAGGCATTACAAATCACTGTGAAAAGAAGAGAAGCGAAAAGCAAAGGAGAGAAGGAAAGATATTCCCATTTGAATGCAGAGTTCCAAAGACTAGCAAGGAGAGATAAGAAAGCCTTCCTCAGTGATCAGTGCAAAGAAACAGAGGAAAACAATAGAATGGGAAAGACTAGAGATCTCTTCAAGAAAATGAGAGATACGAAGGGAATATTTCATGCAAAGATGGGCTCAATAAAGGACAGAAGTGGTATGGACCTCACAGAGCAGAAGATATTAAGAAGAGGTGGCAAGAATACACAGAAGAACTGTACAAAAGAGAGTTTTGCAATCCAGATAACCACGATGGTGTGATCACTCACCTAGAGCCAGACATCCAGGAATGTGAAGTCAAGTGGGTTTTAGGAAGCATCACTATAAACAAAGCTGGTGGAGGTGACGGAATTCCAGGTGAGCTCTTTCAAATCCTAAAAGATAATTCTGTGAAAGTGCTGCACTCAATATTCCAGCATTTTGGAAAACTCAGCAGTGGCCACAGGACTGGAAAAGGTCAGTTTTCATTCCAATCCCAAAGATAGGCAATGCCAAAGAATTATCAAACTATTCCACAATTGCACTCATCTCACACGCTAGTAAAGAAATGCTCAAAATCCTCCAAGCCAGGCTGCAATTATACATGAACTGTGAACTTCCAGATGTTCAAGCTGGATTTAGAAAAAGCAGCAGAGCCAGAGATCAAATTGCCAACATCTGCTGGATCATGGAAAAAGGAAGAGTGTTCCAGAAAAACATCTATTTCTGCTTTATTGACTATGCCAAAGACTTTGTGTGCATCACCACAAACTGTGGAAAATATTGAAAGAGATGGGAATACCAGACCACCCGACCTGCCTCTTGAAAAATCTGTATGCAGGTCAGGAAGTAATAGTTAGAGAACTGGATATGGAATGGACTAGTTCCATTTAGGAAATGGAGTAGGTCAAGGCTGTATATTGTCACCCTGCTTCTTTAACTTACATGCAGAGTACATCATGAGAAACGCTGGGCTGGGCGAAGCACAAGCTGCAATAAAGATTGCCAGGAGAAATATCAATAACCTCAGATATGCAGATGACACCACCCTTATGGCAGAAAGTGAAGAAGAACTGAAGTGCCTCTTGATGAAAGTCAAAGAGGAGAGTGAAAAAGTTGGCTAAAGGTCAACATTCAGAAAACTAAGACCATGGCATCTGGTCCCATCACTTCATGGGACCAGATCGGGAGACAGTGGAACCAGTGCCAGACTTATTATGGGGGGCTCCAAAATCACTGCAGATGGTGACTGCAGCCATGAAATTAAAAGACACTTACTCCTTGGAAGAAAAGTTATGACCAAACTAGACAACATATTGAAAAGTAGAGACCTTGCTTTGCCAACAAAGTTCCATGTAATCAAGGCTATGGTTTTTCCAGTAGTGAGGTATGGATGTGAGAGTTGCACTATAAAGAGAGCTGAGCACCGAAGAACTGATGCTTTTGAACTGTGGTGTTGGAGAAGACTCTTGAGAGTCCCTTGGTCTGCAAGGAAATCCAATCAATCCATCCCAAAGGAAATCAGTCCAGAATAGTCATTGGAAGGACTGATGTTGAAGCTGAAACTCCAATACTTTGGCCACCTGATGCAAAGAGCTGACTCATTTGAAAAGACCCTGATGCTACAAAAGACTGAAGGAGGGACGAGAAAGAGACGACAGAGGATGAGATGGCTGGATGGCATCACCGACTCGATGGACATGAGTTTGAGTAAACTCCGGGAGTTGGTGATGCACAGGGAGGCCTGGTGTGCTGTAGTCCATGGGGTCACAAAGAGTACGGACATGACTGAGTGACTGAACTGAACTGATAGTTAATTGTTACCTGGGGGTTAGTTTTTCTTGTGCTTGTTCATCCTCTTCATCTTCATACATTTCTGCAAACAAAATCAGTAGTGTCCAGTCAGCTTCTAGTCACCTCACCCACTACAATCACAGGGACTCATATGGTCACAGAGTCATAAATATCTATGTATGAGTTAGTACTGTATGGAAGTTTTAATGCATTGTCTTTAAACAACTGCCCAAGCATGGATTTCTGATCCAGCAGGCAGTCTGTTTCTAAACTGGTAGATCATCCTCAGGACACCCTCTGCTTGAAATTGGGCAAACATTTAAATTGTCTTTTCTTCCTTATATCACCTCACATTGTCCATCTTCCATCTCCACTTCTACAAATGTATCATCCATCCTGCCACAAATTCTGCCAAAGACACAGCCTTTATAAAGCTTCCCAGGTCCCACAAGATGCCCTCCTTTCTCGAAGGAGAACAACCATGTCCACATTCCTCCATCTGGGAACATCCTGGCTCCTCAATGTGGCTTTTGCGTGTTATCTGGGAAAGTCTCTCTATGGAAAGTGAGTGCTCCAGTTTAAACCATTTTCCCAATGCCAAGTCCAACTCTATCAAGTACCTTATCCAACACCACAAAGTGAAGGGCTTTCTTTTTTCTGCAGTGTATTTGTAAATATTCCAAAATTTCATCACTATAGCTACCATCAACAGATTATTTCATCCATTTTACAGATGAGAACAGTTACTAACATAAGGAAAAGTAATCATTCTCACATAGTTATGAACACAGCACTCAGCCTGGAACCTGGGAACTTCAAGCTTTGTCTAGGGCTCTATTGACTCTAACAAGCTGCCTCCTGTCACCTCCTCCTTTCTGTGCCTTAATGCTGGCTGGATGTTGCCTCCTGCCCCAGTGGCCATGGTCCATCAGGGAGGAAGCAGACCGTTGGGACATGATGACGTCCACTCTGTGCACTTCTCCTCTGTCCTCTTAGACAATCCTGCTCCTACATAGCCCCAAATAGGACACGAAACAGGAAATCTGATACACATTCCTAGTGGAGGTGTTCACCTTATCAACTGGGGACCTAGAAGAGGATCAGTGCTATCAGGGTCTGTGGCCCCCTCACCTGGACTGAGCTTGCAGGCAAGGCGCTTGGCCACTCGGTACCCCTCAGACAGGCTCTCTCGGAAGCCCTGCCCCTGGTGGCTGTCGGGGTCATTGCGGGTGAGGAGGTCCTCGAGGTGCTGCTTGAGCAGGACAGAGTCATCTTTCCCATCCCGTAGTGTCTGCCGTAACTGGGTCAGCTCTCTTGCCTGACTTCGAATTAGTGTGGCACACGTCCTAGGTGGAATAGAAGATGCAAGTGTAAAAGGCAAAGACTTAGATGAAAGACGGTTAGGGATTTCTGTGAGAACATCCCCAAGGAGACCTCGAAACAGAATTCTGGCACACATCTGATGACTGGCTCAGTCACTCAGTCGTGTCCGGCTCTTGTGACCCCATGGACTATAGTGCACCAGTCTCCTCAGCCCATCAGGTTATCCTGACAAGAATTCTGGAGTGGGTTGCCATTTCCTACTCCGTATGTGATGACTGGCCTGTGTCAAAGAGAAAGAAGGTAAACAAAGGTTTCCTCTGTATCAGAAAGTACTCCTGTAAGATTTTGTGACATTTCACTCATCTTGTCCTTGTGTAAAGATAACCTTATGTCTTCCCTGGTGGCTCAGCTCGTAAAGAATCTGACTGACAATTCAGGAAACACAAGAGATGCAGGTTTGATCCCTGAGTTGGGAACATTCCCTGGAGCAGGAAATGGCAACCCATTCCAGTATTATTGCCTGGAAACTTCATGGACAGAGGAGCCTGGTGGGCTAAGTCCATGGGGTCATAAAGAGTCAGACACCACTGAGTGCTCATGCATGCATCAATGTCTTCCTAACCTGCACCATGAAGTGTCTCTTCGGTTTCTCACTCAGCCATGCCCATTTTCATTAAAGAATACACAAAGTGTTTTCTGTGTTTTTAATGTGGCAACACAAAGTACTGTCCAGTGAATGGCACACAGCCAGATATAGAGTGTGGGCAGGTGAAGCTGGTGTGAATTGGAAAGAACGTAAGAACACAGAGTCAAGGAAGGATTCCAGGATGTGGTCAGTCAGGAGGGGGTGTGGTTTAAAGGCAAATAAGGTATTGATTGCGCAACATTGTGAATGAGCCGAGTGCCCCCGGTTCACTTGAATGTAGTGAATTCACAATGAGATTCAAGTCAGTAGTTTATGTAAAAGCAAAGTAAATTACTTCCTGAATACAACTGGAATCCATGGTTCACCAACTGGTGTTCTCCACCTATTTTATAATATTGTGCCCTGTGCTCGCCGTGATCATCCCTGCCCTCCTTACCTCAGCCTTTCATCAAGCGTTGGCTTCTCTGCCAGCTTCTCTGCTGGCCTCCGCACCTCAAACAGCAGCTTCTCCCCCAGCACAGATTCAACGATGTCCTTACATGCTTCACACTCTGAGGAAAGAGAGACACTGCCTCAGGGAAAGCTGGCCTTGCTGCTGTGGTCACTGCCTTCAAGGGAGGAGGACAGGCCACCTGAGTGGTGGATGTAACTCCTCCTCCAGTCTCAATGGAGAGATTTCCACATCTGATTCCTCAGCGTCTGAACCGAGGTTAGTCCCCATTGTAGAGGTGAGGAAAGAGAAGCTCCTAGGCACAGAAGGTAAATAGACAGGATGAACTGCCCTTTGACAAAGTCAGAATTCACGTCTCCTGAGACGGACCCTGAATCCTGGGCCACTGAACCAAGACCTGCAGCCTCTTAGGTGAGACCCTGAGCAGGGCCTGGGGTGGCGATTCCTGTGAGGTCAGGAAGGCCCCTAGGACTACAGGACCGCTGGTTCCCTCATGCTGGGATTTCAGGAACGAACAAGGGTCTCAAGGTATAAAACTCACCTGGACACACTTGTGTGAAATAGAATACATGAATCCATAAGGACCTAAAGAGATACGCCAAACACTGAGAAAGTCTGTGTTATTAGGAACAGTAGAGCTAAGAACTAAGTGTATTTACACTGAGCCGGGCACGACTGTCAGGGCTTTGTCAGATTTACTCAGCACTCGCTACAACTCAAACAATACTTACTACTACAGCACCACACAGACACAGGAGGAAACAGAGACACAGGAAGGTTCCCAGCAGGGAGGTGAGCCCAGGAAGCCTGGCCCGGAGTCCACGTCTTTCCACTGTGCTCTGGTGACCTCCACACCAGGCTCCTGGTGAGACATTTCTTCTTCACCAGCCTCACAATTTCTTTCCTAGAATTTTGTTACTATCATAAGGAGCGGTGCAAATAAAACTTAGTTTGTCCTTTCCCCAAAGCTCATCCTTTCACTTTCTTAAATAAGAGGCTTTACCCCTTACTTGTCTCTGTGTCCGTCATTTGTCATTGACTCCCTCATCGCTTCATTGAAAATGACTGTAGGAAAGTGACACAGACACACGTTGTCAAGATTCCTCTCATGCTCTTGTTGTGCATGTACCCTGGTCTTGACTTCTGTCCTTATGCCAGGCCGCTCTTACTGAACAGGCAAAAATGATTCCAATTGCCAGGCTGACTGTGGGTGCAAAGGGCTCCTCACACTCTGCCTGGGTTTTTACTGGGGCTGGTGATCTCCCCCACTTACCATCATCCTCATGTTTGTCACACATCTTATAGCACAGACTCAGGTTCCCCTGGACTCCTGGTCAACCTGTATCACCAAAGATTCCCCAGCTCAAGTGGGGAGATGGAGGAAAGGGCAGATTGTCTGATTTCACCAAAAACACCTTCAATCTTGCCACAGAGTCACATGGCTTTCTTGGACTCAGGAAGGAGAACCTGCACACTCAGAAAGCACAGCTTCCTTTTCACCAGGGAGTCTCTGTCTTGATGGCATCACAGAAACCATGGTTTCAATGAGAAGCAGACTCATCCTTAAGCTCCTTTAAATCCTATGCCCTCCTTCTTACAGAGTCTAAGCACACGTTACCCCAGTGTAACTGGCACAGGGCTTTGCCAATGGAACCTCAGGGAACCTCGAACTGATGGAGTTCATTAGTTTAGGTTTAGCCAAGAGGCATGCAGGATCCGATACAGAACAGAAAAGACTCCAGTCCACACAGCTTAGCTTGCTCCTGAGAGACACAGGCACTCCTGTGCCTGCACCAGGAATCACTGTCTGGGATTTTAACTCTAATGTCACCCTACACATCACTGCAAACTTGGAAAAGGCCTCCAGTCCTTGTGCCTCAGTTTTCCCAGCCTCAGGAAACTGAAGGCAAAAGAGCCACTACTACCTTTCCTGGATTGTGGTCAGAATGGAACTCAGAAGGACAAAGGGAAAAGGAGACCAATCCTGGAGACTTACAGTGTCTTAGAGGGAAGACAGTGATCGTTCATTGCTTTGGTGATCATGACCTCGAAGACTTACTGTATTTCTGCAGCTGGTTGGCCAGGGAGTAAGAAGTAGCTTGGGATATGAGGAATTTCTCTGTGAGGTCCCTGAAGTCCTGCTTGTACTTTGCCAGCTGCAACCGAAGCTCCTGGTTGATTTCCGTGAGGGTACGTTCTGCCCTCAGATCCGATAAAGAGGGAAGACACACAGCCATGGTGACATGTGGTAGAAGGGGTAGAAGCCAAGGGTGGGGAGGAGACACCCAATATATGGGGGATTAAAGATAAGCAAAATCACATAGGTTTAATCAGCACTGAGGGATGACAAAAACTGGAATTCCTGACTTACTGTTGGGAACAACTAGAGGGTTCTCAACCACAAAGAGAAGTTGAAGATGCCAGAGCTCAGAGCCAAAGGTGCTGTGTGGGGCTCAGACTCAGACAGCAGTGAAGGAGGGGGACCCAGCATGCTAGGCAACCGTCTGGAGTTGCCACAACAGAACTGGTAGGGGGAGGGGTTCATGGGATCTTGGGGGCCCCTGCCTTCCAGGTGTCTAGGCCATGACCCTTTGTGAACATCACCACTGATAGCACCCAAGCCCTCAGCAGCCACTCTGATGTTCACTGCACATGTCCAGATACCACTGATCTATCTCCTAACAAAAATTATTGAAGCTGAGTTCTCATTGTTCATTCTTCTGTGTATAAAAATATTCATGGGAGAAATACTTTGCCAGCAGGTCTTAATTTCTGTCAGGCTGTCATAAAGTCACCTCAGTTCAGTTCAGTTCATTTCAGTCGCTCAATCATGTGTGACTATTTGCAGCTCCATGGACTGCAGCACACCAGGCCTCCCTGTCCATCACCAACTCCTGGAGTTCACTCAGATTCACATCCATTGAGTTGGTGATGCCATTCACCATCTCATCCTCTGACGTCCCCTTCTCCTCCCACCTTCAATCTTTCCCAGCATCAGGATCTTTTCCAATGACTCGGTTCTTTGCATCAGGTGGCCAAAGTATTGGAGTTTCAGCCCCAGCATCAGTCCTCCCAATGAATATACAGGATTGATTTCCTTTAGGATGGACTGGTTGGATCTGCTTGTAGTCCAGGGCACTCTCAAGAGTCTTCTCCAACACCACAGTTCAAAAGTATTAATTCTTTGACACTCGCTTTCTTCATAGTCCAACTCTCACATGCATACATGACTACTAGAAAAACCATATCACCTCATCTTCTCTTTACACAGATCTTAAGGCTTTTCACAAGTGAAGGACATCAAACTTGTAAACTGTCATGAATTTCTTCTCTGGGTCTTCTCCAGTTTAGTCTGTGTCCTAAAAACTGTAGGATAAAAATCAGAGTACAATATTAAGTGGTTAAATAAGTTTTAAAAATATTTTCTGTCCCATCTCAGTATTCTTTTGCTGCATCCCGTTGTTATGTCAATGTCTTCTCTTTACTGGGCAGCATGTTGGCTTCAGAATAAACTTAAATTCGACATCCCTACTTTCTAAATTCTTCCTCTGGGTCTGGGTTGTTCTATTTGATTTTTTTAAAATGTTACTAAACACCACATTTCATACTTTCACTTATGTATTTCATTATAGCCTCACAAGAGCTCTTTCCAAGCTGTCAAAGTGACTAAGAGAGTTCACGTGTACATCCTTGAAAACATGGTGTGCTTGAGCTCAGTCACTTCATTCTTGTCTGACTCTTTGTGATCCCAGGACGGTAGCCCATCAGGCTGCTCTGTCTATGGGGATTCTCCAGGCAAGAATACTGGAGTGGGTTGCCATGTCCTCTTCCAGGGGATCTTCCTGACCCAGGGATCGAACTTGCATCTCCTGTGTCCCCTGCACCGCAGGCTGGTTCTTTACCACTGAGCCACTGAGTACATGGGGTGCCTGTCTGCTTAGGAAAGATGTGACAGCCTCGTGCTCTTGTTCTGCGTCCATCCAGTTCACCCACGTACTGAACAGACCAGGCTTCCAGAGCAGTGTTCGTGGCACACAGTTTGATCCATCTCTTTGAGTTTTCCTCATGCCATTGACCTGTGGTTGTATTCCAAAAACAGAGCATGGTTAAGTTCAAGGTCATAGGTCAGGGATCATGATGATCCAAAGTGAACATAAACATTGTGTTCACTGACATAGAAACTGAGTTTGAGGAAAGAGAGACAGGCAGGCCCTCGGATAGTGATGGTCTGAAGCACCTCCTCCCTTCCTCAGCATCTCTCCCTGCCCGGGTCTTGTGAGTCTGAGACTTGGGGAACCCCTATAGCGTCCGTCTCTTCAGTTTAGCTGTTGGTCTAACCTGGATGGAGGGTGAAATGGGTGTGACAACAGGCCACTGAGCATTTGTTCACGTTAAGGGAAAAGATACAAAACTGGAACAACTACTTCTGAAAGCTTGTCTTCCCCACATCCCCACACAGTCCTCCAACTACAATGCTTAATGACGGTGTGTGAGATTCAGCAAAGGCTCTAACGAAATCTATTTTCCGGCCCTGTGGGGCCTGACATTCTGTGGGGGAAAGAAACATGTGTCAAATTTCTTCATTTTTAATGTGATGAAACCAAAAAACCTCACAAGAGGTATCTGGCTTGAGGTCAAACAGGAATGAATTTTGCCATGCTAACAGAAGTATATAACAGGTATAGTTCATTGACTGATACCATGCCAGGCATTTCACACATATTATGATACTTTCTTTAATCATAACCATTCAAGGTAACATCATTGTAGAAGAGGTACATAAAAAAATTTATTTGACCAAAGTTAAAATTAAAAAAAAAAAAAAAAACACTTTATCAAGGCAAGTAAGCTAGTGCTTTGCATTTTGTAGGTAGGAGAAACCTATTGTTTTTATCCTGCCTTTGTCCCATTTCATTCTCTTCTTTTTCTCTGTGACCTGACTTTATTCCTAGAGCCCTACCTTTTTTCAACTAAACCATTTTTGTGCACTGAGCAATAGCAGAAGTGATGGCTGGGCCCTTCTAAAGGCTTCCTGAGTGCTTATGTGTTTCAGGACACCAGTCGCCATCTGGAGGCAAGAGCAGCCCATCTGTTAGAATGCGAGCTGTGCTAAGTTGCTTCAGTCGTGTCCCATTCTTTGTGATCCTATGGACTGTAGCCCCCCAGCCTCCTCTGTTCATGGGATTTCCCAGGCAAGAATACTGGAGTGGGTTGCCATTTCTTCCTCCAGGGAATCTTCCTGAGCCAGGGATCAAAACCGTGTCTCTTGCATGGCCTACATTAGCAGGTGGGTTCTTTACCACTAGCGCCCCCTGAGAATCCTATCTGTTAGAATGGGCAGCTGCTTGCCCAGCCCACTGAAGTTAGCAGGACGACCCAGGACAGAAAGGATCACTTCCGTTCAACTCAAGGATCTTTTCTCTCAGTGACTGTGCTCTATTGGGCCAAACTCTCCTGAAACTGAATGCTCTTGCTAACTTTCTGGTTTCTTGTTAGGTGGCTTGAGTGTTAATAAAATTTTCTAACAAACATCTTTGCTGAAGTTTGCATTTATAGCAATATGATTTATTTTTTAGAAAGTGGCAGCTTGGAGAAGATTGGTCCCATCAATGAGCAAACAAGGGTGAATTTAGCTTTCACTCAAACCAGACTGAATTTAAAATTGGGGCTCTCACTTTCCTCAAGGTGGATAGTCGGGTGCCACAGGCATGTGTCCCCAAGTGTCTCTGCTGTACACTGGACAAGAGTAAAATGGGGTCAGATGGGCCTAGTCCTTCAATGCTAGAGTCTTCCAATAGTTCTCTGCTTTAGTCATGGGATTGGAAACACCCTTATGCTTCTGCTCTGTCCTCCTTCTGTGTTTGGGGTAAAAGGTATGCAGCTCAGTTGTTCTGTCCCCAAGCTGATCACTGTAAGAATCACCTGGGAGAGTTAGTACCCAAACAAGTGCACAGTCCTCACTGTAGCAACTGTGATTCAGTGAGTTCAGATGGGACCTGGAATCTATTTGTTAAAGGTCCTCAGGTGTGCACTTATTGTTACCTACTGATTTCTTTGGCCTCCCTCATGATTCGAGGGGATGATTATTTCCTTTATGGTACTTCTAGTGTTCAAAATGGACTGGTGCCAAAAACATAACTCTCTGCTGCTTTGCAGGTGAAGAAACGGAGGCACAGAGAGGGTCTCTAACAGGCCAAGACCCCCTTGCTGTAAGGGCTGGAGCCACCCCTGGGTAGCATCCCTTCTCCTGCGAAACCCCATCCCACATTTTCCAGTTCACTCTAGTGTCAGATTCTTCCCAGTAGCTGTTTCCTGCACCTATACTGCCTTTCTACCAAAAACTTCCCAAATGTAGTAATAATTTCTCACTTGATACTGTTTTTCACAACAAATATTTTGCAGAAAAGTCTATCATTACCCCGTGATGCATATTGGTGACTTTATTTAAAAAACTGGATATGGTCACTTACTTACTCTCTCCTCTTTCATTCATCAATTTGTGTTCTGCTTACTTAAACCAGTATATTGTCTTAATCACTGTGTTTTAACCTGAGTTTTGAAATCTAGTAGAGTAAAGCCTCCAACTTAATTCTCCTTCAGTGTGTCTTGGCTAATTGAGATACTTTGATTTCCATTTACATGTTATAATTAGCCTGCAAAATATACCTCCCCCCCAATGCCAGGTGCAATACTATTGAGAATGACAAGGATTTGACATTCTAAAAATATTGTCTTCCAATCTACAAATATAACATATATTTCTATTTATTTAGGTCTTCTTTAATTTCTCAGCAGTAGTTTCCAGGAGTCATCAGTCTGTATTCTTAAGCATTAAATGATCATGGATGTTTATCTCTATTATGTTTTATTGAATTTCATTTCCTAATCCTGCTGGTATGGAGAAATGTGGTAGATTTTTATATGACTCCTCTTGACGGCACTATTTAAAACTATAGAACTACATGCGTTTGATAGATGTATACATTATGGAAACCACAGCTACCATCACGACGCAGGGTGTTTCCATCGGTCACAACTCTCCTTGTTCCCCTCTGCAGTGCATCACTCCCTCAGCGCTTAGCCCCAAGCAGCCAGTTTACATGAATTTGCCTTTTTAACAAATTTATAAAATGGAACAGTGTACATGCTCTTCCTTGTCTGCACATTAAGCACTCAACACATAGTTAAGAGAGGATGTGTGTAGAGCCTCAAAATTGTAAATGCACAAGAATATTATTACCATCTCTGCTTCAGAAATGAGTCCCATTATCCTGGCCCCTGATAAGAATGAAGATCTCTAATGTTTCTCCAAACACCATTTATCCACCTTATTGCACCCTTACTTGGAGGACATCCACGTGTGGCCACTTCCAAGTTTGAGGCTGGGAGTCTAGTGCAGAGCCTCAAGGTCCCATCGTCTTCCTCCTGGAACTGGTGCTCCCAGAAGTATAAACCTCATCCTCCTCCTGGGATTGGTGCTCCCAGCAGTATAAACCAACTGGATCCGTCGTGTGGATCTCCTCGGCAGGTGCACAAGTTTGCTGGGGACTACATTACTCTCCTGGTCCTTCCTGCTCAGCTCAGGTTGCTCCTTGAGAACTTAGATGATGCTGTGCGTTCCTCACTTCCTACTGAACTTTCCAAGCTCCACTTGTCCTTGTCCTCACCTCCCTTGGCAAACAGCTCAACCATTACCTCGCTTTTCTTTGGGTTTTCTCATCCTCCGAACCTGCTGATTTCCTTTCTTCCATCCCCTCTCTCCTTTCTGTGTTTCCAGTGTGGGGGCCCAGTTGAGGCTCCTATAGGAGACACACAGAGAAGGAACCAAGGTCAGGTCTTGGCTGCACATCCCAGTGCACATTTAACTTGCATCTCAGTCTCTGATGCACTGAGGAAAAAGTCAGCAGGAAAGGAATTTGGAGATTTTGAATAACCTTATCTTACAGATGAGGAAACTGAGGCCCAGAGAGATATGGAGATTTCGCCGAAATTCCCACGCCCTTATGCAGCAGAGCTGCCGCACAAACCTTGACTACAAGCGTTTGTATCCAGAAGCACCAGGAACCCACGGCTAAATTTCAGGGGATATTTGATCAAACTTACTTCTTATTTCCCTTCCTAAAATAAAAATACCTGACGGATATCTCCCCCTCAAAATTTCATCTCTGTCAATAGTCCTATATTTAGACTTGGCATTCCCTTCTCCAGGGTATCTTCCTGAGCCAGGGACTGAACTCAGGTCTCCTGCATGGCAGGTGGATTCTTTACCATCTGAGTCACCAGGGAAGCCCAATCTCTTTCCAATAGTCCTATATTTATACTCTGTTTTCCCCCTTGGTGGACACAATGGGACCAAGAAATGCATGAATATCAAATACATCACAGTCTTTATTTAAGAATTAGATGTGATTCTCTGTAAAACATCTGGCTCCTGTGCTAGAGGCCATATTCCTGAGAGCCAGGCGCCCTCTGTGCCTTAGTCAGCCCTCCTCCCCAGAGCCTCTTCAAAGCCTGCCACAGGGAACATTCAGTAAGTACTTGTCAAGCAGATCAATACTGGTTACCAGGAATCACTAGCTCTTACTGAAGTCTTCTACTCCCTACCCTATCTCCATCGATCCTACCCTGTGTCCATGTCACAGCCCTGGTGACAGAAGTCCAAGATGCACATTCCAACTCCACCAAAATACTAAGTCTGCTTTCCATGGTGATTTCATTGCCCTCTTTGAACACATGGATCTCGTGTATAGTGGAGAACAATGTAGCATGTAAAATAGAGAAATAGTACTAACCTTGGATGATTGACTGTGATATCATACCAGAGACAGGCCCCAATCCCTGGGTGCTGGTTGCACAGTATAGAAAATCTACACCAGAGACACTACAGGGCCTGTTATAAACTTGGGGATAAGGCTCAGAAAATGCATTTCAGACAAAAACTTCAGGGAGATTCTCATGAAGGAAAAAGCCCCAACATTAAACAAATGGCCTAGAATGAAGACCTTGAAATCTTAGCAGCAACAAGCATGACTCAGCTTAAATAAAGCAAGTCCCTTGTCAAGGTGGCTTCTCAAGGGGAAATGTCTCCTTTGCAGGATGGTGCCCAACCCTGCCCAGCCCCACTCTCTTCCAGGACAGAACTGGGCAGCAGTGGCCAGTGGTATGTGATGAGATGTCAGGAAGTGAGCATAACTGGAGACCTATCCTCAGGCTCCTCCATGTGCCAGCTTCACTCCAAACCCACAGGTAAACACAAAGCCGAGTAGGTCAGCCTGTGAAATGAAGTCTCATTTAGGACCCCCCTCTTTTCTACCAGGGCCTCCTCTTCCATTTCTCCTCTAGCCCCTGCTCACAGAGTGAGGTAAAGCGAAGGCCCCAGCAGTGCCAAGTCCTTCCGAGTGCACGCCTCATCCTCCCCACGCTGGGCCTCGGGGCGGAGCAGGGCTGTGAGAGTCAGTGACGACCTCTGTGCTCTCACAGTCACATCCTTCTCAGTCCCTGCTCCCTGGTCCCCTCACAGCCCACTCTCAGAGCCTTCCCGAATGCCAGGTGCCAACATTTGCAGAACATTCTTCCATCATCAAGAGTAATTACAGAAAGTGGGGTTGTCGCTACACAGATCCTTACCCTTTAAACGTGCCCTGAGTACAAACCCAACTCACACTCCTAGCTCCCTGGTCTCCACCTGGTGGAGAGGTGCAGCCACACAGGTGAATGCTGGGATGCAGCCCAGTTCCAACAGGAGAGAACTGGGATTCTCAGAAGGCTGTGTCCAGGCAAAATGAGGCATTTGATGGAGTCGGTCATCAGCACCCTACCCACTGCTCTTTCCTGCATCTTTTTTACTTTCCTTTGGGGTGCTTTTTCCAACTCTCTAATCAGCTGTCAGATTCCTACTTCAGTGCCGTACGGACAAAGATAATGTCACACTAGAGATGTTTTTATGCAAACCCAGGGCAGCCATTTATGGAGTAGTAGGTAACTGTGACTGAGACTGAACTGGCATTTCCAAATCAGGGTAAGTTAGGATGTTGGGGGAAGAAGAGCTAAGAAGAGGCATTTTAAGGTCTGTTTGCAAATAACAGGACATAGACTAGGCCAATCTCCTTTGGAAAAGCAGATTCACCTGGATTACCTGCTGGAAAGACTGGAGATGGAAACTATTCAAAACTTTAGCAACCAAAGGCAATGGCCTTGATGAGGCAAGGGATGGTTAGTTGAAACATTAAAAAGCAGACATGAGTACAATCATTTTTGCTCCTCTCAAACAAAGACCACATCACAGATCTCTTTGCAAAAGTTGAGTGAGCTTTCTTCCTTCCATAATAAAAGTGATTTGAGGGAATTGTTGAGTACCAGTCATGAACCACACAGGATGAGTTGATATGAGGTACTAACTTTTTAAAATGTGTTTATTTATTTCTTATTTTTGGCTGTGGTGGGTCTTCACTGCTGTGCAGGAACTTTCTCTAGTTGCAGCACGTGGAGGTTCCCCTCTGGTTACCGTGTGCAGGCTTCTCACTGTGGGGCCTCTTTCTTACGGAGCCAGGACCCTAGAGCACACGAGCGTCTCTAGCTGTGGTGAACGCACGGGCTTTGTTGCCCTGCAGCCTGTGGAATCTTCCTGGTCTGGGTATCAAACTCCTGTCCCCTGCATTGGCAGGCATCTTCTTAATTACTGGGCCACCAGGGAAGTCCATGAGATACCCACTTTTACTTTGGGCCTTCTCTCTAAGGGAGGAGGAAGGGCAGTGTTCCTTGCTAAGCAATGTTCAGTCAAGGGTCAGTGCAAGGAGAGGTGTTAAGGTTAATCGAGCTCCTCCCTAGTACCCTCAAGTCAACTCAGGCAAAGGTCACACCTGTCTAGGGTCTACACCGAGTTCCACAAGCTTCAGTTATTTTTCTAGACAATGGGGAACCCCTTACACCTACCAGTTGCCCAGGTCACTGTACATGTATTCCAACTCCCTGACACAGACCCCTGTATGGGAGGAGGCCACTGGGGCTTGCTTAGCATCACCGGTCCTGTGTTTGAAGCCAGTATGCTCTTCAGGCAAGCTCAGGTAAACTTCTGGATATCTGTGGGAGAGAGGATGGTGATAGTTAGGGATTTGGCTGGCCGAGCCCCACCCCCAGTGTGGGCCCCACTAGTGACCAGGGTGCTCCATCCCCACCTCCTCCTGTCCTGCTAGGTGGCTACAGGGGCTGACCTGCTAGAGGAGCATCTTGGTGAAATCTGGAACCTGCGCCAGCGCCTGGAGGAGTCCATCTGCATTAATGATCGCCTGCAGGAGCAGCTGGAACACAGGCTCAGTCCACTGAAGCAGTAGGAGAGGCCCAGAGCCTTCTATTTCTGGCCTATTTAGGGAGAATCTGAAGGTTGTCCTTGGGAAAACTTTGCAGATTTCAAAACACTGTGGTAGGCTTTCCGCTCCTGGCTTTTTACAGTCAGCAAGGCAGGGGGCAAGGACCATTCCCCTCCCTTTGTTGCTGTGTCTGAACTCGGAGAGTAACTCTCCTCACTGCACATCTGATCACGTCTGCTCCCCAGAATCCTGACTTCTCATCCATCCTAAACCCGCTCATTTGCTGCCTGCTAACTTCTGTGCCCTGGTCCTGTGATTGGCAAGTGGTAGAGCCAGGTCTGTAGGGCCACTCCCAGCCACTCACCATGGTGGCCTTCCTGCCCACACTCTCCCCCCAGGCTGCTGACACTTCGGCGGGGCGGGGTGGTGGGGGTTGGCCTTTCCCACGCCCTTGTCTTACCCACACCACAGCAGCAGCAGCTATTTCGGGAATAGAGCCTCCTGAACACCTCACCCAGGGCATGCGAAACGCACACAAAGAACCCACACAGAGAAGATACAGGGCCCACAAGGCTCTACATTCAGGAGTTGAGCTCCTCATGGTCTTCTGCTGGGTTGGACAAGATGTTTGGAGAATCAGAATGAGCAGAGAGCCTCTGTTACTCAAATGTGTGACTTGCCTGCCTGCATTTCCCAGGACAGGCTCCACCTTTTACTTCTACAGTCCGGGCCTGGAGTCCACACCTCAGCTCTGCAATGACAACCGAGTTCTTAGAGAAGAACACCAGAGGCTTCAGGCTCAGTTCAGTCACATTTCCAGGGGTGGGAGGGCACTCCCAGGCCCCTTTCCCCCTGACCACACCATTCACCAATTAGAGAAGCAAAGAGAGGTGGAGAGAACAGAGCTAATCAGACCCACAAACCCAAACTTCTATAGCTATTCTCAGTCTAGAAAACATCCTCTACTTCCTATGGAAGATCGTGTCTGGATGCACATGTTTCATACTAAGCACTTTTCCCTAGGGAAGGACAAAAGCCATCCTCTTGCTCTCAAGTGAACTGGAGAGTGAGCTGGCCCCTGAAGAGGGAGCCGTAGGGTCTGGCCACCTGGTGTGCAGCGGCTGTGAACAGAGATCTGACCACAGGTGGTGTGGGAAGGTTTCACTCTAATCTGGTGGCACCCGCTGCTCCTCCAGACCTCAGTGCCTCCCTTCAGCTCATCCTCTTGATAGGCTCTCAACACGATCCTGGATTCTATCACCACTCAGCCCTCTCCAGCCTGTTAGCCACCAGCAGGGCCTGATAATGGACTCTGTGTTACTTTGGTCTCCAGGTGAAATCCCTAAGGGCCCTGCCATGCACTCCAGTCCTGTGCCCCTTGCCTTCAAGGAGACATGCAAGAAGTGAAGCCACCAGAGGTCCTTAAAACAGCAGGAAGGATGGGCCTGTGCCCCTTCTTCACAGCTCCCTGTTGGCTGAGGAGGATCTGGGCCCTCCTCCACCCCTACTGGAGGGTCTGGAAGGAGTCAGAGAGATGGCCTCGTGGGCAGGGTGAAAGGCAGAGGGCCTTTCCTGCAGTTGAGGAATAACTAGGCAGGGAGCCCGCGGCTCAGCACTAAGGAAAACATGCCTAGTTCGTAGAGGACCTTGTGACACTGCTTCTGAACACGCTGGGGGCGTGGGAGCCAGCAACAGACATTTCTTGCCTCATCACGTGTCCTCAGAGGGTCAGCTCAGGGGAAGCAGGACCTGCTTCCCCACAATGCAGCATGCAGTCCCCACATTGGCGCTCCTCGGCAGATGTAAGAGCACAGAACTGAGCAGCGGTGCCCTGCAGGTCAGCGTGGGCATGGGGGCCCGACTGTCTGACTTGGGGTCGGCACAGCTGGGTCACTGTCAGGCTGGGCATCAGTCTACACTGTAGCACCTGAGTTCTTTGAATTCATGTGGTGGGAGTGGTGACTCCCAGATGTCATCTCATGTTTAGCCTAGACCTCCTGTTTCTATTGTTGTTCAGTCGCTCAGTCGTGTCCGACTCTTTGTGACCCCATGGACTGCAGCACGCCAGGCTTCCCTGTCCTTCGCCATCTCCTGGAGCTTGCTCAAACCCATGTCCATTGAGTCGGTGATGCTATCCAACCATTTCGTCCTCTGCCGTCCCCTTCTCCTATTTCTACTTCTATTAAGATCTCCAAAAAGTGTACTGACATCACTCTTAAATACGCTTTCCTATTTGGTCGTCCTAACTTCACTTTGAGATTTGGGAACTACAGGCCACAGCAAGCCAATTGGAAGTCTTGTGTAAAGCAAACCAGTGATCAGTTACAGTGATATGTAAGCAGCCCCCAGCTGTGTTAAAGCCTTGTGTCTTCACAGTGCTTTAGAAAGTGAGCATATGTGAACAAATGTAGGATATTTACTCATACACATTGCTCTAAGGGTATGTTGAAGACTCACATAACTGGTGGACAGGGTTGGTGAGAGGAAATGAAATAGTCTTTTTGAAGGCCATTAAAGCAAAATATATATATAAAGAAATAAGTTTTTCTTCCCCTACTTCATTTCTAATTTCAGCACCAGTCCCAGGGCTGAGTGGGGAAGAATAGGGAAGACAAACTGTCACCAAGAGCTCACCTCACTGACACTTAACGTCTAAGTTTAAAAGAATGATTTACTGTCTTGCCTTTGTATCTCCTATTTAAAAATATTAAAAAGTGGTTCTTAAATGTAGAGACTCTTAGAATGAGCTGTTGCGATTTAAAAAGGACTTCCTTAGTTGGTGTGGAGTCCTCGAGTCTGACTTTTTCACATAAGCACAACCATATGTTTCTGATGTGGGTAAGCTGTAGATCACAGTTTAAGACCTATTGTTCTATAACACTGATTGAAACCTATATATATATATAAGTTTGTTCTCTTTTAATTAAAAAGTAGATTAGTTGAACCACAAATTAACATTCTTCAAACATTCTTCAAAGATCTTCAAACATTCCTTGGAAAATGTCCTTAGTTACATTCTTTTGCCTTCGAGAATTAAAACCAAGCATTGATTCCACAATTATTTCCTAGTAACAGTTGAAAAAAAAACAAGCAACAACATGAACAAAAAGACTCACCACCACTACCACCAATTACAAAACGATCCTTCAAAAGACTCAGCCCTGAGGCAGAGAGACATGTCCCCTTTTTGATAGATGGAATGACCTCAACTTCTGCTTTTTACACTTGGCTAGTTACATGTTTTCCATCAGCACCTCTGGCTGTCACTATAGAGGAACTCACTGGCAGAATCAGCAGAATGGGTGAAAAGTGAGCCAAGCTATGAACTATTACTTTAGGATAAAGTAGTAAAATCTGAGTATCTTTTGCTGTGTGGTGATTCAAGCATCCCAGAAATTTTTCCTTCATCCCAGTGTTGCTGGGGCTCCTAGGAATTCATCATATAATTAGTAATTAATGGAGGACTCAAGTAATGCTTTTAAAAATCTTCATTTTGTGGACAAACCTTTTATGAAAACAACAGCATATGAATCATGTAAATTTCAGACCTGGTCAGGATCAAATCACAAATTACTTGTGGGGAAAATTGCTAAAAGCTATTTTGTGTTTCACCCTTTGAAAGGTAGTTCTTCACCCTAATTTTTTTTTAAAAGTTGCAAAAAAGTGTATCTTGAAGATGGAGTATTCTACAATATTTAACTTTTCATAAATTATATTTCCCTCTACATGTTAGAACCCATTCTAAAACAAATGAAATCCACCTGTCTCATCACCAATGTCTTCCAATTGGCTGTAAATGAGAACCATGTTGGGTACAACTGTGCAGGAAATAGGGTGAGAGTCCTTGAGGGGGAAGAAATGGAAAGGAAAAAAGACACCTAATGAAATGCTTCAAACATGTACCAGTATTGCTGGACCTGTCAGCAGACAACCTGCAGATCCATACAGTTCATTATGTCCCCATCTTATAGCTTCTAAAGTGAATGTAACAGACGCATTGAATTGATGTTCTATGTCTGTTGTAATAAGGGACCATGAGTTTAGCCTCTTAAAAGAACACACTTTTTTTATCTTAAAAGAACACACTTTTATTATCTCCAACTTTGTTGGAGGCCAACAAAGTTCTCATTAGACTAAAATCAAAATGTCGACAGGACTGCCTTACCTTCTGAAGGCTCTAAGGGATAATATGTTTCCTTGTCAATTGTAAAGTAGGAGGAGGGGAAAACAGAGGCAGAGTAAGGAGGAGGATGACAGAGCCTGAATGGCAAAGAAGGTTCTAGTCTCTGGTCCCAGAATGGCAGCTGCTCTCTCTTGAACTTCTTCTGACCTCATGGTGGACAGTTACATACTCCCACCCACTCTCTTTCATCCTCCAACCCCCTTGATTCCCATAAGAGCAGCCTCTTATCACATCGCCCTCCCAGCCCCCTTACATGCTCTGATTCTGGGGTATTTTTCTTTTTTGCCTAGGTCTCTCTAGAGCTAGCCACAGATTCCTCACCAGCACCCAAACCCTGGTCTGTGGCTCTGGAGAGTCCACACCACAGAAATCTCCCAGGAGAAGAGGAAACCCAGGCCACATGGGCTCATGGGGTCACTCTGCAAAAATCTCAATCTGGCTGCTCAAGACACGCCAGGTTGATATTTGGGAAGATGTAAAAACTGTTTACAAATAAAGAAGAAACAAAACCAAAACCCCAAGTCCTTTGTGCAAGTTATTGTTACATGGAAAAACTTACACTGTAAAATATTAAACCAGGTGATCAATTCTCTTCTAAAGCTGTGAGTACTAATTACAGGATATGAACAAAACTGGGGCAGATCCCACAAAGGCCCAGGTAGGAGAAGATGCTTAGCCAATGGCTAAGTAACCTCCTGGATTAGTCAGCTCAGGCAAGCCATACAAAATTACCATAGATCGGGTGGCTTAACCATCAGTCTGTTTTCACACATTCTGGAGGCTGGTTGTCCAAGATAAAGATTCTTGTCATGTTCGTGTCATGTCATGTCAATTCAATTTATGATGCGAACACTCTTCCTGGCTTGCCAATGTTATAGAAGATTTCTCACTGGGTCCTCTCCAGCCTTCTTCTCTGTGGTTGAGCTGGGGTAAGGTAGGAGCCCAAGCTCTCTGGTTTCTTTTCTCACAGGGACACTAATCCTATCAGATCAGAACCCCAAGGCTATGGCCTCATTTAATCTTCCTTCCTTCCTTAAAGACAGAAGGCAGGAGGAGAAGGGGACAACAGAGGACAAGATGGTGGGATGGCATCACCGACTCAATGGACTTGAGTTTGAGCAATCTCCAGGAGATGTGAAGGACAGGGAGCCTGGCGTGCTGAAGACCATGGGGGTTGCAAAGAGTTGGACATGACTGAACAACATCTTCCTTAAAATGCTTTCTCCAAATACAGCCCCACAGGGATTAGGGTTCAATATACGAATTAGGTGGGGGTGGGGGTGGGGGTGATATACACTCAGTTCCTAACAGCCTCCCCAGCCTTCTCCTCCCATGAAGGCATTTGCAGCTCCCAGCTCTAGTCCCTAGGAACTTCCCAGGCACTGGCTACTCAGATTCCTCTCCCCATAGACTTTCTCCTTCTCTCTCTCTCTCTGACTCTAGTGCCTGAGCTCAGGGCACAGCTGTTGACTGGCTGACACTAAGAAGCAGTGGACTGACTTGCTTTCACCTGGATGACTTTCAGAAGGGAGCAGAAATGTGGTCACTGAGGAGGCTGGCTGTGGTGGCAGGCTAATGCTTCCCCAAAGATGTCATATCTGGGTCCCTGGAATCTGTGATTATGTTACTTCACATGGCAAAAGAGACTTTGCAGTGTGATTAAATTAAAGATCTTGAGATGGGCACCCCATGGAATCACAAAGGTCCCTATAGAGGGAGGAAAGAGAGTTGGTGTCAGAATAATGTGTTGTGAGAATAACTTGATCAGTTGTAACTAGCTTTGAAGATGAAAGTGGCCTATGAGAGTAGAATGTGGGCATCTTCTAGAGGCTGGACAAGGCAAACAGATTCTCCCCTAGCATCTCCAAGAAGAACCACAACCCAACTGTCACATTGATTGTAGCCCAGGGAGATGCACCTTGAACTTCTGATCTCCAGAATCATAAGATAAGAAATGTGTGTTGTTTTAAGCCACTAAATATGTAGGAACAACTCACAGTAGCAATAGGAAACTCCTACAGTGGACCTCAGTGAATAAAGAATATTTAAAACCAGTTATGGTGGGAATTTGTTACCATAGCTTTAGACCAAGTACTCTATCCCCAGAAATGCAAACTGTCAAACTGCTTAATTCTCAGTGTGGAAAATGTAAATAATACTGGATGAGGTACCAACCATCCCCATATAAGAGGTTGAAACCTCACTTGCACTCAGGGATAAACGTCTAGCATGCTCCAAGACAGGATGGTGCATGCCTGGTCTATTTGACACAGGGTTGCAGGGGTTGGGGCCCTGAATTTATAATGTTCTTTACTGGGCTAGCTACAGGGCTATATCTTTGTTATATCTTGAGCACCTACTATCTGAACCCGCCTTTTCCTTGATGAGGAATTTTCCATATTCTGCAACTTCTGAGGATCACACACTTACTTAGTTTTCCGAGGGGCTAAGATGTGGATCTATTACCAGGAACTGGCCACTCCCTATAAGTAACAACTACTCCAGCATTTAACAGGTGAGAGACACAAGGAGTAGGCCCTGGGAAAATTCTTTCTGGCCACGGCCACAGAAGAATCCCCCCACCACAGATCTTCAGTTTAACAGCAGCCAGGTGCAGCGGAAGGCATGGACCCACGGGTGGTGTCTATGCCCAGGCCCAACAGGGTCAGCGCTGCAAAGCCATAGGGTTTGCCACTCAGCGGAAGGCACCAGTGTCCTTTCCATTTGGTTTGTGGGCTCGCTTTCATCAGCCTTTTTTGTTCCTCCCACTTTGTATAAATTCATTCTCCACTTTTCTGGAGATTCTCTAAGGTATTACTAGCCCTGGATTAAAACTTATGTCAGATGAAAAGAGCCAGAATCTATTTCTGATGGTTGCAGAGAGAGAAATGGGGGGTGGGGGTGGGGATGGGGGTGGGGAAGGGAGGAAGAAAGCAAGATTCTTCCTGGAAGCTAACTGCGTGCTGAGTTCCTTTGGGGTTCACCCCAAGATTTTCCAGCAGTCACCTTCCCCCTTAAGCCAAAGGCACCTCAAGGATCAAGTTACTCCATTTCCCCTGGCTCTCTGGTCAGAAAACACAAGCTGGCTGTCTTCTCCAGCCTCCCACTTCTCCGCCCTCAGGTCTAACCCAGTCTCATGCAGTAAGAGAAAACAAATAAACAAACCTCACTCTCCAAGCAAACAGGCCATCTTTCTTGCCCTTATTTTAGTCATCAGTTTCTATTTCAGAATCCTCATTTCGTGTATTCTGTATGGTAAGCAAAGGAAAAGTATTGTCCTTGGGATATCGTGAGAATGAGACAGGAAGAATCTGCACAGAAAATTAGTCCACCCAGTAGCACTTTGAGTTCAGTTCATTTCATTCGTTAAGTCGTGTCCGACTCTTGGCGACCCCATGAATCGCAGCATGCCAGGCCTCCCTGTCCATCACCAACTCCCGGAGTTCACTCAGACTCACATCCATCGAGTCAGTGATGCCATCCAGCCATCTCATCCTCTGTCTTCCCCTTCTCCTCCTGCTCCCAATCCCTCCCAGCATCAGAGTCTTTTCCAATGAGTCAACTCTTCGCATGAGGTGGCCAAAGTACTGGAGTTTCAGCTTTAGCATCATTCCTTCCAAAGAAATCCCAGGGCTGATCTCCTTCACAATGGACTGGTTGGATCTCCTTGCAGTCCAAGGGACTCTCAAGAGTCTTCTCCAACACCACAGTTCAAAAGCATCAATTCTTCGGTGCTCAGCCTTCTTCACAGTCCAACTCTCACATCCATACATGACTACAGGAAAAACCATAGCCTTGACTAGATGGACCTTCATTGGCAAAGTCATGTCTCTGCTTTTGAATATGCTATCTAGGTTGGTCATAACTTTCCTTCCAAGGAGTAAGAGTCTTTTAATTTCATGGGTGCAGTCACCATCTGTAGTGATTTTGGAGCCCAGAAAAATAAAGTCTGACACTGTTTCCACTGTTTCCCCATCTATTTCCCATGAAGTGATGGGACCGGATGCCATGATCTTCGTTTTCTCAATGTTGAGCTTTAAGCCAACTTTTTCACTCTCCACTTTCACCTTCATCAAGAGGCTTTTGAGTTCCTCTTCACTTTCTGCCATAATGGTGGTGTCGTCTGCATATCTGAGGTAACTGATATTTCTCCCAGCAATCTTGATTCCAGCTTGTGTTTCTTCCAGTCCAGCATTTCTCATGATGTACTCTGCATAGAAGTTAAATAAGCAGGGTGACAATATACATCCTTGACGTACTCCTTTTCCTATTTGGAACCAGTCTGTTGTTCCATGTCCAGTTCTAACTGTTGCTTCCTGACCTGCATACAGATTTCCCAAGAGACAGATCAGGTGGTCTGGTATTCCCATCTCTTTCAGAATTTTCCACAGTTTATTGTGGTCCACACACACAAAGCACTTTGAGATGTAACCCTAAATCTGTATGTTTATACACATGAAATATACATATGCTTTTGTCTCTGTACTATTTCTATTCACTGTTTTACAACTTATTTATTCCTTAAAAACTTTTGCATCAGCATAACACACGATCCCTAAATTTCTCTCCTCAGTGTGCAATCCAGCACGAAAGGTCAGACTCTGAAGAGGCTGGCAAATCCATCTGTATCTCCATGTACATGTATGGCTGAGTCCCTTCGCTATTCACCTGGAACTACCACAACATTGTTAACTGGCTATACCCAAAGAAAAAGTAAAAATTTTAAAGTGAAAAGAAATAAAACCCGTCTATGTCAAGGCTGTATATTGTCACCCTGCTTATTTAACTTCTATGCAGAGTACATCATGAGAAACACTGGACTGGAAGAAACACAAGCTGGAATCAAGATTGCGGGGAGAAATATCAATAACCTCAGATATGCAGATGACACCACCATTATGGCAGAAAGTGAAGAGGAACTCAAAAGCCTCTTGATGAAGGTGAAAGTGGAGAGTGAAAAAGTTGGCTTAAAGCTCAACATTGAGAAAACGAAGATCATGGCATCCGGTCCCATCACTTCATGGGAAATAGATGGGGAAACAGTGGAAACAGTGTCAGACTTTATTTTTCTGGGCTCCAAAATCACTACAGATGGTGACTGCACCCATGAAATTAAAAGACTCTTACTCATCGAAAGGAAAGTTATGACCAACCTAGATAGCATATTCAAAAGCAGAGACATTACTTTGCCAACAAAGGTCCATCTAGTCAAGGCTATGGTTTTTCCTGTGGTCATGTATGGATGTGAGAGTTGGACTGTGAAGAAGGCTGAGCACCGAAGAATTGATGCTTTTGATCTGTGGTGTTGGAGAAGACTCTTGAGAGTCCCTTGGACTGCAAGGAGATCCAACCAGTCCATTGTGAAGGAGATCAGCCCTGGGATTTCTTTGGAAGGAATGATGCTAAAGCTGAAACTCCAGTACTTTGGCCACCTCATGCAAAGAGTTGACTCATTAGAAAGGACTCTGATGCTGGGAGGGATTGGGGGCAGGAGGAGAAGGGGACGACAGAGGATGAAATGGCTGGATGGCATCACTGACTCGATGGACATGAGTCTGAGTGAACTCCGGGAGTTGGTGATGGACAGGGAGGCCTGGCGTGCTGGGATTCATGGGGTTGCAAAGGGTCGGACATGACTCAGCAACTGATCTGATCTGATCCGATCTGATTCTTGCACTTCATATGAATGAATGATGCAGTATGTTGGCTTTTTTTCTCTGTTCTTTCATTCAGTTTCGAGGTTCAATCTTAACTGGTCACGTCAATAATTTGGCTTTATTTTTATGCTAAGAAATACCCGGTTTTATGGTTATAGCACAACTGGATTTTCCATTTTTCTCATGATGAACAGATCTCTTTTTGTTTATTAGGCACAAAGTAAGTATGAATAATTGTACACAAGTTATTTGGTCTAGATATCCATTTGGGTACATATACCTACGTTGAGAAGTGCTTGATCAATGAGTAGAAACTGACCCAGACTTTGCAAAGTAGTTGTGTCATTTTACATTTCCTCTCAAATATAAGCTTGATCCAGTTTCTGTACATTCCCACAAACTTAGTATTTTCAATCTTTTAAATTTTAGCCATTCTGATGTCTGTAGCAGTTTCTAATTTTGGTTTCCAAAAGTTGATTTGTCATTTGGTTATCTTCTACTATAAAGTGCCACTTCAAATATTCAGCTCATTAATAAACTATATTATTTGTAATTTTCTTTGTGATTTGTTTAATTTCTTTATATATTTTGAGAAGTCTCTTGTCAGATATACATACTGCAAGTAATACATATGGTCTATGACTTGCCTTTTCACTTTTTGGAATATGATTGCTTTACCATGTTGTGTTAGATTCTGCTGTACAATGAAGGGAATTGGCTAAATGTTTATATATACATCCTCTACCTCTTGGACTTCCCTTCAACCCCCACCCCCATCCCACCCATCTAGGTCCTCACAGAGCACAGAGCTGAGCCACTTGTGCTATACAGCAGCTTCCCACTAGACTCTATTTTACACATGGTAGTGTACAGAAATAGCAAATTATGTTAAGTTTAAAGATTTAATATTTCATGAAATTCAGTTTAATTTTTTCAATCTATGGCAAGTGCCTCGGCATTAAGTAGAAGTACTTTTTGTTTTTGCCTTAGTCAAGAAAGGGCTTCCCTGATAGCTCAGCTGGTAAAGAATCCGCCTGCAATGTGGGAGACCCTGGTTCAATCCCTGGGTCAGGAAGATCCACTGGAGAAGGGACAGGCTACCCACTCCAGTATTCTTGAGCTTCCCTTGTGGCTTAGCTGGTAAAGAATCTGCCTGCAATGCGGGAGACCTGGGTTTGATCCCTGGGTCGGGAAGATCCCCTGGAGAAGGGAAAGCCTACCCACTCCAGTATTCTGGCCTGGAGAAGTCCATGGACTAGTCCATGGGGTCACAAAGAGTTGGACATGACTGAGCAACTCTCACTTTCACTTTAGTCAAGAAAACATTTCTACTATCCTTTTAAAAGCACTGTAATTTAAAAATAATGTTTCTAATTAACTTTATGGAGAGATGTGGTTTTAATATTAAATTATTTATAAATGAATAGTCATTTGTTGTAGCATATTTTGCAGAAAAATAATTCATTATTCCACTACACATATTGGTGACTTTATTTTAAAAAATGAAATAACTGGATATGTGTAAACTTTTTACTCTGTACTCTTTCACATTCATATATTTGTGTTTATTTACACTAGTATTATAGTGTTTTAATTGTTGTTCAGTCACTAAGTTGTCAGACTCTTTGCAACCTCATGTACTACAATGTGCCAGGCTCCCCTGTCCCTCACCGTCTTCTGGAGTTTGCTCATGTCTATTGAGTTGGTGATGCTATCCAACCATCTCATCCTCTGTTGCCCCCTTCTCCTCCTGCCCTCAATCTTTCCCAGAATCAGGATCTTTTCCAGTGAGTCAGCTCTTCGAATCAGTATCAGCAAAGTATTGGAGTTTCACTTTTGCATCAGTCCTTCCAATAAATATTCAAGGTTGATTTCCTTTAGGATTGATTGGTTTGATCTCCTTGCAGTCCAAGAGACTCTCACGAGTCTTCTCCAGCACCACAATTCAAAAGCATCAATTCTTTGGCACTCAACCTTCTTTATGGACCAACTCTCACATCCGTACATAAATGCTGGAAAAAACATAGCTTTGACTATACAGACCTTTGTCAGAAAAGTGGTGTCTCCACTTTTTAATACACTGTAAGGTTTGTCAAAGCTCTTCTTCCAAGAAGCAAGTGACTTTTAACTTCATGGATACAATCACCAGAGTCCCCTGTGAAGGAATCGGCAACCCACTCCAGTATTCTTGCCTGGAGAACCCCACTGACAGTATGAAAAGAGCAGCCTATTGTCTCAATGTAAACTAGGGATTTGCTTTCCCCCTTTTTTACTTTAGTTACTTGTTCCAAAATTAGGAATAAAACACCAAGTTCTGTAATTCTGAGAATAAGATCGGTATATAAATTATTTTTGATATGGAGAAAGTCTGGAAAGTAGCTTGTAAGAGAGGAAACCATTAATCATGAATCATTATGACAAGCACGAACCTGTAAGACAAATGAAACTTGCCTCCTTATCTCTCCAGCTGCCAAGACAGCATCAGTAGCTACTGATACTAGCAGTTTTCTCTAGAGACTGTGGCGGAGCTGACTGCTTTGAGCCAACACGGAGCCCAGGTGCTAGCTGTATCCTGAAAGGCTCAAATCTGGCTGAGAACCAGGATTTGGGGGCCAGGAAAGACATACCATTGTTGGGAAAATGAGAAGGGGGACCAGACCACCCACGAGGTCATGGTAGCCAGCACTGACCATCTCTTCCAGTGAACCCACCATCCACTACACTTCTCATGATTTTGTTGTTATTAGATGGAGAACTCCATGAGATTGGGAATAATATTTCATCCATCACTGTGTGCATGACTCCTGGCATTGATTCAAACACTGATGAGGCTCTCGGAAACATTTGTTCACTGACTGGATAAACATGGTTACAAGTCTTCACTCATCTGTTACGCTCCTGTACAAGTGTGCAGTCAGGGATGCTCTGCTTTCTCCCAGGATGTAGCGATCCCCTTCCTTAGACAGAAGCCTGCCTACACTATCCTTGCCCTAGGACACTCGCCCGAGCTGACTATGAAAACGCGACTGTCCTGGGGGATTCCTCTCAACGGTTCACACTGTCATTGGGAAGAGATGTCCTTGGTGTATCCTCCCATCCTCTGGTGGCCACGATATCCCACCTGAGGAGAGCCACCACATTTGGTGGACACTATGCACTTGTATTTGTCCTCTCACTGTTTAAATTCCTCATGGATATATTATTGATATCTGAACTCCAAGTTGTTAACACAGCATAAGGCAAATTAAACATTCAACATATAGTGAACAGATGCTGTGTGTAAAGCCCCCAAACTATAAATCCAGAAGAATATTATTACCATTTTTGCTTCAGAAACAGGGTCCCATTAATCTGGCCCCTGCTGTGAATACATATCTCTAATTCTTCTCCAAACACTATTTATCCACCTTATTGCACGCTTACTTGGAGGACATCCACTGTGTGGCCACTTCCAACTTTGACGCTAAGGGTCTAGGGCAGAGCCTCAAGGTCCCATTGTCCTCCTCCTGGAACTGGTGCTCCCAGCAGGATGAACCAACACTGACCCAGCGTGTGGATCTCCTTGGCAGATGCACAAGTTCACAGTGGACTAAGTTACTCTCCCGGTCCTTCCTGCTCAGCTCAGCCTGTTCCTTGAGGACTTGGATGGTACTGTGCATTCCTCACTTCCTCTTGAATTTTCAAAGCTCAACTTGTCCTTATCCTCACCTCCCTTGGCAAACAGCTCCTCGATCATTACCTTGCTTTTCTTTGGGGTTTCTCATCTTCCAAGACCGTTGATTTCCTTCCTTCCATCTCCTGAGTTCTGTGTTTTCAGTGTGTGGGCTCAGTTGAGGCTCCTGCAGGAGACACACAGAGAAGGGACCAAGGTCAGGTCCTGGCTGCAGGTTCCAACACACACTTAACATGCATTTCAGTCTCTCGTGCACTCAGAAAAAAATCTCAGAGGGAAGGGAATTTGGAGAATTTGAATAACCTCATCTTACGGATGAAGAAACTGAGGCCCAGAGATACATGGAGATTTCCCCTAAATTCCACCACCACTTGCCACTGTAGAGCCACCACGCAAACCCTGGGCACCAGTTTTTCTGTCCAAAAGCACTAGGAATCCAAGGTTGAATTTCAGGGAGCATTAGATAGAGCATACGTACTTCCACTCTTAAAAATAGCTGAAGGATATTTTCCGAAAAAAAAAATGTTGATCTCTGTTCAATAGCCCTGTATTTATACTGTTTTCCATCTTGGCTGACACAATAGGACCACGGAATATATGATTATTAAATACACCGCTGTCATTTGGGCTTCCCTGGGAGCTCAGCTGGTAAAGAGTCTGCCTGCAATGCAGGAGACCTCAGTTCGATTCCTGGGTCGGCAAGATCCCGTGCAGAAGGGATAGACTACCCACTCCAGTATTTATGGGCTTCCCTGGTGACTCACACCCCTGGAGAAGGGATAGGTGACCCACTCCAGTATTCATGGGCTTCTCTGGTGACTTACATGGTAAAGAACCCGCCTGCCATGGGGGAGACCTGGTTTTGATCCCTGTGCTGGGATCATATATTTAATAATATAGGATTATTAAATACATCACAGTCATTATTGAAAATCCATATGTGGAGATTCCCTGGTGGCTGAGTGGTAAAGAATTCGCCTGCCAATGCAGGAGATGTGGGTTCCCCCCTGATCCGGGAAGATCCCACCTGCCACAGAGCAGCTAAGCCCGTGTGACACAACTATCAAGCCTGTGCTCTAGGGCCTGGGAGCCACGACTCCTGAGCCCACGTGCTGGGCTCGCGAGCTGCAACAAGGAAGCCACGGCAGCAAGAAGCCCCCGCACCACAACTAGAGAGTAGCCCCAGGCCTCCAAACCAGAGAAAAGCCCACAGAGCAGCAGTGACCAGCACGGCCAAAAATAAGAAATTAATAACAATAATAGATATGTGATTCACTGTGAAAGAACCGACTCCTGTGCTCAAGGCCATCTTCCTGAGAGCAGGTGCTCTGTGTACCGTGTTCACCGAGGGCCTCCTCAAGAGCCTGCCTGATACAAGAGTCAGCAAACACTCGCCAAGCAGATCAATACAAATTATCAGGGATCACTGACTCTAACTGATGTCTTCTCTTCCCTACCCTGTTTCCATCAGATCCTACCCTAGGTCTGTGCCAAAGCAATGAAAGTACAGCCCTAGGAACAGCAGTCCAAGATGCAAACACCAATTCCATCATGTACCAAGTTTGTTTCACACGGTGATTTCATTACCCTCTTTGAGCATATGGATCTCGTACATGATAGAAAAGAGTGTATCGTGTAAAATAAAGGAAGTGGTACTAACCTTGGATGATTAACTATGATATCATACAGGAGGCAGGCCCTAATCCTCAGGCACTGGCTGCACAGTATAGAAAATCTACACCAGAGACACCACAGGTCCTGTTATAAACTTGGGGGTGAGGCTTGAGAAACTGCATTTCAGACAAAAACTCCAGGGAGATTCTCATGCAAGGAAAAAGCCCCAACATTAAACAAATGGCCTTGAATTGAGACACCCCCAAAACCTAGCAACAACAAGAAAGACTCGGCTTAAGTACAGCAAGTCCCTTATCAAGAGGGACTCTCCAGGGGAAATGTCTCCCTGTCCAGGATGGGTGCATAACTCTGCACAGCCCCACTCTCCTCCAGGACAGAACTGAGCAGCAGTGGCCAGTGGTACGTGACGAGACTCAGGAAGGGAGCATAACTGGGGACCCATCCTCGGGCTCCTCCATGTACCAGCTTCACCCCAAACCCTCAGGTAAACACAAACCCAAGTAGGTCAGCCTCTGAAATGAAGTTTCATTTAGGATCCACCCCTTTCCTACCAGGGCAGCATTTTCCATGTCTCCTCTAGTGCCTGCTCACAGAGTGGGGATAAAGGAAACGGCCCTGGGAGTGTGGTGCTGAGTCCTTCCAAGCACATCCTTCTTTCTCCCCGCCCTGGGCCTCAGGGTGGAGCAGGGGTGTGAGAGAGCAGGGCCCTCTGTGCTCTCACATTCGTGTCCTGCTCAGTCCCTGCTCCCTGGTCCCCTCCCAGCCCACTCTCAGACCCTTCCAGAATACCCGGCGCCAACATTCACAGAACATCTTCCATCAGCAGGAGTTATTCCAGAAAGGGGGTTGTTTCTACACAGATCCTCACCCCATAAACGTATCCTCTGTACAAACCCAATTCAGACTCTCCTCTGACTCCTAGCTCCCTGGTCTCCACCTGGTGGAGAGGTGCAGCCACACAGGTGAATGCTGGGATGCAGCCCAGATCCAACAGAAGAGAAGTGGGATTCCCAGAAAAAGGCTGCGTTCAAGGCAAAATGCGGGTTTTTATGGAGTTGGTCATTAGCAACCCCCCACTTCTCTTTTGTACATCTTTTTCTTTTCTTGGAGGTGTTTTTTTCCAACTCTTTAATCAGCTGTCAGATCCCTCCTTAGTGCCATACTGACAAGAATCAAGTCATACAAGAAATATTATGCAAACACAGATGCAGCCATTCATGTAGGAGATAATAGTGCTGAGATTTAAGTGGCATTTCCAAATCAGGGTTAGCTGCCATGCTGGAGGAAGAAGAGCCGGAGAAAACACGTCAATGCTGCTCGCGAATTAGCAGGAAACAGAACCACCCATGACACCCTCTGAGATGGGATGTTCACTTGAGTTACCAGCTTGAAGGGTCAAAACCGACAAGTATTCAAAACTTTAGCAACCAAAGGCAATGGCCCTTATGAGGCAATGGAACGGGTAGTTGAGACTTTAACAAGCAGACAGTAACACCATCACGTCTTCTCTGAAAGAAGACCGTACCCCAGATCCCTCTGAAAACAGGGGCGCTTTCTTCCTTTCCTATTAAAAGTGATTTAAGGGAAGCACTGAATACCAGTCACTAACCACTTAGGATGAATTCACCTGATGTATGCACTTTTACCTCAGGCCTTCACACCAAGTGTGGAGGAAGGGCTTTGTCCCTTCCGAAGGAAAGTTCAGTCAAGCCTTAGAAAGAGGAAAAGTGTTAGGTCAGAGTGAGATCTTCCCCTGTGACACTCAAAGTCAATGTAGGAAATAGCCACACCTGTCTAGGTGTTAAGCCAAAGACCACAGACTTCAGTTATTTTTCTAAGCCATGTAAAATCTTTTACACTTACTAGTTGCCATGGTAACTGTATATATATATATATATATATTTACAACTATTTATATATTTACAACTGTATATATATATATATTTACAAATATATATATATATTTTTACAACTATATATATATATTTACAACTCCCTTACACATACCCCAGTATGGCAGGAGGACACTGGGGCTTGCTTAGCATCACCTGTCCTGTTTTTGAAGCCAATTCACTCTTCAAACAAGTTCACCTAAACTCCTGATGCCTATGTGAGAGATGACAGTGATATTTAGGGATCTTGCTGGCCAAGCCACACCCCCAACCCACGTGGGCCCCACTAGTGACCTAGACGTTCCATCTCCACCTCCTGCTCTCCTGCTTGGTGGCTGCAGGGGCTGACCTGCTAGAGGAGCATTTTGGTGAAATCTAGAACCTGCACCATCGCCTAGAGGAGTCAGTCTGCATTAACAACCGCCTACAGGGGGATCTGGAACACAGGCTCAGCTCCACTGCCCGTGGAAGCAGTAGGAGAGGCCCAGGGCCTCCTATTTCTGGTCCATTTAGGGAGAATCTGAAGGTTGCCCTTGAGAAGAGCTTCACAGATTTCAGAGCACAGTAGTCTGCTTTCCTCCACTGCTCCTTACAGTCAGCAAGGCTGCAGGGGGGGTGACGGGGGTAGTGGTTGGCGGGGGTGGCGGGAGAGCGTGGGCAAGTCCCATTCCTTGCTCTTTGTTGCTGTATCTGAGCTCAGAGAGTAACTCTCCTCACTGCAGATCTAACCAGGTCTGGTCCCCAGAATCCTGATTTCTCATCCATCTTAAACTGCTCATTTGCTGCCTGCTGACTTCTGTGCCCTGGTCCTGTGATTGGCAAGTGGTGGAGCCAGGTCTGCAGGCCTCCACCAGCCCTCACGAAGGCTTACCACACTCCTCCAGACTGCTGACACTGAGAAGCCGGCCCTTCCACATGTCCTTGTCCTACCCACACAGGAGCAGCAGCAGCTACTTAGGAGAAAGAGCCTCCTGAATAGCTCACTCAGGGCATATGAAATGCACACAAAGAACCCACACAGAGGAGCCACAGGAAAGCCAGGCATTCTACCCACCAGGCCTTATGCCCAGGACATGAGTCCTCAGGGTTTTCTGCTGGGTTGGGACAGTGTCTTTGGAGACAGAGAAAGAGTAACACAGAGAGCCTCTGTTACTCAAAGGTGTAACTTACCTGCTTGCACTTCCCAGGACAGGCTCCACCTCGAACTTCTATAGTCCAGGCCCGGAGTCCACACCTCAGCTCTGCAATGAGAACAGAGTCCTTAGGGAAGAAAACCAGAGGCTTCAGGCTAAGCTCAGTTACGCTTCCAGGGGTGATAAGTCACTCACAGGCCCCTTTTTTCCCTAGCCACACCAATCTCCAATTTTAGAAGCAAAGAAAGAAGGTGGAGAGAACAGATCTATACAGACCCACAGACCCAAACTTCTGTAGCTATTCTCAGTCTGGAAAACATCCTCTCCTTCCTACAGAAGACCATGTCTGTATGCACATGTTTCATACTAAGCACTTCTTTTCCTAAGAAATCACAAAAGCCATCCTTTTGCTCCCAAGTGAATTGGAGAGTGAACTGACCCTTGAAGGGGAAGTGGTAGGTCTGGCTACCTGGTGTGCAGTGGCTAAAAATTGTGGTTCTTAAATTGAGAGTGCCTTAGAATCAGCTGTGGAGATAGAAGCTACTTCCTGGGTTTCAGTTCCCAGAGATTTAGTTGGTATGGAGTCCTAGAGTCTGAATTTTTCACACAAGCATAACCATATGTTTCTGAAGCAGGTGAGCTGCATATCACAGCATAAAACCTATTGCTCTCTAACACTAATTCAACCCTATAAATAAGTTTGTTTTCCTTTGAGAATCTTTAATTGAAAAGTGGATAAGTCACACCACAAATTAACATAAAGACCTTAAATCATTCCCTAGAAAAAGTTCCTAGTTACATTCTCTCATCTTCCAGAATTAAAATCAAGCACTCAATCCACAATTACTTCCTAGTAACAGCTGAAAAAGTAAAACAACCAACAAACAAAAATTCTACCACCACCATCAATAACAAAAAGTTCCATCAAAACACTCATGCCTGAGACTCCCCTGTGGTCCAGTGGCTCAGACTCTGCGCTCCCGATGCAGGGGGCCTGGGTTCCATCCCTGGTCAGGAAACTAGACCCCACATGTCACAACTAAGACCCAGCACAGCCAAATAAATAAATAAATATTTTTTAAAAAGACTCATGCATGAGGTAGACCATGCCCCAGGTTTATAGTGGATGAAGTGATATCAACTTCTGTTACACTTGTTCAAGTATTTTCCATAAGTGCTTTTGGCCATCACCACTGAGGAACTCATGGGCAGAAGCAGCAAAATGGGTGAGAAGGCAGCTAAACTATGAAGGAATTAGTTAAAGACAAAGTAGGAAAATTTGAGGATCTCTATCCCTGTGGTGATTCAACCATCCCAGCAATTCTTCCTTCATCCCTGTGCTGCCACGGCTGCTAGGAATTGATAATATAATCAGTAATCAATGGCGAACTCAAGTAACACTTTTAAGAACTTCATTTGATGGACATAACGTTTATGAAAACAACAGCATATGAATCAAGTAAATCTCAGACTGGTCAAAATCCAGTCACAAATTACTTTTAGGGAAAGTTCCTAAAAGCTTTTTTTGTGTTTCACACTTTGAAAAGTAGTTTTTCGCTGTAAGAAATGCCAAAAAAAAAAAAAAAAAGTATCTTTGGAATGGAGGATTCTGCAATATTTAACTTTTCATGAAGTATATTCTTTCCTTCTACGTGTTGGAATCCATTCTTAAAGGCGAATGAGATCAATATGTGTCACCATCACTGTCTTCCAGTTTGCTGTAATTCAAATGAGAAACCTGCTGCGTATACTAGGGAAAAAAATGAAAAGTAAAAAGACACCTAATGTAATGCTTCAAACATGGAACAATATCTCTTGACCTTCAACCCAAGACAGATAGAGAACCTAAAGATTCATACAGGGTTCATTATATCCCCCATCTTATTACTGCTAAAGTGAATATGCTAGACACATCGAATTGGGGCTCTATGTCTGTTGTAACAAGTGACCATGAGTTTAGCATCTTAAAAGAACACACCTTTATTATCTTACAGTTCTGTAGGTTAGGGGTCCAACAAAGATCTCACTGGACTAAAATCAAAATGTTGACAGGACTGCCTTATCTTCTGGAGGCTCCAAGAGATAATCTGTTAACTTGCCTTGTCTAAAAAGATTTTAGAGCCCTCCCGCATTCCTTGGCTCCTGCCCTCTTCATCCATCTTCTAAACTAGGTGCTCAAAGTGAGGTAGAGTCCTCACTTTGCATCGTTCTGACCTGAAGGCCCTGTGTAATTACTGGGTATCCATCTGAATGGTCCAGGGTCATCTCCTCGTCTCAAAGTCTGTGTCCTAAACACAAGTGCAAAGTTTCTTTTTCTAATATATTCACAGGTTTTGAGAATTTCAGCAGGGACAACCTAGGGGGGCAGTATTCTGCCACTGACAATGGTAGTAACTAAGGTGCTAGTGAAGTGAGTAAAGTCGCTCGGTCGTGTCCGACTCTTTGTGACCCATGGACTGTAGCCTACCAGGCTCCTGCAGCCGTGGGATTCTCCAGGCGAGAGTACTGGAGTGGGTTGCTGTTTCCTTCTCCAGGAGATCTTCCCAACCCAGGGATCGAACCCGGGTCTCCCGCATTGCGGGCAGATGCTTTACCATCTAAGTCAAGGTGCTAACTAGTATTGAAACTAAGAATAAAAATTGTTTACTTTCGACAAAGTTTAGTAAAATTAAGACGATATATGAAGGTGCAATGCCGAACAGCAAAGCAAGACAAAGTCAAATCAGAACCCTAGAAGTGCTCCACTGATGACCATTATATTACACAAGGACTAGCCAGTTTAGGTTCCTTTTCTCAGATGTTGATTACCCCGCCTCCCAGATTGAGTTTGAGGATAGAAATTTCATCTGAGCCTAAGAGCCTGTGATGGAGAAAGTGAAGGTGGTGATGGAGTCGCTGAACCTAGAACCCTGTCTCCAAGGAACAGATGGGACCATTTTCTCAGACTTACCCTTGTATGAACAAGGGGTCCTTGTGCACCTTCACCAGGAGGGGGCGCCATGGACCCTCCCTTGGAACTTGGCCTCATGAAGAAGCGGGCACCAAGAAGCTAACCTGTCTGGGACTTTAGGAACAAGATGTTCAGGGTCCCAGTGGAGAGGTTCCTGACTTTTAGTCACGCAACTGGGGGGTGGGCCTAAGGCCCGTGCGTCCTCGGTTGACTGGGGAGGGGGAGCTCCTCAGGCTGAGCCATCTTGTGCTGTCTCCTCCAAACCAATTTCTGACCAGAGACAAATGTAGCCATGCTTCTTAGGCTGGTGGAAAACACTCCCTCATTTTCCTCTCAGACTAAGGCAGCGCCTTCATATGTTGGCCTGCTTTGTGGTGTGGGGGAGGGGTGGGGAGGATGGGAGCAGGAGGAGCAGGGACAAGGAGGAGTGGGAACGAAAAAAGCCTGGGAAGATACAGGGCAGGAGGAGAAGGAAGCAGAGACAGAAGCTGAGGAAGAATAAGGAGGAGGATGACCAGAGCCTGAATGGCAAGAAGGTCCTAGTCTCTGGTCCCAGAATGGCAGCTGCCTTCTCTTGAACTTCCCCTGACCTCATGTTGGACACACACCCTAGCCTCCTCTCTCATCCACCAACTTCATTTAGTCCCACAAGAGCAGACTCCCATTGCCCCCACCCCCAACCTCCTTACATGCCTTGATTCTGGGGATTTTTTTTCTGCTTTTCCCTTAGGTCTCTCCAGAGCTACCACAGTTTCCTCCTCACCAGCAAACAAACCCTTGTCTGTGGTTCTGGAGAGTCCAAACCACAGAAATCTCCCAGGAAATGCAAGTCACATGGGCTCATGGCTTCACCCTGAAGAATCTCAATTCAGCCATCCAAGACATGCTAGGTTGATATTTGGGAAGATGCCAAACTTTTCTTGGCTTCCTCGATGGTTCAGAGGTAAAGAACCCAACAACAATGCAGGAGACTCTGGTCGATCCGTGGGTTAGCATGACCCCCTAGAGGAGGAAATGGCAACTCTTTCCAGTATTCTTGCCTGAAAAATCCCGTGGACAGAGGAGCCTGGCGAGTTGCAGTCCAAAGGGTCGCAAAGAGTTGGACATGACAGAGCACACACCCACAAACTTGGTTTTAAAAAGGAAAGCAAACTCTAAGAGACCCTTGGTGCAAGTCACTGTTACATGGAACAACTTACACTATGAAATCCTAAACCAGGTGATCAAACATCATTCTAAAGTCACAGATCATCCTTAGCAAGAGAAAGCGGGCTATAAGTACTCTGTACAGGAACAAAACTGGGACAGATCCCACCAAGGCCCAGGTAGGAGAATATGCTTAGGCCAATGGCTAAGTAACCTCCTGTATTAGTCAGCTTGGGCAGCCATACAAAATTACCGTCGATTGGCTGGCTTAACCATCAACCTGTTTTCACACATTCTGGAGGCTGGATGTGCAAATCAAGATTGATGTTTGTGCCAATTCAGTTTCTGGTGCAAGCACTCTTCCTGGCTCGCAGATAGCAGATGCCTCGATGGGTCCTCACTAGGCCTTTTCTTATTGCTTGAGCTGGGGTAGGGCACCTCTTGATAAAGGTGAAAGAGGAGAGTGTAAAAGCTGGCTTAAAACTCAACATTCAGAAAACTAAGATCACGGTCCCATCACTTCATGGTAAATAGATGGGGAAACAATGGAAACAGTGACAGACTTTATTTTCTTGGTCTCCAAAATCACTGCAGATGGTGACTGCAGCAATGAAATTCGAAGATGCTTGCTCCTTGGAAGAAAAGCAATGGACAAACCTAGACAGCGTATTGAAAAGCAGACATTACTTTGCTGACAAAGGTCTGTCTAGTCAAAGCTGTGGTTTTTCAAGTAGTCATGTATGGATATGAGAGCTGGACAATAAAAAAGGCTGAGTGTCGAAGGACTGATGCCTTCAAACTGTGGTTCTGGAGAGACTCTTGAGAGTCTCTTGGACTGCAAGGAGATCAAACCAGTCAATCCTAAAGGAAATCAGTCCTGAATATTCATTGGAAGGACTGATGCTGAAGTTGAAGCTCCAATAATTTGGCCACCTGATGTGAAGAGCTGACTCATTGGAAAAGACCCTGATGCTGGGAAAGATTGAAGGCGGGAGGAGAAAGGGATGACAGAGGATGAGACGGTTGGATGGCATCACCGACTCTATGGAGATGAGTTTGAGTAAACTCTGGGAGATGGTGATGGCCAGGGAAGCCTGACATGCTGCTGCAATCCATGGGGTCGCAAAGAGTCAGACGCGACTGAGTGACTGAACAACACCAACAAGGGCAGGAGCCTAAGCTCTCTGGTATCTTTTCTCATAAGGACACTAATCCTATCAGATCAGGGCCCCAAGACTATGGTCTCACTTAATCTTAATTACTTCCTTAAAATGCCTTCTCCAAATACAGACCCACAGGGATTAGGGTTCAAGATATGAATTCGGTGTGTGGGGGGGGGGTGGAGGGGCACATCCATTCAGTTCCTAACACCCTCCCCAGCCTCCTCCCCGCATGAAGGCATTTGCAGCTCTGGTCCCTGGGAACTGCCCAGGCTCTGGGTCCTCAGATTCCTCTCCCCACAGACTTTCTCCCCTCTCTGTGACTCCAGTGCCTCAACACGGGGCCCAGCTGTTGCCTGGCTGACACTCAGAAGCAGTGGACTGACTTGCTTTCACCTGGATCACGTTCAGAAGAGAGCAGCCACCCTTGACTGTTATGCCTGCACAAATGTGTTCACTGAGGAGACTGGCTGTGGTGGCAGAATAATGTTTCCCCGAAGACGTTCACATCCTGATCCCTGGAGTTTGTGATTATGTTACTTGACATAGCAGAAGAAACTTTGCTGGTGTGATTAAATTAAGGACCTTGAGATGGGGGGCTCATGAAATCACAAAGGTCCATGTAGATGGAGGAAGGACAGTTGGTATCAGAATAATGTGTTGTGAGAATAGCTTGATCAGCTGTGACTGGTTTGAAGATGGAAGGGAGCCATGAGAGTGAAATGTGGGCATCTTCTAGAGGCTGGACAAAGCAAAGAAATAGATTCTCCCCTAGAGCTTCCAGGAAGAAACTCAACCCAATTGTCACATTGATTTTAGCCCAGGGAATGCATCTTGGATTTCTGATCTCCAGAACCATAAAATCATAAATGTGTGATAAGCCACTAAGTGTGTGGTAATGTGTTACAGTAGCAATAGGAAACTCCTATAGCGGACATTGGTGGATAAAGAATATTTAAACCCAGTTCTGGTGGGAATTTGTTACCATGTCTTTAGACTAATTACTCTATCCCCAGAAATTCGAACTTTCTAACTGTTCAGTTCTCAGTGTAGATAATGTAAATAATACTGGATGAAGTACCAGCCATCCCCATATAAAAGGTTGAAACCCTCACTTGCACTCAGGGATAAACATCTAATAAGCTCCAAGACAGGGTTGTGCACACCTGGTCTATTTGAGATAGGGTTGCAGGGACTGGGGCACTGGATTTATAATGTTCTCCACTGGGCTAGCTGCAGAGGGCTGGGCTCAGGGGATTCTTCTGTCATATCCAGGTAGTCTGGTATCTGAATGCCCTTCCCTTCAATGATGAACTTCCCACATCTGCAACTGTTAAGGATCACATTCTTGCTTTCTTAGTTTCCCTAGGGGCTAAGTTGTGGGTCTGTTATCAACAACTGTCCAATCTTTAGCAGTAACAACTCCTCCAGAATTTGACAGGAGTTGAGAGACACAAGAATGTTTCCATGGTGACTCAGTAATAAAGAATCTGCCTGCAATGCAGGAGACACGAGCTAGAGAATCAGTTTCAACCTCTGGGTTGGGAAGATCCCCTGGAGGAGGAAATGGCAACCTACTCCATGGATTTCCCTACTCTTGCCTGGAAAAACCATGGACAGAGGAGCCTGATGGGCTACAGTCCATGGGGTTGCAAAAGAGTTGGCCTCAACTGAGTGACTGAGTACACATGCAGGAGACACAAGGAGTAGGCTCCGGGGAATTTCTTTTTGTCCCCTGCAGTGGAAGAATCCCCTCATCTCAAGCTCCTTAGTTTAACACAGACCAGGTGCAGCAGAAGTCATGGAGCCTCGGCTGGTGTCTAGTGTCCAGGGCCAGTAGTGTCACTCGTGGAAAGCGACAGCGTTTGCCACTCATCAAGGGGCACCAGTGCCCTTCCCATCTGGCCTGTGTGCTCATTTCCATTGGCCTTTCTTATTCCTCCCAGTTTGTACAGCCTGGTTCTCCAGTTTGCCGGACATTCTCTGAGCTATTAGTTTGGGGTGGCCTAAAATTTCCTTCAATTTTTTAAGTAAAAAATAAAAGATATATTTTTTATTTTCACAGAGAACTTAATTAAACCACATATGCACCATTTCGTTTCACAACCTTCTGTCATTCTTCAGGCAACCTCACAATTCCATCTTCCCCAGATATTTTTATCTTTTTGGCAAAGAACTGTTTCAGGTGCCTTTTATAGCCTCCCAAGAAATTGAAATTTTTTCCATTAAGAGAATTTTGTAAAGACCAAAATAAATAAAAATCCAAAGTCTGGTGAATAAGGCAGTTGAATCAGAACTCCCAGCCAAGCTGTAACCATTTTTGCCTGGTCATCAGAGAACATGTACTCTTGTGTTATCCTGATGGAACAGTATGTACTTTCTGTTGACTAATTCTGGCCACTTTTTGTTGAGTCTGACTTCCAGTTGGTCTTATTGGAAGCAGTGAAGTGAAGTGAAAGTCACTCAGTCGTGTCCAACTCTTTGCAATCCCACGGAATTCTCTAGGCCACAGTAATGGAGTGGGTAGTCTTTCCCTTCTCCAGGGGATCTTCCCAACCCACAGATCGAACCCAGGTCTTCCACATTGCAGGAGGATTGTTTACCAGCTGAGCCACAAGGGAAGCCCAATGGGAAGCAGTACCTTTGGGAATTAATCATTTGATTTTCCAGAGGGGCTCATAATAGAGGACTCCATTCTAATCCCACCCCATATACACAAAGGCACCTTTTGTAGATTAAGACAGCCTTTGGTGTGGTTGGTAGTGGTTCATTTTGCTTGGCCCACCATCCCTTCGATTCCACATTATTGTCCAGTTTACACTTTTCATCGCCCATCACCATTTGTTTTAAAAACAGAAAATTTCTGTTACATTTAAGTAGAGAATCACATGCAGAAATATGGTCAGGAAAGTTTTTTTCCACTTATGTGGAGGGGCTTCCCTGGTGGCTCAGACAGTAAAGAATCTGCCCACAATGCAGGAGACCCAGGTTCGATCCCTGAGTCAGAAAGATCCCCTGAAGAAGGAAATGGCAACACACTCCAGTATTCTTGCCTGGAAAATCCCATGGACAGAGTAGCCTGTAGGGCTACAGTCCGGGGGGTGGGGGGGGGGGTGGGGTCACAAAGAGTCAGACACACCTGAGCGACTAATACTTTCCATTCCTTTTAAGTGGTCTACCTGACTGGGGAGCATCCTCCAGTGAGAAATCTCTGGCACAAAAGTTTGCAAACCACTTTGGACGTGTTCTGTGAGTCACAGCACCTTCTCCATACAATGCACAAATCTTTGTGTGTGTGTGTTTCAGTTGCATTTTGACCTTACTTAACGTAATAAAGCATAATATGCTGAAAATGTTGCTTTTTTCCCTTCCATCTTCAATATTAAAATGGCTACACAAAAATTATCAACTTTGATCGCATTTTTAACTGCATGCTGATATGACAGTGTGTGACAGCTGTCACATAATAATCTAACAAACTAGTTTTGAATGATGTTAAAGACACTAAGTGCTACTAGAGCCACCTTATGGCAAAAACCAAATGAACCATTTGGCCAACCCAATAGCTCTTGAATAAAGCATATTTCAGATAAAATTAGCCACAATCTATTTCTGATGGCTGCAGAGGAAATAAAGAAAAAGGGGAAAGAAGGGAGGAAGGAAGGAAGGAAAGTTCTTTCTAGAAGTTAGCTAGCTGCTGAGTTTCTTTGTGTTTAACTCCAGGATTCTCTTCCTCCAAGCTAGTCACCTTCCCCCTTAAGCCAAAGTCACCCTCAAGGATCAAGTTACTCCATTCCTTTCTCTCTAGTCTGAAACCACAAGTTGGCTGTCTTCTCCCTCCTCCCATCTCCAGGCCCTGGAGTCTAACCGAATCATATCCAGTGAGAAAACAAACCAACTAACAAATTATCTTGAGATTGGCACCCCATGAAATCACAAAGGTCCATATAGAGGGAGGAAAGAGAGTTGGTGTCAGAATAATGTGTTGTGAGAATTACTTGATCAGTTGTAACTAGCTTTGAAGGTGAAAGTGGCCTGCTGCTGCTGCTAAGTCACTTCAGTCGTGTCTGACTCTGTGCGACCCCATAGACGGCAGCCCACCAGGCTCCCCCGTCCCTGGGATTCTCCAGGCAAGAACACTGGAATGGGTTGCCATTTCCTTCTCCAACGCATGAAAGTGAAAAGTGAAAGTGAAGTCGCTCAGTCGCGTCCGACTATGAGAGTAGAATGTGGGCATCTTCTAGAGGCTGGACAAGGCAAACAGATTCTCCCCTAGCATCTCCAAGAAAAACCACTACAATCCAACTGTCACATTGATTTTAGCCCAGGGAGATGCATCTTGAACTTCTGATCTCCAGAATCATAAGAAATGTGTGTTGTTTTAAGCCACTAAATATGTAGGAACATGTAACAGTAGTAATAGGAAACTCCTACAGTGGACCTCGGTGAATAAAGAATGTTTAAAACCAGTTATGGTGGGAATTTGTTACCATAGCTTTAGACCAATTACTCTATCCCCAGAAATGCAAACTTTCAAACTGTTTAATTCTCAGTGTAGAAAATGTAAATAACACTGGATGAGGTACCAACCATCCCCATATAAGAGGTTGAAACCTTGCTTGCACTCAAACATCTAGTATGCTCCAAGGCAGGACTGTGCATGCCTGGTCTATTTGACACAGGGTTGCAGGGGCTGGGGCCCTGAATTTATAATGTTCTTCACTGGGCTAGCTACAGGGCAGTCCTTTGTTATATCTTGAGCAACTACTATCTGAACCCCCTCTTTCCCTTGATGAGGAATTTTCCATATTTTGCAACTTTTGAGGATCACACACTTAGTTTTCCGAGGGGCTAAGATGTGGATCTATTACCAGGAACTTGCCACTCCCTATAAGTAACAACTACTCCAGCATTTAATAGGTGAGAGACACGAGGAGTAGGCCCTGGGAAAATTCTTTCTGGCCATGGCAACAGAAGAATCCCCCCACCACAAAATCTTCAGTTTAACAGCAGCCAGGTGCAGCAGAAGGCATGGACCCACGGGTGGTGTCTATGCCCAGGCCCAACAGGGTCAGCGCTGCAAAGCCATAGGGTTTGCCACTAAGCGGAAGGCACCAGTGTCCTTGCCATTTGGTTTCTGGGCTCACTTTCATCAGCCTTTTTCTTTCCTCCCACTTTGTATAAATTCATTCTCCACTTTTCTGGAGATTCTCTAAGGTATTACTAGTCCTGGATTAAAGTTTATATCAGATGAAAAGAGCCAGAGTCTATTTCTGATGACTGCAGAGAGAGAAATTGGGGGTGGGGGTGGGGAAGGGAGGAAGAAAGCAAGATTATTCCTGGAAGCTAACTGCGTGCTTAGTTCCTTTGCTGTTCGCTCCAAGATTTTCCAGAAGTCACCTTCCCCCTTAAGCCAAAGGCACCTCAAGGATCAAGTTACTCCATTTCCCCTTGCTCTCTGGTCAGAAAACACAAGCTGGCTGTCTTCTCCAGCCTCCCACTTCTCCACCCTCAGGTCTAACCCAGTCTTAAGCAGTAAGAGAAAACAAATAAACAAACCTCACTCTCCAAGCAAACAGGTCATCTTTCTTGCCCTTGTTTTAGTCATCAGTTTCTAGTTCAGAATCCTCATTTCTTGTATTCTGTATGTGGTAAGCAAAGGAAAAGCGTGGTCCTTGGGATATCGTGAGAATGAAACAGGAAGAATCTGCACAGAAAATAAGTCCACCGAGTAGCACTTTGAGAGGTAGCCCTAAATCCGTATGTTTATACACATGAAATATACACATGCTTTTATTTTGTCTCTATACTATTTCTATTCACTGTTTTACAACTTATTTATTCCTTAAAAACTTTTGCATCAGCGTAACACACGATCCCTAAATTTCTCTCCTCGGCGTGCAATCCAGCACGAAAAGTCAGACTCCGAGGAGGCTGGCAAAATCCGTCTGTATCTCCATGTACATGTATGGCTGAGTCCCTTCGCTATTCACCTGAAACTTCCACAACATTGTTAACTGGCTATACCCAAATAAAAAATAAAAATTTTTAAGTGAAAAGAAATAAAACCCGTCTATGTCTCACTTAAAGGGTGAAAGTTACATCGCTCAGTCGTGCCCGACTCTTTGCAACCCCATGGACTGTAGCCTACCAGGATCCTCCGTATATGGGATTTTCCAGGCAAGCGTACTGGAGTGGGTTACCAATTCCTCCTCCAGGGGATCCTCCCGACCTAGGAATTGAACCCGGGTTTCTCGTATTGTAAGCAGAAGCTTTACCGTCTGCGCCACCAAGGAAGTCCAAAGTCTCTTCTATCATAAGTAGGTCGATTGCTAAGGTTGATGAAATCATGACGTCACTTTCTCGTCACAGGGGACTGGCCATTGGTCATGTCGACAGGGATGGGGCGGGGCTTGGGTTGAACGAGAGGCGCCGTCTTAGAGGTCCTGAATGGGGTTGGCTTATGTAAATTTTGCAGCGAAGTGGTACTGTTCCCGGCGAGCCCCTTCCCTCGCTAAGGAAATTTTCCTAAGATTTTGTTGATTTTTTTTAGAAGAGTTATTTGGAGGGCCTGAGAGGCGTGGAAAAGGAGAGAGTGCGGTGGAGAGTGGAAGAGTTGCAGGGAAACGGCAAAGTCAGAGTGTGTGTACAGTGAACCTGTCTAAAGCTGTGCGGGGGGCAGGAAGAAGGTCAACTCATACTTACCTGGCAGAGGAGATACCATGATCAAGAAGGTGGTTCTCCCAGGGGGAGGCTCACCCATTGCACTCCGGGTGTGTTGACCTCTGCGATTTCCTCAAATAGGGGAAACTCGACTGCGTAATTTGTGGTAGTGGGGGACTGCGTGCGTGCTTTCCCCTGATAACTAAGTAAAAACTGCAGACTTAATCTGTGTTTTCTTGGTGGTGGTTTAGTCACTAAGTCATATCTGACTCCTTGACCACATGAAGTAGTCTGTTCGTAGGCTCTTATGTCTATGAAATCTTTCAAGGCAAGAATACTGGATTTTTTCTTCTCCAAGGAATCTTCTTGAGCCAGAAATCACACTCGGGTCTCCTAAGTTTATGCCAAAGCTCAAGTTTGTTTTTCCAAGGTGATAGAGTTGGAAAAGACAGATAGGCTGGGGGCAAAGTAAAACTCAGACATACATATGCAACGAAGAATGTCTTTTTTCATTTTTTTTAGGTTTTTTGTTGTAGTAGGTATGGATTTGCAACTATTTTCTTCCCATTTGGTCGGTGCCAAAAAGTTGCAAGTTATCTTTAAGAAACTGAATGAAGGGGTGTGATTACTTTTGAGACACCTCAGGCAAAACTTCTATTGACATACTTGCAGTTGTTGTTCACTCACTCAATGATGTCCGATTGCTTTGCAAGATGTTTGCTAGTCATGATACTTTGTGTGAAGTCTTGTTGTCTTGACAAATGCAGACCTCAAGAGATTTTAGTGGGAACCTGTGTTCTGTACCACATATAACTCTTTAGAGTCTTAATGGTTTTCCCACAACTTGAGTTCATAGGGTCCCCACACCCATATACAATTAATAGAAACTAAATCACTGCAGTTGGTGACTGCACCCATGAAATTAAAAGACGCTTACTCCTTGGAAGGAAAGTTATGACCAACCTAGATAGCATATTAAAAAGCAGAGACATTACTTTGCCAACAAAGGTTCGTCTAGTCAAGGCTATGGTTTTTCCAGTGGTCATGTATGGATGTGAGAGTTGGACTGTGAAGAAGGCTGAGTGCCAAAGAATTGATGCTTTTGAACTGTGGTGTTGGAGAAGACTCTTGAGAGTCCCTTGGACTGCAAGGAGATGCAACCAGTCCATTCTGAAGGAGATCAGCCCTGGGATTTCTTTGGAAGGAATGACGCTAAAGCTGAAACTCCAGTACTTTGGCCACCTCATGTGAAAAGTTGACTCATTGGAAAAGAATCTGATGCTGGGAGGGACTGGGGGCAGGAGGAGAAGGGGACGACAGACGATGAGATGGCTGGATGGCATCACCGACTTGACGGACGTGAGTCTGAGTAAACTCCAGGAGTTGGTGATGGACAGGGAGGCCTGGTGTGCTGTGATTCATGGGGTCATAAAGAGTCGGACACGACTGAGCAACTGAACTGAATTGAACTGAACTTGGTGTGGTTGGTAATGGTTCATTTTGCTTACCCCACCATCCCTTCGATTCCACATTATTGTCCAGTTTACACTTTTCATCGCCCATCACCATTTGTTTTAAAAACAGAAAATTTCTGTTACATTTAAGTAGAGAATCACATGCAGAAATATGGTCAGGAAAGTTTTTTTCCACTTAAGTGGAGGGGCTTCCCTGGTGGCTCAGACAGTGAAGAATCTGCCCACAATGCAGGAGACCCAGGTTCAATCCCTGAGTCAGAAAGATCCCCTGAAGAAGGAAATGGCAACACACTCCAGTATTCTTGCCTGGAAAATCCCATGGACAGAGTAGCCTGTAGGGCTACAGTCCGGGGGGGGGGGGGGGGTGGTCACAAAGAGTCAGACACACCTGAGCGACTAATACTTTCCATTCCTTTTAAGTGGTCTACCTGACTGGGGAGCATCCTCCAGTGAGAAATCTCTGGCACAAAAGTTTGCAAACCACTTTGGACGTGTTCTGTGAGTCACAGCACCTTCTCCATACAATGCACAAATCTTTGTGTGTGTGTGTTTCAGTTGCATTTTGACCTTAACATAATAAAGCATAATATACTGAAAATGTTGCTTTTTTCCCTTCCATCTTCAATATTAAAATGGCTACACAAAAATTATCAACTTTGATCACATTTTTAACTGCATGCTGATATGACAGTGTGTGACAGCTGTCACATAATAACCTAACAAACTAGTTTTGAATGATGTTAAAGACACTAAGTGCTACTAGAGCTACCTTATGGCAAAAACCAAATGAACCATTTGGCCAACCCAGTAGCTCTGGAATAAAGCATATTTCAGATAAAATTAGCCACAATCTATTTCTGATGGCTGCAGAGGAAATAAAGCAAAAGAGGAAAGAAGGGAGGAAGGAAGGGAGGAAGGAAGGAAGGAAAGTTCTTTCTAGAAGTTAGCTAGCTGCTGTGCCGGTGCCAGCCGGCAAAGTCGATCAGGTCCCGAGAACGTGCACAACGCGGCTGAGAAACAAAACTATAGCAAAAGAATTCTACAACAAAGATGGGGTCGAGAGGTTCAGACATGTCTCCACAAAGGGAAGCGGTCTGACCACGACTTTATTCAGCATCTTATATTTATACAGGAGAGCATGAGAAAAACAAGACAGTTAACTTTTTTCTTGGTTGACCTATACATCTTACAAAAAGTCACAAGAAATCTTGAGAGCATGGGAATGGCACCCTGTTATTATTTCTTACACCAGATAACATTTCCCTGTTCGTGAGAAGTTTGTCCAGAACTCCAGGTGTCTGCAGTAAATAATCGCCTAATCTCTGTGGTGGCGGGACAGAGAGCTATGTTTGCAAGCAAACCCTCAAGGACTGAGGCAGCTCCCAGAGCTGTGTCCTTCAGACAAAGGACCCCGTTCTCAGGGTGAGCTCCCCGCACTGCTGAATTTCTTTGTGTTTAACTCCAGGATTCTCTTCCTCCAAGCTAATCACCTTCCCCCTTAAGCCAAAGTCACCCTCAAAGATCAAGTTACTCCATTCCTTTCTCTCTAGTCTGAAACCACAAGTTGGCTGTCTTCTCCCTGCTCCCCTCTCCGGGCCCTGGAGTCTAACCGAATCATATCCAGTGAGAAAACAAACCAACCAACAAGTTAACCATACTCTTCAAGCAAACATGTCATCTTTCTAGCCCTTATTTTAGTCATTAACTTCTTTTTCAGAATCTTCATTTCTTGTATTCTATATGGTGAGTGAAGGAAAAGCTTGGTCCCTGGGATATCATGAGAATGAAGTAGGAAGAACCTGCGCAGTGAATATGCACACTGAGTATCACTTTGAGATGTAACTCTGAATCTGGCTGGAGAATACTTGAGAGTCCCTTGGACAGCAAGGAAATCAAATCAGTCAATCCTAAAGGAAATCAACCCTGAATATTCATTGGAAGGACTGATGCTGAAGCTGAAGTTCCAACACTTTGGCCACCTGATGTGAAGAGCTGACTCACTGGAAAAGGCCACCATGCTGGTAAAGACTGGGGGCAGGAGGAGAAGGAGACCGCACAGGTTGCCATGGTTGGATGGCATCAATGGACATGAGTTTGAGAAAACTCTGGGAGATAGTGAAGGACTGGGAAGTCTGGCCTGTTGCAGTCAATGAGGTCGCAAAGCCTCGGACACGACTGAGCAACTGAACAACAAATACACATGACACATACATATGCTTTTACTTTATACATGGTGGTGATTTGGTCACCAAGTCGTGTCTGACTTTTGCGAGTCCATGGACTGTAGCCTGCTTGGCTCCTCCGACAATGAAATTCTCCAGGCAAGAATACTGGAGTGGGTTGCCATTTCCTTCTCCAGGGGATCTTCCTGACCCAGGAATGGAACCCAGGTCTCCTGCATTGAAGCACTGAAGGCAGATTTTTTTACCGACTGAGCTACGAGGGAAGTTTTTTTTTTTTTTTGAATACTTGTATATATATACGTGGATACACTGTTTTACAGCTTCTTTATTACTTAAAGTCTTTTTGCATCACCATAACACACAATCTCAGAATTCCTGTTCTCCGCGTGTGAACCAGGACAAAAAGTTAGAATTTGAAGAGACTGGCAAAATTCGCGGTATCTCACCTAAGTGACAAGATGTTTCTTAGCATGGGATTGGTAGGGTCCACAAGGCGGCGGAAATAATGATATCACTTCCCCTTCATTAGCCGACCCTCCATTGGTCATATTGGCAGTGGTGGGAGGGGAGATGAGGGCTGGGCGTGGGTTGGAGGGGAGGCGTGGCCTTAGAGGTCGTGAATGGGTTTGGATTATGTAAATCTTGCAGCGAAGTGGTACAGTGCCAGGCGAGCCACTTCCCAGTTATGGAAGTTTTTCTGTGATTTTGTTGGATTTTTTAGAAGAATTGTTTGGAGGGCCTCAGAGGCATGGAAAAGAGGTGGTGAGGAGGGTAGCGGAAGGGATGTGGGGAAATGGCAAAATGAGCATGTGTACACAGTGAACGTGTCTAAGGCTGTGTGGGGGCGGGGGTGGGGAGGCAGGCGAAAGATCAACTCATACTTATCTGGCAGAGGGGATACTTTAATCCTGAAAGTGGGTCTCCCAGAGCAAGGCATATCCTTTGCACTTTGGGATTATTGACCTCTATGATTTCCTCAAATGTGGAAAACCACACTGTAGTAACTTGTGGTAGTAGGGGGCAGCATGTGCGTTCTGCTTCCGTAACTAGTGATAAAAATGCAGTTTGTGACATGATGGTAAAAACTTACTTGGCCTCTCTATTTTCCCAATTATTAACTGGTTCTTTTTCTATTTTTGGCATTCTTTGACAGTGCCAGGCCTCTGTCAGTTCAGATCAGTCGCTCAGTTGTACCGGATTCTTTGAATTAGGCCTTATCCTGCTCAATTTATCCTTTTACATACCTTCTATCAGTTCAGTTAAGTCGCTCGGTTGTGTCTGAGTCTTTGCGACCCGGTGGACTGCAGCACCGTCTGCAGGATGGCTTTCCTGTCCATCACCAATTTCTGGAGCTTGCTCAAACTCATGCCCATCAAGTTGGTGATGCCATCCAACCATCTCATGCTCTGTCATCCCTTTCTCCTCCTGTCTTCAATCTTTCCCAGCGTCAGGGTCTTTCCATTGAGTCAGTTCTCTGCATCAGGTGGCCAAAGCATTGGAGCATCAGCTTCAACATCGGTCCTTCCAATGAATATTCAGGACTGATTTTCTTTAGGATGGACTGGTTTGATCTCCTTGAAGTCCCAGTGAAGTTGCTCAGTTCTCCCGCGTGGTAGGCAGAGGCTTTACTGTCTGAGCCACCAGGGAAGATCCAAAATCTAGGCCTTAGAGGGGGCACCCGGATTTGAACCAGGGACCTCTTGATCTGCAGTCAAATGCTCTACCACTGAGCTGTACCCCCGTACAGTCCAGTGAACTCTCAAAAGTCTTCTCCAGCACCAGAGTTCAAAAGCATCAATTCTTTGGTGCTCAGCTCTCTTTATAGTTCAAATGTCACATCCATACCTGACTACTGGAAAAACCATAGAGGGGCTTTTGACTAGATGGACCTTTGTTGGCAAAGTAATGTCTCTGCCTTTTATATGCTGTCTAGATTTGTTATAGTTTTTCTTCCAAGGATCATGCATCTTTGAATTTCATGGCTGCAGACACCATCTGAAGTGATTTTGGAGACCTAAAAATAAAGTCTGTCACAGTTTCCATTGTTTCTCCATCTATTTGCCATGAAGTGATGGGACCAGGTGCCATGAGCTTAGTTTTCTGAATGTTGAGTTTTAGGCCAAATTTTTCACTTTCATCAAGAGGCTCTTTAGTTCCTCTTTGCTATCTGCCCTAAGGGTGGTGTCATCTGCCTATCTGAAGTTATTGATATTTCTCCCAGCAATCTTGATTCCAGCTTGTGCTTCATCCAGCCTGTCATTTAGCACGATGTACTCTGCATATAAGTTAAATAAGCAGGGTGACAATCAGCCTTGATGTACTCCTTTCACAATTTGGAACAAGTCTGTTGTTTCAGGCACAGTTCTAACTGTTGCTTACTGACCTGCCTATAGATTTCTCAGGAGGGAGGTCAGGTTGTCTGGTATTCCCATCTCCTGAAGAATTTTCCACAGTTTGTTGTGATCCACACAGTCAAAGACTTTGGTGTAGTCAATAAAGCAGAAGTAGATGTTTTTCTGGAACTCTCTTGCTTTTTTGATGATCCAATGGATGTTGGCAATTTGATCTCTGGTTTCTCCACTTTTCTAAATCCAGCTTGAACATCTGGAATTTCACGGTTCACATTCTGTTGAAGCCTGGCTTGGAGAATTTTGAGCCTTACTTTGCTATCATGTGACATAAGTGCAATTGTGCAACAGACCAATCTAGAGAGCATATTAAAAAGCAGAGATACTACTTTGCCAACAAAGGTCTGTCTAGTCAAAGCTATGGCTTTTCCAGTAGTCATGTATGGATGTGACCATAAAGAAAGCTGAGTGCCGAAGAATTGATGCTTTTGAACTGTGGTGTTGGAGAAGACTCTTGAGAGTCCCTTGGGCTGCAAAAAGATCAAACCAGTCAATCCTAAAGGAAATCAGTCCTGAATATTCATCAGAAGGACTGATGCTGAAGCTGATGCTCCAATACTGTGGCCACCTGATGCGAAGAACTGACTCATTTGAAAAGAACCTGATGCTGGGAAAGATTGAAGGCGGAAGAAGGGGACGATAGAGGATGAGATGGCTGGATGACATCACCGACTCTATGGATCTGAGTTTGTGCAATCTCCGGGAGTTGGTGATGGACAGGGAAGCCTTGCATGCTACAGTCCATGGGGTCAAAAAGAGTTGGACTCGAATTGACTGTACCCTGCCATTATACAGCATTCGGTTGTTGACTCTGGTAGTTATTGGAAATTTTTCTATGTATAGGAGCGCAAAGAGTGTGGAAAGTGGAGAACGTGAGCCCAAGAGAAGCTGGAGTTGTCTTGTGTAGAAGGTCAGGAGAAGGCTTGAAGGGTCGTGGGCTCCGCGTTGTTTCGTCGGACCCCAAGCTCACTAGGGCTTGGTGTCCACAGCCTGGCGTGCCCGACAACAAGACTCAATGTCTCTGGTGCCGGCGAGGCTGGACCAAGATAGAGACATTTGAATCACTTTTCCACAGCAGTTGGAAGGGACGGGGAAATCCATTCGGATTCCAGGACATTACAATAAAACCTTGCAGCAGCTGGTCTCTGTGGTGCAATTGGTTAGCACGTTCAGCTGTTAACTGAAAGGTTGGTGGTTCGAGCCCACCCAGGGACGGATTGGCTTGGACTCCAGCGATGTTATTAACTATTGTTTTTATGCATCTGCAGCGCCTGAAATCTCCACCTACTTCACCTCAGCATGTTCTTTCCTCCCTTCCGGTTTTTATCTGGTGTCCCTGGTCTCTCTGGACGCCTGCCCACACGAGTTCATCTGCCTTGTACATTCCAGGGCAGCTGCCAAAGGATGAAGGCACACGCACACAGGTGGGAATTGGGCGGAATCCCTTACTCAAGATGGGACATCGCAAATTAGGCTCTATGTCACCACGTGGGCTGGCACCCCACTGCCATGGGATCTCACCGACACCTCCACCCTTTCATTTGGGACTGTCACTTTCTTTTTTCTCTTTCTTTTTTTGTTTTCTTTTCTTCCCCACCACAAGTACCATCATCCAGTTTCAGAGCACTCCTTTCATCTTCATTTCCCTTCAGTTCAGCTGTAGATAATCCCCTTTCTTTGCTCTAGCCCCAATTAATGTTAATCTGCCTTCAGCCTCCATGAATGTCTTTTCGATACTTCAGATAAATCGAATAAATCAATATATAGTGCTTTCTGACAGGTTTCTTTCACTTAGTGCAATGTTTTTGAGGTTTATCCAGGCTCTGGCTTAAGTTTGCTTCTTATTACTGAGAATTTCATTGTGTAAATATACCACATTTCATGTACCAGCTGATGGGCATTTGAACTGTTTCCACTTTTTTTTTTTTTTTTTGCTATTATAAATGCTGCTACAAATATTTGTATAATCTCATCTGCACCTATTTCATTTTTTTTCATTTCTCTTGAATAGATTTATAGAAGTGAAATTGCTGAGTTTATAGTAAGCTTGTTTGTAGTAATACTTCCTAAGGCCAACTTGACTTCACACTCCAGGATGTCTGGCTGTGGGTGAGTGAGCACACTACTGTCGTTATCTGGGTCATTAAGACATTTTTCATATAGTTCTTCTGTGAATTCTTGCCACCTTTTCTTAATCTCTTCTGCTTCTGTTAGGTTCAGGCTGTCTCTCTACTTTATTGTGCCCATCTTTGCATGAAATATTCTCTTGGTAGCTCTAATTTTCTTGAAGAGATCTCTAGTCTTTCTGATTCTATCGTTTTACTCTATTTCTTTGCACTGTTCACTTAATCATAATATTGCCTGAATTGCCTGGCCCAGTATCAATGAAGTGTAACTGTTATTATGACATTTTTAATGAAGGAATGTGATACGTATTTCTTTCTCCCACAAAATGTCAGGGCACACAGACACCAAAAATCAAATTTCTTAAATATCTTTGTTGGATCTCACATACCAGTATCATTAAGAAGGGGAGGAGGAAGATGGTGTGGGGTAAGGGGGAAGATTAACTTTTAAAAATGTTTATCTCCATTTCAAGTGGATGTGCTCTTATGCCATTCACAGACCTTTTTAAATATCAGTTTTAACTTTTTCAAAAGTCACTGTTGGTCAAAGTCAAACCAGGCTAATCAGTGTACAAATTGATTGGCAGAACATCGATTAAATATTCAATAGCCTTTATAACCACATATATGCTAATGTGTCTTCTAAAGTCACTGTTGCAGGTATCATTATCAACTCCAAAAGCCCAAAGCCATATTTCCCTGATACCTTGTGGTCACTGTCATCACCTTTAGTCAGTGTATCCTATAAACTGAAGGTCTCTGTATTATTACATGATCTTAGAGGCAGAGATGTATGTCCAATTGGTTTCAGTGCAGGAAGAGACCCTGTTTTTCTGTGAAACAATGGAGCTGAAGAGCACTCTATGTTCCCAATAAGCCATATCAAATTTTTTTTTCCTCAAGAATTGCTGATTATTCTATTGTGGTAACATTTTTATACAGACTATATACTACTTTGTGTGCATGGTAAGTCACTTCAGTCACGTCCAACTCTTTTGATGCTATGGACTGTAGCCCACCAGGCTTCTCTGTCCATAGGATTCTCCAGTCAAGAATACTGGAATGGGTTGCCATATCCTTCTCCAGGGGATCTTCCTGACCCAGGGATTGAACCCATGTCTCCTGCATTGGCAGGTGGTTTCTTTACCACCAGTGCCACCTGGGACTATATACTACTTTGAGTCCTAGTAAGAGAATGGTTTCCATGATACAAGAAACTAGAAGCTAAAACATCACTCTGAAAACTAGCTTTTCCCCACTGAGCAAGTTCTCCCTAGGACTCCAGAAGTTTTTAATAAGCTTGGTGCTTAGTTGCTTACTGTATGGTATATGGGATTAAGGCTATTTTTTCACAGCATTTCAGATAAATTATTGCAATGTGACTTTAAGTCACATAAACCTAACTTTTATTAGGTTTCAATTTTTGAAGTTTAGGAAGAAGTTGGATGACAATTGCTTTTCTGATGTATTCTCGAGTTTCCTCACATAGCAGTGTCATCCCTCAGTTTGTATGGGGGGTTGTGAGGGAGGTGGAGCCCCAATGTTGAAAAGCAACCTGCACATTCCTTCCTTCACTTAGTCATGAATGCTTAGTGGAGCACTTGGTCATTGTGGCCATTTTCAACCTTGTGAAACCACCAGCCTAGCCAATCCCAGCAGAGTTATAGTGGCACACATATCAGGGGAATTTCCTATGGTTTGAACTTACAAACTGATAGGGTAGGATGTAGGTTAGAAGAAGACTGTCTTTCCCAGAGTAATCCATAAGCTCATTCACCTGTTACTTGAATCGTTGGTGGTCCGAGCCCCAAAATGATACTATCCTTGTGAGTTTTTGTTTTTTGACAGATCTCAGGTATTTTCATGTTATGTTTGTGATGCACAGTCTCTGTTAACTACTTCTCTGATCCTCAACCTCTCTCTTTCAATCAGATATGGAAAAATCTTGCTTATACTCCTAAAGGCTCATATTAATTACTAAAGGGTTTGGTGGAAAGAATTATTTTTTAGAAGGGTAAAAATAAGTTCTGGAGTTCCAAGCTCACTGACAATATAACCTTTCTGCCTGAGGCTGAGTCTCTGCAGCTGCTCATTCCTGGAAAGCTGGCGTCAATTCCCTGAAGCCAAATACCAGGGACACATCTCTCATTGAACAGCTTAGGTGTTTTTTTTTTTTTTTTTTTTTTAATTCCTTGAAGCCAGAAGAACACACTTCATGGTCTAAGTAAGACAGTGGTAACAAGGCTCTATTATAAGATTTGGGCTTTGGCTGGGTGATAGGGGGAGGATGGGAGGAAGCAGGGTGTGTTCCATATTGAGGACTGTTAGCTCCAGCAACTCTATGATTGAACTAAAGAAGTAACATCATTTTGTTATGACGAGGATGTTTGGGATTTTGTAGTGCAAACATATCACAGTTGCTTGATGGATGCTGTTTCCTGCTGGGTTCATACATTGTTTAGGATTTTGAGAGTGAGGGATTGATTCATGGAAAAGATTTGATGTTGGGTTAATTTGACTTCCCTTGGCAAGACAGCCAGGCTGCTGCCAACTGGGAACTCACTCATCCTGAAGAGTGAGTCTCCATGATTGAGCTTGAACAAAATAAAAATTCGAAAACTGATACTTAAGTTTAAATGTTCATTCAGTTCAGTTCAGTCACTCAGTCATGTCCGACTCTTTGGAACCCTATAGAGTGCAGCACGCCATTCTTCCCTGTCCATCAACAACTCCCAGAGTTTGCTCAAACTCATGTCCATTGAGTCAGCAATGCCACCCAACCATCTAATTCTCTGTCATCCCCTTCTCCTCCTGCCTTCAATCTTTCCCAGCATCAGGGTCTTTTCCTATGAGTCAGTTCTTCACATCAGGTGGCCGAAGTATTGGAGCTTCAGCTTCAGCATCAGTCCTTCCAATGAATATTCAGGACTGATTTCCTTTAGGATTGACTGGTTTGATCTCCTTGCAGTTCATGGGACTCTCAAGAGTCTTGTCTAACACCACAGTTCAAAAGCATCAATTCTTCGGCACTCAGCTTTCTTTATGGTCCAACACTCACATCCATACATGACTACTGGAAAAGCCATAGCTTTGACTAGACAGACCTTTGTTGGCAAAGTAATATCTCTGCTTTTTAATATGCTGTCTGGGTTTGTTATAGCTTTTCTTCAAGGAGCAAGTGTCTTTTAATTTCATGGCTGCAGTCACCATCTGCAGTGATTTTGGAGCCCAAGAAAATAAAGTCTGTCACTGTTTCCATTGTTTCCCCATCTATTTGCCATCAAGTGATGGGACTGGATGCCATGATCTTTGTTTTTTTAATGTTGAGTTTTAAGTCAGCTTTTTCACTCTCCTCTTTCACTTTCATCAAGAGGTTTTTTAGTTCCTCTTCACTTTCTGCCATAAGGCCACGTGGTGTCATCTGCATATCTGAGGTTATTGATATTTTTCCTAGCAATCTTGATTCCAGCTTGTGCTTCATCCAGCCCATCATTTAGCATGATGTACTCTGCATGTAAGTTAAATAAGCAGGGTGACAATATACAGCCTTGACATACTCCTTTCCCAATTTGGAACCAGTCCTTTGTTCCATTTCCAGTTCTAACTGTTGCTTCTTGACCTGCATACAGATTTCTCAAGAGGCAGGTCAGGTGGTCTGGTATTCCCATCTCTTTCAGAATTTTCCACAGTTTGTTGTGATCCACACAAAGGCTTTAGCATAGTCCATGAAGCAGAAGTAGATAATTTTCTAGAATCTCTGGCTTTTTCTATGATCCAACAGATGTTGGCTAATTGATATCTGGTTCCTCTGCCTTTTCTAAATCCAGCTTGAACAAATGGAAGTTCTCGGTTCGCGTACTATTGAAGCCTGGCTTGGAGAGTTTTGAGCATTACTTTACTAGCGTGTGAGATGAGTGCAATTGTGCGGTAGTTTGAGCATTCTTTGGCATTGCCTTTCTTAGGGATTGGGATGAAAACTGACCTTTTCCAGTCCTGTGGCCACTGCTGAGTTTTCCAAATTTGCTGGCATATTGAATGCAGCACTTTCACAGCATCAACTTTTCAGATATGAAATAGCTCAGCTGGAATTCCATCACTTCCACCAGCTTTGTTTTTAATGATGCTTCTCAAGGCCCACTTGACTTTGCACTCCAGGATGTCTGGCTCTAGGTGAGTGATCACACTATCGTGGTTATCTAGGTCATTAAGATCTTTTTTTTGTATAGTTCTTCTGTGTATTCTTAGGACTTTAAATATTAGATTTTTTCTTCATTTGCAGTCAAAATAAAAGGAGAGGCTGTATTCAAAGGACTTAGTGACTTAGTTTGAGGAACTTAATAACACTAGCTGATCTACTGGTCTCCTCAAATTGCTTCACCGATGCTGGTAGAGGTTGTTTGGTAATATTAAAGACACATTCCTCCACACCAGAAATGCCCTTCATAGTGTCCTTCATGTTGTGTGTATTAGTGGCTCAGTCATGTCTGACTCTTTGCAATTCCATGGACTGTAACTTGCCAGGCTCCTCTGTCCATGGGATCCTCCAGGCAATAATACTGGAGTGGGTTGCCATTCCCTTCTCCAGAGGATCTTCCTTATCCAGGAATCAAACCTGGGTCTCCCACATTGCAGGCAGATTCTTTACTGACTAAGCTACCAGGGAAGTCCTCAACTGGTACTTTGCATAAACCTTGTCTGGAGAGCCCAGGAGAACAAGGATTTAAAAACAGATCTGCCACAGGAAACAGATATATGATAAATTCATGGATAAAATTATGTGCAGTTAAGTATTGTTCCCTCTTTATTCTTTTAGAGGTTGTTTGGTAACAGAGACATACCTCCACACGAGAATGCTCTTCATAGTGTCCTTCATGTTATAAGAGCTTAAAAACAGTAACATGAAGGTGAGCCCCAAATTTTTACTGTGACTCTTTTATTTTTTTGCATACAACATTAGTGTATCTTTTTTCTGAAAAGTCAGAAAATCAGGTGAGTAGAAATAAGCATCTGAATTAGTTCCCTATTACTTCCTATTAACAGGTTACAAAAACAATAGTTTTAAACCACCAGGCTCCTCTGTCCATGAAATTCTCCAGGCAAGGATACTGGAGTGGATAGAGATTCCCTTCTCTTGGGGAACTTCCCGACCCAGGGATCAAACCCTGGTCTCCTGCATTGCAGATGGATCCCTTACCATCTGAGCTACCAGTGAAGCCCAATATATTCATTATCAGAGTTTTGCTGATCAGAAGTTTGGAAAGATGTGACTGGCTTCTCTGCTCACAAAAGTGATCAGCATGTCCTCCCCACCTGAATAGGGTGATATTAACCACGTTGTGCTTCTGACCATTTCTGATGATGTGCTGCCCTCATGGTCTCATGCTCCTCTGGGATCATATTTATTGACCTGAATTCTATAACTCCTGATTTCTTTCAGCCCACCTGAAAGAAAGTAGCTTAGGATAAAGTCTAGAACTGTGGAGCCCTTGAACTGATCTCTGCCATATCTTTCTCCAAGAGGAGAATAGAATAGCAGAGGTCTTCATAAAGATATGACCCACATAAGGGCTGAGATGCTCCAGTGATTGGAGAAGAGGAGAAAACTTAAAAGACAATGGAGGCACTAAAAGCCCAGACTGGGAAAGCAAGGTCCTCTTTGTGTCCCACCTCAGGTGGGTACTTTACTGGAAAAGAGGCATTTCCCCTGGCACAGCACCATGGACAACAAACTTGATCTAATACACTGACTTGTTCTTGTTTCTGCTAGGCTTTGGGGGTCTCCATTCTAGGGTGTTTGTTTAAAGGTAGGGCTTTTTCCTTGCATGAGAATCTTCTTGGAATTTTTATGAAATGCAGTTTCTTGGGCCTTCTCTCCAGATGTTTTTAACAAGCAGCACAATGACCGTAATGTAGGCATTCTTTAGCTGTGCAGCTAGTGCCCAGGGAATGGAACCCTATCTGCTGCATAGTATCTATCACACTTACTCATCCAAGTTTAATGCTGCCGTATCTGTTTTACATGATACATTCTTCTCTATTATACATAAGATCCATATGCTCAAAGAAGGTAATGAGATCACCATGTAAAGCAACTTGGTACACAGTGGAATGGGTATTTGCATCTTTGACGGCTGTTCCTAGGGCTGTGCTTTCATTGCGTTAGCACAGACCTAGGGTAGGATTTGATGGAAACACGGTAGGGAGTAGAGGACATCGGCAAGAGTTAGTGATTCCTGGTAACTAGTATTGATCTATTCGACAAGTATTTACTGAATGTTGTATCTGTCAGGCTCTTGAAGAGCCACTGGGTGAACGAGGCACACAGAGCACCTGCTCTCAGGAAGATGACCTCTAGCACAAGAGCCAGAAGTCTTACAGAGAATCACATATATTTTTTAATGATGACTGTGATGTATTTAATACATCTATGTTCCTTGCTCCCATTTTGTCAGCAGGGATTGAAAACTGAGTGTATATAAATAATCATACTCTGGAACTCTGATAAAAGAATTGTCACAGAAAAGGTATTCTAGATATTTTTAATAGTAGAAATACTGGTGTTGGATGTAATGTCCTCTGAAATTCAGCTGTAGTTGAAACTCAGCTGGACAGTGTATTTCATGCTTTGAACAGAGCAGCTTGTGTCGAAAACATGTGTGGTAGCTCCACAGTCAGTAAGTGACTCCTGAATTTTTAAAAATTTCCTATGCTCTTTGGGAGTCAGTTTCCTCATCAGTAAGGAATTGTTGTTATTCAAATTCTCCAAAGTCCCTTCCTGTTGAGATTTCTCTGAATGCATGAGAGACTGAGATGCATATTAAGTATGACCTGAGAACTACAGCCAAGACCAGGTCTTGTATCTTCTCTGTGTGTCTCCTGTAGGAGCCTAAGTTGAGCCCAAACACTGAAAACACATAAATGAGAGGGGAGATGGAAGAAAGGAAAGCAACAGGTTGGAAGAATGAGAATAACACAAAGAAGGGTATGGAAATGGTGGAGCAGTTGGATGCCAGGAGAGATGAAAAGAAGTACAAGTTGAGTTGAGAAAAATCAAGGGAAAGTGAACAATGTACACAGCATTATCCAAGTCCTCAAGGAGAATCCTGAGCTGAGCAGGGAGGACCGGGAGAGTAACTTCCTCCACAGTGAACTTGTGCACCTAGCGAGGAGATCCACAGATGGATCAGGATTCACTTACACTACTAGGAAGCACCGATTGCAAGAGAAGGAGGCATAGACCTTGAGGCTCTGTCCTGAACCCTGCTGCTTACACCTGGAACTGCCCCCACACTGGATGCCCAGGTAAGTGTGAGCTTAAATGGATAAAGAATATTTGGAAAAGGGCTGGAGATGCCCATTCTTTTCTTAACCAGTTCTTCCCTGAGGTATGGAGGGGCCAGGATAAGGAGACCCTTCCATCTGAAGCATGCTGCTGCTGCTGCTAAGTCACTTCAGTCGTGTCCGACTCTGTGTGACCCCATAGACGGCAGCCTACCAGGCTCCCCCATCCCTGGGATTCTCCAGGCAAGAACATGGAGTGGGTTGCCATTTCCTTCTCCAGTGCATGAAAGTGAAAAGTGAAAGTGAAGTCGCTTAGTCGTGTCCGACTCTTCGAAACCCCTTGGACTGTAGCCCACCAGGCTCCTCCGCCCATGGGATTTTCCAGGTAAGAGTACTGGAGTGGGGTGCCATTGCCTTCTCTGCATCTGAAGCATAGATACTAATAATATTCTGCATGCATACTTTGAAAGGTTTTACACACAATATTTCTTAAATATTTATAAGAACCTATTTTTCCTTACGCTTTGTTAACAACTTGGAGTTCAGATTATCAATAAGGTTTATCTGAAGATATCAAAGTAGTGGGAAGAAGAATACAAGTGGAGCATTTCCACGTAATGTGGGGCTCTTCTCAATTATGGTGTTGAGGCAGCCCACAGGGTAGGAGGGTAAGCTAAGGACATCTCTTCCTAATGGCCTACTTATGACCTTCCTAATGAACCACTGAGAGGAATCACTGAGGAGAGCAGGGTCTTCATCAGAGTCATCAAAGTTCAGTGTCAAAAGGGAGCAGATGATGTAGGGTAGGCACCTCTTTAAGGAAGAAAATTTGCTGCATCCTGGGAGAAAACAGAGCATCTCTGATAGGATATTTGGATAAGTACGTAGCTGAAATGACTAAAGATTCTAAAGACCTATATACAGAAATACAACCACTTTTATTCAGTTAGTGAACAACCACCACTGAGACCCCCTCAGCGCTTGATTAAGTGCCTGGAGTCATGAATACAGAGATGATTAATAGTATTTCAACTTTCCTGGAGCTCTCAGTCCAGTAACCAAGAAGTCATGAGAAGTGTAATGGTGGTGGATTCACTGGGGGAAGTGGTCAGGGCTGCCTAGGGATGACGTCAGTGTTTGTCCAGTTCACCCTTCTTTCTTTTCCAACAACTGGTGACCTACCGTGGCTCAACAACCCTGGTTCTCACCCAGGTTTCAGCCTCAGGATAACTAACACCTGGGATCCATGTTGGTTCAAAGTAGTCAGTCTTGCCAAGGTCTCCAGAGAAAATGCTGACATCTGTCTCTACTGTCTGTGTCTTGGTCAGCAAGAGAAATTAAGAGGCAACTTTAATAAGTCTTATAGATTTATCATTGTCATAACAATCAGGAACAATTTGTCTTCTCTCTGAAAAGGTAATGCCTTTTGGACTTAAAATTCTCACCCCGTTTCAAAGACAATGTAAATATCAGTCATAGTCCTAGAATTGTAGGACTTGGTATTTTATCCTTAAATTTTAGATCAAATAAGTAAAGTTAAAAAAGAGTAAAGCAACTTCACGTTTTTCAGTAAGAATGTATGGAGGTCTGGCACTTTGGTTGATATGTCTTTAGTGTTGTTAGAAACAGAATAGCCTAATGCTCCTTGATTCCCTCCTCTATCCCATCATGTTCTATAAAATATAATATCTCTGCTCATCTAGACAATATGAATCCTAAATTAGCTGAGTTCCATGAAGGCATTTATGGAACCCTGTGGGTAAAGCGTTCTGCAGTTTCCATGGCGGGATACAGAATGAGGATACACATTCCTTACTGAAGGCAGTTCAAGGAGGACTGTTCCCAGTTCAGCCTGGATATCTGTCTGTAGATAGAAAGGGAAGATAAGGATGGGGAACAATAACTCAGCTCAGTGTCCTCAACTCAACGAGGCCCACTGGGCTTCTTTTCAGTTGCCTCTCCCCAGCCACGCTTAGAAACTCTCCAAGTGGTGAACTGGAGCAACTGCAGGGCTTATCTGCTTGTTTTTCATTTCTCAGGTCTCACTCCCTGACCTTTACTGCCTGATGCCCAGTCTCTTGAAAATCTTTGTCTCATCTATTTTGTTCAGTTTGTTGCTGTTTTTTTGTTTTGCTGTTTCAGGTGGGAGAGTCAATCCAGTTTCTGTTAGTTTGTGTTTGTGTGGCATCCCTTTTATAAAATCAGTTGGAAAATATCTATCAAGATCCTGAAAAGACACTTTTACAAAATAAAGAACACAGTCACAAACATGGTGAAACTGTGAACTAAGGACCCTTAGTTCCTTAAGGAACTGTGAACCCTTAACACTTGACCAATAGGGTGTTAATATACAAATATATAAGCAGTTCATACAACTCAACATCAAAAACCCCCAAGCAACCCAATTTAAAAATGGGCAAAAGAACTGAACAGACATTTTCCCAAAGAGAACATGCAGATGGCCAATGGAAAGGAAGCTCAACATCATCTATCATCAGGGAAATGCTAATCAAAACCACAATGAGATATCACCTCATGCTACAGAATGGTTATCATCAAAAAGAACACAAATTACAAATGCTGGTGAGGATGTGGAGAAAAGGGAACCATGGTCACTGTTAGTGGGAACTACCATGCTGCTGCTGCTGCTGCTGCTGCTGCTGCTGCGTCGCTTGAGTCATGTCCGACTCTGTGCGACCTGAGACAGCAGCCCACCAGGCTCCCCCGTCCTTGGGATTCTTAGGCAAGAACACTGGAGTGGGTTGCCATTTCCTTCTCCAATGCATGAAAGTGAAAAGTGAAAGTGAAGTCGCTCAGTCGTGTCCGACTCTTAGCGACCCCATGGCTCCTCAGTCCATGGGATTTTCCAGGCAAGAGTACTGGAGTGGAGTGCCATTGCCTTCTCCAGGGAACTACCATATAACTCAACAATCCCACTGCTGGGTATGTATTTGGAAAAAAAGTCAAAAAACCAAACAGAAACACTAATTTTAAAAGATACATGCAACCCAATGTTCATAGCAACATTATTTACAATTGTCAAGATATGGAGGCAATCTATGTCCATCAACAGAGGAATGGATAAAGAAGATGAGGTATATATAATAAATGGAATAGTTCTCAGCCATAAAAACAATGAAGTTTTGATGTTTCCAACAACATGGATGGACTTGGAGAGTATTATGCTAAGTGAAGTGAGTCAGACATCACTTATATGTGGAATCTACAAAAATATAACAAACTAGTGAATGAAACTAAAAAGAAACAGACTCACAGATATGGAGGACAAACTAGTGCTTCCCAGTGAGGAGAGGGAAGGGGGAGGGGCAAAATAGGGGTAGAGATTAAGAGGTACAAACTACTATGTATAAAATAAGCAACAAGGATATATAAAACAACACTGAAATTATACTCAATATTTTATAATAAGTGGAATATACCCTTTAAATTCTGAATCACTATATTGTACATGTGTATGCTATGCTATGCTAAGTCACTTCAGTCATGTCTGACTCTGTGCGACCCCATAGACGGCAGCCCACCAGGCTCCCCCGTCCCTGGGATTCTCCAGGCAAGAACACTGGAGTGGGTTGCCATTGCCGTCTCCAATGCATGAAAGTGAAAAGTGAAAGTGAGGTCGCTCTTCGAGACCCCATGGACTGCAGCCTACCAGGCTCCTCCGTCCATGGGATTTTCCAGGCAAGAGTACTGGAGTGGGGTGCCACTGCCTTCTCCATACATGTGTAAATTATGTAATAATTTACATCAACTATACTTAAAAAAATACTTTTATTTTAAATGCACCGTACCAGTCCTAAGGACAATGTTTGCTTAACTATATGTTGGGGAATGCAGTCCTCACAGCCCCTTGCCCAAAGGCTGAGGGGATGTTCCTCTGAGGTTTGTTGTGAAAACTATTCCTTTGTGAGTCAACATGCCTCTTTATTTTTTAAAATTAATTTTTATTGGTGTATAGTTGCTTTAATGTGGTTTCTGCTGTATAGGAAAGTCAAATAGTTATACATATATCTCCTCTTTCGTGGACTTCCTTCCTATTTAGGTCACCATAGAGCACTGAGTAGAGTTCTCTGTGCTACATAGTAGGTTCTCTTAGTTATCATTAGTTATGAATTCTCATTAATTATCAGTTATTTTATACATAGTAGTTATATAGGACATGCCTCTTTAAAAGCATGTCACCCTTGATTATTTCTAATCTCCAAAAGGTCCTTCAAAGGAAAGGGTGAACATGACTACAAAGTGGCCCGATGGAAAGTTCCAGCTTTGAAGCTTTTGTGGAGAGTCTCTCAGGAAACACTGCCCCCAGGCTGACTTATGTTCCCTGGAGAGCCAGAGAGAGAAGCCAGACATTTCAAATCCTTAGGTTACAAACCAGGCTCTGAAGGAGGAATAGAGATTCCCAAACCCTCTCTCAGGAACCTCATCTGTTGCTCCAAAAGAGATCCCAGAAATTCCTCCTCTTGGTGGTCTAAAATGATCCTGTGACTTAGTTACTAAGCAGGGGACACAGCACTAGATACCACCATTTGTTGGTTGGGAGTATGGCCATGCCAGTTATAGAGAGAAAAGAAAGTAGGGAAAGTCAGGTGAGATGTTAGAAATATCTGTCCTCCCCAGGATGGAAGAGGCACAGGTCATACAGGTCTCCCTGAGTTCAAAATCTCTGGTGTTTCTGCAGTAAAGGAATAATGTGATCCACTCCCTTTCCAGGGGAAAATGGGAAATGCAACTGCTCTGAAATAAAGTATTCTGGTTGGCTGATTAGGGCCTTAATCCTCATGAACTATGATGGCTGTCAATTCACAGTCTGGCACTGGAAAGGAATACAGCATTTTTATTTCCCAAAGCAACGTAGAAGGGGAGCAGGAACGTTTGTCTTCCAGGAAAATTAATCTAGGAAATGCCCCCAAAAGTACACACAGACTACTGTATATATATATTTAAATGGTCTGTTATTAACCATTAGGGCTTCCCAGGTGGCTTAGTCGATAAAGAATCTGCCTGCAATCCAGGAGACCCAGGTTCAATCCCTGGTTCCGGAAAATCACCTGGAGAAAGAAAAGGCAATGCACTCCAGTATTCTTGGCTGGGAAATCCCACAGACAGAGGAGGCTGATGGGCTATAGTCCATGGGCCTGCAAGAGACGGACACAACTTAGCAAAACTAAACTACCACAATTAACCATTAACTGTCAGGGGAGAGTACAAACTCAGTCCCCCATTACCACAAATTGTGCGTTGGAGTTTCCCAAATTTGGGGAAATCAAAGCGTTCGGCACATCTGGAGCGCAATAGATAAAACTTCACTTTTTGGAAAACCACTTTCCTGATCATGAGATCTTTGACCACCTCCCGCCCCCCTATCCACCCGCCTCCCCTCCCCGCCATGACACTAATGCAAGAAATTGGGTTAGGAACAACAGAGTATGTGTGAAAACTCTCTACTATGTGCTCAATTTACCTGTAAACCTAAAGCTGTCCTGAAAAGTAATGTCATTAATTTTTTAAAAATGTAAGGATGCAACACCTCAAATCAAAGTGTTGATGGCATCCTGTAAGGGCATACTTAATACTAGCTGTTGATGTGCACCAACCTGGAGACTGACCGTGGTAAGTCCCATGCCTGTGCCTTCAGCCTCTGCAGCCTGGTAGTTCTCTGGAATCGGTGTGGAATCATGCAGGTCAGGGTAGTTGCAGGGCTGCAGATAGTGCAGAGACCAGTTGCACCTGATGAGGGCGGGGAGAAACCATCCTGGGGCCAAATAGTGAAGATCCAGGAACTACTGAGTTTCAGCAGCTGCCCGCCTGTGTCTACAGAGCAAAGGACAGTGAGAACGGGAACTGAGAGCTACCTCTTGAGGTTGCTGCCTGGAGCATACAGGCAGCAGGGGAGGCTTTGGTCAGTTTTGAGACTTGGAAGCAGGAAAATGAGTTGAAGTAAGACTAGAACGTTCCATGGTGGCTTCAACCACCAGTTTTCCCAATTAACAGTCATGCTCGTGTACGGTACTCACAGAGCAGGATTATAAAATCTTATGCTGTTAACATGGGGTGAGAACGAGCTCCCCAAGCCCTCCCTCCTGTGCTGAAAACACAAACAACACAGCGCTGAGTCTTAACAAGCGGATGTCTGGGCGCTGACACCAGCGAGCAGCCCTCGACGTCCCAAAGCCGGGCGCACGGCCCTGGCTGCCTGCTTCTCGCCCAGGTGACAGGCGACGACACAGCCTCTCTGGCTGGAGTCAGCTACGTGCCCCTCTTACTCGTGCATCCCCCTCTGCAGAATGGGAGGATGTGAAAGGCTTTCAAGCGTGGCCGCTGTTCAAAACTTCAAAACTGGCCGCTGAAGCATATAAACGTCGGGAGAATGGAAACGTCTAGAGGGCAGCCCGTGGGCGCTGAGCTCCCCTTTCGAAACCGAGAGGGTGCCGCCGTCTTGGGGACGCGGGTGGGCGGGGATGGGGTGAACCCTGAAAGCTGAGGAGAAGGAAGGTTAGGAAGGAAACAGCCCAGAAGAAACACTGTCAGCTGCTCACATCCGACCACACCCCACTGGGCGCCAGCGGCGTGGGTGCTCGCGGTGAGATGTGCGGGGCCGCTGTCGCTTTGGCTTCGATCGGGTTCCCAACACAGAGAGGACGTTCTGTCCCCGAACGAAGCTGGCAGTGCCCCCCGATTTTACTACCCTTGGACCTGGGGTCCCAGGAAGCGGACATCCCACGAAGTCCGAAGGGCTCTTCTGGGGATGTTTAGCGCTCCTAGGGCAGCGGGAAGAGGACAACTGCAAAAAGAAAAGGAACTTTTTTTCTGGCGAGAATTTTACTTCTGGATAGAAAACTCTAGAAATGCCGGCAGAGGAGGCCCAAAAAGCCCTTCCCTGTTGTTCCCCTCGAATAGGTTTCGTCTCATTCCACGGAGTCCAAACCTGAAGAGACGGCTGCAGGCCGGCGAGGCAGGCGCCCCCTGGCGTTGTGGAGGAAGCTGCTCGGGGCGGGGTGATGAGAGCGCCGGGCGGGAGGCGGGTCCTGGGCCGGCGCGGCTGCGCCAGCCCTGGCTCAGCGGCGGGAATACAGGGCCGCTGGCGGTTCCATGGTGTAATGGTGAGCACTCTGGACTCTGAATCCAGCGATCCGAGTTCGAATCTCGGTGGGACCTTTCTCTTTAGGCTGAGCTAAGTGTCTTTTACGCGCTTAGCCCGAACTCAGTCTCCTAGTGAAAGCGAACTCGCGCCTCAGATGCGCGCTGAGTGAGTGGACCTACTCTCCCGCCCCAGCGTCCCCCTCCCTCCTGCTCTCGGGACCAGAACTTCTGGGTCCAGCGAAAGAGGCCACGTGTCCCCCGTGCTCTGCAGCCTCCCCCTCAGCAGCCGAGGTCCCGGAAACCTATTATTCGAGCTGTGTAGGTCCGTGATCCTCGGAGAGGTGGCGGGCAGGTGGGGGTTGAGCCCGGGGCGTTCCCGATGGACCTAAACGCTCTGCTCATCGCTGGCCATCGGAGGCCCGGCCCCGCCAAGAGGCGCAACGACCGAGCCATTGCCACCTCCACCCCATCGGGTCACCTTGGGTCTCCGGGGTGAAAGGCAGAAGCTGAGCCCACTAAGGGGGCTTCTCACCGCACGTCTTGTCCCTGTGAATAAATGGTCGCGGGGGCTATGTCTTTGATCAGCCAGGTTGACAGCTTTCCGGTGAGAAGAACTGTATTTTAATCCATGTGCCCAATTCTATTTCGCGTTTTAATTGATCCTATAAAACTCTGATGCTGGGAAGGATTGGGGGCAAGAGGAGAAGGGGACGACAGAGGATGAGATGGCTGGATGGCATCACTGACTCGATGGACGTGAGTCTGAGTGAACTCCGGGAGTTGGTGATGGACAGGGAGGCCTGGCGTGCTGCGATTCACGGGGTCGCAAGGAGTCGGACACGACTGAGCGACTGATCTGATCTGATCTGATTTCAATTTATTTCGATTTATTCGATTTTTTTTTCAGAATTTCTCTCCCCTAAGTCTCCGCTGGACACGAAAAGCCGCTGCCAGGCTAAGATTTGAACTGACTCCAGGAAATCTAGTCCTTTCCTCCCAAGTTCAGGCAGAAAGAAGAGCCAGGGCCGCGGATCCAGCGTCTCTGGAGACCAAGGGTCCCTTATCCAACTTCATCCTGGCCTTTATAGTCAAGGCTAGATTATAGTGAATATACCTTATTTAGTTAGATTTAAGTTGGAAGCTACATCCAATTATAGTTATAAAATTAAAATAAAGCAACAACTTATGTATACCTCAGGACAACAAACCCCAAAATTGCTTTCCCCAGTATCGTTGTTGAGGACGACAGAGGATGAGATGGTTGGATGGCATCACCGACTCGGTGGACATGAGTTTGAGCAAGCTCCGGGAGTTGGTGATGGACAGGGAAGCCTGGGGAGCTGCAGTCCATGGGGTCGCAAAGAGATACAACTGAGTGACTGACCTACAGGACTGAGCGGTATTCAGCGAATGAATACCGTTGATAGCGGTATTTTTGCTATTATGTATTGTTTTGTCTATGCAATGTGAAAAAAAGTGAAGGACTTTCTGGAATATCCTATTTCTATTACTCCCAGTAGTACCCTTAAAAACAAAAATACTTGGTGTTAGAGAAAGAGATTCACTTAAAAGATAGATATTCAATAAAAACCCTGTAGTTCCGAATTGGAATTGGGTGTTTGTGAATCTTTGTGAATTCATAAATACATACAAATACATTCAATACATACAAACACATTCCTTGGGGCTAGAGGAAAGAGCGGGAATTGTCTGCAGCGGGGCTGGAGGGAATGGAAGATGACAGTAGTGTTCTGAAACTGGATTATGGTACCTGCGATGGGGCAAGAAAAGAAAGAGAAGGAAGGAAGAAAGTGATAGTTCCACAAGAAAGGGTGGAGGCATCGTGAGACCTAGCATTGCTGTGCCCCTGCAGGTGGTGACATAGCGCCTAATCTGCGAAGTCATAGCTTGAGTAAGGTGTTCCCCCTCCCCCCACCCCCCAACCCCTGGTGCGTGTGTCTTCATCCACTGGCAACTGTCCTGGCAGGTTCAAGGCAGATGGCCTTAGTGAGGGCAGGCCTCAGGGTGGTGCAGAGAGATCAACGGCACCAGGTAAAAACCAGGAGGAAGGAGCACAAGAGGAAATCTACAGCCTGGGGATTGCAGGTGCTGGGGGACGAAGTCAAAGAGCAGATGCATAAAACTAACGGCTGAGACATCGCTAGATTCAAAGCCGAGTTCGTCCCTGGGTGGGCTTGAACCACCAACCTTTCGGTTAACAGCCGAACGCGCTAACCGATTGCGCCACAGAGACCAACTGCTACAAGGACCTCCTGTAACATCCTGCAATGAGAATGGATTTCCCCGGTCCCTTCCAACCGCCGCGAAAAAAAGATTCAAACGTCTCTATTTTGGCCCAACCTCGCCGGCACCAGAGACACTGAGTCTGGGCGCCGAGCATGCCAGGCGGCGGACCCGAAACCCGAGTGAGCTGGGGCTCGGACGAAACAACGCGGAGCCCACAGCCGTCCTCGCCTCCTCCTGGCCGCCTCCAAAGCTGCCCGCTACCCGATACAACTGGAGCTTCTCTCGGGCTCAAGTCCTCCACTTCCCACTCGTGATCGGCCTCACCGGTCGCACTCACGGCACTTGCCCCAGGGCCCTGGAGGTCGCAAGGGGCAAGAACAGCAACTGGCTGTGTCCCCACTGCACTGCCCCTTCTCGGCGCCTCCAGAGAATAAACCACGGGGCACGACCTGGAATTGGCTCACCATGCCCGGAACGGGGCCTGGCACCCAGCAGTCGCCCAAGAAATGCTGGGCGGTGGATGCATTCCGTCTCAGCGGCTGGGAGCGGTCGGTAGACCGAGAATTCTTATGACTCCTGCAAATTTTCAGTACTAGAGAAACCTAGATTTTTCAGGTCAGTCGTTTTCAAAACCTTCTTTCTAGCACGTGATTTTAGGAACAGATTAAAGTTCTAGAAAGTCCAAGATGGCACCACCTGGACCGGCTCTGAGCTCCCCACCCAAGACGGTTCCGCGCCTCGTTGCTTGGGTCTGAATTCGTATCCTAACAAAGAACGGGCTTCTCTTGCCTGATCACCGCCAGCAACATCGTGTGGGTCCACCTTTTGGACTTGGTGGCTTGTCCCTTACTGCCCACCTAACAGGTGGGATGGCGAGGCGGACATCGCGCCAGAGAACTCAAGCTCTGAAGCAGCCCAGACCCCGCCCGAAGCCCCAAGACCTGGTCAGCTTACCCTTCAGCTTCGGCCTCGCTAGGGCTGCAGGTGCCCCCCGGAGGAGGATGCCTGCTGCTGCTGCTAAGTCGCTTCAGTCGTGTCCGACTCTGTGAGACCACATAGACGGCAGCCCATCAGGCTCCCCCGTCCCTGGGATTCTTCAGGCAAGAACACTGGAGTGGGTTGCCATTTCCTTCTCCAATGCATGAGAGTGAAAAGTGAAAGTGAAGTCGCTCAGTCGTGTCCGACTCTTCGCGACCCCAGGGACTGCAGCCTACCAGGCTCCTCCGCCCTTGGGATATTTCCAGGCAAGAATACTGGAGTGGGGTGCCATTGCCTTCGCCTGCCGCACCGTAAATAACCTCCGCTGTCTAATGGGGGCATTTGGCTGAGCTGATAGGAATCCGCCCTTTTCTGGCCTCAAGGGTCCTGGAGGGGTCGCCCTAATCCTGCCGATTGAATTTGCTTGCAAAGAGAGAGGCTCCCCGCCTATCTCCATTTCTCTGGCCTAGGCTGTGCATACTGGTCCAAGACTCAGGGGTTACTGGTAACCCAAAACAGGTAACCTCCTGTCTGTCTTTCTCTTTGCAGATAGGTGCTCCTGTACATATAAAATTCCCCAATAACCCTGCACACAAGGAAACTACCACAGTCAACAACTGAATTCTGCATAATGGGTACACTACAGGCAAAAATCAGCTGTGTTTCTATGCAATAGGAGTGAACAATCTGGAAAGGAAATTAAGAAAACAATTCCACTTATAATATCACTTAATTATTTATTAAGGGAAGTGAAAGACTTGAACGCTGAAAACTGCGAAACATAGCTGCAAGAAATTAAAGAACCCCTAAGGAAATGGAAAGACAGCCTCCATGGATTGGAAGATTCAGTGTAGTTGAGATGCCAGTACTACTCGAAGTGATCTGCAGAGTCAGTGCAATTCCAATCAAAAATAATCCTCAAATGGGACCTAATTAAACTTAAAAGCTTCTGCACATCAAAGGAAACTATTAGCAAGGTGAAAAGACAGCCTTCAGAATGGGAGAAAATAATAGCAAATGAAGCAACCGACAAACAACTAATCTCAAAAATATACAAGCAACTCCTACAGCTCAACTCCAGAAAAATAAATGACCCAATCAAAAAATGGGCCAAAGATCTAAATAGACATTTCTCCAAAGAAGACATACAGATGGCTAACAAACACATGAAAAGATGCTCAGCATCACTCATTATCAGAGAAATGCAAATCAAAACCACTATGAGATACCATTTCACACCAGTCAGAATGGCTGCGATCCAAAAGTCTACAAATAATAAATGCTGGAGAGGGTGTGGAGAAAAGGGAACCCTCTTACACTGTTAGTGGGAATGCAAACTAGTACAGCCACTATGGAGAACAGTGTGGAGATTCCTTAAAAAACTGGAAATAGAACTGCCTTATGATCCAGCAATCCCACTGCTGGGCATACACACTGAGGAAACCAGAAGGGAAAGAGACACATGTACCCTGTTTATAATAGCCAGGACATGGAAGCAACCTAGATGTCCATCAGCAGATGAATGGATAAGAAAGCTGTGGTACATATACACAATGGAGTATTACTCAGCCATTAAAAAGAATACATTTGAATCAGTTCTAATGAGGTGGATGAAACTGGAGCCTATTATACAGAGTGAAGTAAGCCAGAAGGACAAACACCAATACAGTATACTAACGCATATATATGGAATTTAGAAAGATGGTAACGATAACCCTGTATACGAGACAGCAAAAGAGACACTGAAGTATAGAACAGGCTTATGGACTCTGTGGGAGAGGGAGAGGGTGGGAGGATTTGGGAGGATGGCATTGAAGCATGTGAAATGTCATGTGTGAGGCGAGATGCCAGTCCGGGTTCGATGCGCGGTGTTGGATGCTTGGGGCTGGTGCACTGGGACGGCCCGGAGGGGTGGTGTGGGGAGGGAGGAGGGAGGAGGGTTCAGGATGGGTTCTTAAATTTGTAAGGAATATATTAAATTAAAAAAAAAAAATCCTCTGCATTTTCTAAATGGTCCTTGATGGGCTCGATAAAGGACAGAAATGGTATGGACCTAACAGAAGCAGAAGATATTAAGAAGAGGTGGCAAGACTGCACAGAAGAACTGTACAAAACAGATCTTCACGACCCAGATAATCATAATGGTGTGATCGCTCACCTAGAGCCAGACATCCTGGAATGTGAAGTCAAGTGGGCCTTAGAAAGCATCACTACGAACAAAGCCAGTGGAGGTGATGGAATTCCAGTGGAGCTCTTTCAAATCCTGAAAGATGATGCTGTGAAAGTGCTGCACTCAATATGCCAGCAAATCTGGAAAACTCAGCAGTGGCCACAGGACTGGAAAAGGTCAGCTTTCATTCCAATCCCAAAGAAAGGCAATGCCAAAGAATGTTCAAACTACCGTGCAATTGTACTCATCTCACACAGTAGTAAAGTAATGCTCAAAATTCTCCAAGCCAGGCTTCAGCAATACGTGAACCATGAACTTCCAGATGTTCAAACTGGTTTTAGAAAAGGCAGAGGAACCAGAGATCAACCTGCCAACATCCGCTGGATCATGGAAAAAGCAAGAGAGTTCCAGAAAAACGTCTATTTCTGCTTTATTGACTATGCCAAAGCCTTTGACTGTGTGGATCACAAGAAACTGTGGAAAATTCTGAAAGAGATGGGAATACCAGACCACCTGATCTGCCTCTTGAGAAATCTGTATGCAGGTCAGGAAGCAACAGTTAGAACTGGACATGGAACAACAGACTGGTTCCAAATAGGAAAAGGAGTATGTCAAGACTGTATATTGTCACTCTGCTTATTCAACTTCTATGCAGAGTACACCATGAGAAACGCTGGACTGGAAGAAGTACAAGCTGGAATCAAGATTGCCGGGAGAAATATCAATAACCTCAGACATGTAGATGACACCACCTTTATGGCAGAAAGTGAAGAGGAACTCAAAAGCCTCTTGATGAAAGTGAAAGAGAGTGAAAAAGTTGGCTTAAAGCTCAACATTCAGAAAACGAAGATCATGGCATCACTTCATGGGAAATAGATGGGGAAACAGTGGAAACAGTGTCAGACTCTATTTTTGGGGGCTCCAAAATCACTGCAGATGGTAACTGCAGCCATAAAATTAAAAGACACTTACTTCTTGGAAGGAAAGTTATGACTAACCTAGATAGCATATTGAAAAGCAGAGACATTACTTTGCCAACAAAGGTCCGTCTAGTCAAGGCTATGGTTTTTCCAGTGGTCATGTATGGGTGTGAGAGTTGGACTGTGAAGAAGGCTGAGTGCCGAAAAATTGATGGGTTTGAACTGTGGTGTTGGAGAAGACTCTTGAGAGTCCCTTGGACTGCAGGGAGGTCCAACCAGTCCATCCTAAAGGAGATCAGTCCTGGGTATTCTTTGGAAGGAATGATGCTAAAGCTGAAACTCCAATACTTTGGCTACCTCATGTGAAGAGTTGACTCATTGGAAAAGACTCTGATGCTGGGAGGGATTGGGGGCAGGAGGAGAAGGGGACGACAGAAGATGAGATGGCTGGATGGCATCACCGACTCGATGGACGTGAGTCTGAGTGAACTCTGGGAGGTGGTGATGGACAGGGAGGCCTGGCATGCTACAATTCATAGGATCGCAAAGAGGTGGACACGACTGAGTGACTGAACTGAAGTGAATCCCCTGCAATACAGTTCATTTCAGACATTGTCGATTTCATCTCTTAAAGTTAGACTGGGTCTTTGTTTATGTTTGCATGTGTCTACTTAACTGTTTGAACTTATGTAATGTTGTTGTTGTTCAGTCCCTCAGGCATTGCCGACTCTTGGTGACCCCATGGGCTTCAGCTCATCAGGCTTCCCTACCCTTCATTAACTCCTGGAGTTTGCTCAAACTCATGTCCATTGAGTCAGTGATACCATCTCATCCTCTGTCGCCCCCTTCTCCTCCTGCCCTTAATCCTTCCCAGCATCAGGGTCTTTTCTAATGAGTCTGCTCTTCACATTAGGTGACCAAAATATTGCAACTTCAGCTTCAGCATCAGTCCTTCCAATGAATGTTCAGGGTTGATTTCCTTTAGGACTGACTGGTTTGATCTCCTTACAGTCCAAGGGATTCTCAAGAGTCTTCTCCAGCACTACAGTTCAAAAGCATCTTCAGCTCTCAATCTTCTTTATGGTCCAACCCTCACATCTGTATTTGACTACTGGAAAAAACAGGCTTCCCTGGTGGCTCAGATGGTAAAAAAATCCACCTGCAACGTGGGAGACGTGGGTTCGATCCCTGAGTTGGGAAGATTCCCTGAAGGAGGGCATGGCAACCCACTCCAGTTTTCTTGCCTGGAGAATCCCCACGGACAGAAGAGCCTGGAGGACTATGCACAGTCCATGGGGTCTGTAGAGTCGGGGACAACTAAGCGCACAGCACAGGAAAAAACATAACTTTGACTAGAATATAGTTGGAATAAAAGTTTAAATGTCCTTCCCTGGTTATTCTGACATCTGTGTCAGCTCTTGGTCACTCATAAATGATCAATGTGTCCCTGCATTGTGAGTCATTTCCCTTCCTCTTTGGATATCTAAAAATCTGATGGAATGTCAGACATTGTAAATGTTATCTTGTTGGGTGCTGGATAGTTTTGTGTTCCTATAAATGTTGAGTCTTGTTCAGGGTTGCTCTTAAGTTATTTGCAAACAGTTTGATGGTTTCAGGTCTTGCTTTTATGATTTGCTAAATGGTCTGGAGCAGCTGAACACTCAGTCTAAGGCTAACAAGTTCCTGCTACTGAGGTAAGACTTCCTTGAGTACTCCACTCCACGATTTCCTTAATTACAGGAGTATTATTATTATTTTCTAGTCTACCTGTGAGGCCAAGCATGACTGTGAGTGCCAGGCTCTCTGTTTTCTCTGACCCTATCAAAGATTTCCCCCTGACTTTGGGGAATTTTGTCCCAGGGCTGCACTGATCAGTACTTTGCTGCCCATTGGAGGAGTCTCCTTTGCAGGGCTCCCCTGCTTACCTTCAGCATCTCTCTCCTCCCTGGGAGTTTGTCCTATGCACTCTAGCTCCTTTGGCATCCAGGAACTTGTGTCCTGAGCTCAGCAAGGTCCTCTGAGCTAATTTTCAGTTTGCTCCTGGTGCCTCGCTTGGGAACTCTCCATGCAATAAGTTGGAGCCATTGTTTCCCATCTCTCAGGGATCACTCCCTGTCCTTCACCTGATGCCAAGTCTCCTGAAAAATCTTTGTTTAATGTCCCCAGTCTGACTTTGTTGTTTCGGCAGTTAAGTAAACTTAGTTTCTATTAATTGTATATGGGTGTGGGGACCCTATGAACTCAAGATGTGAGAAAACCATTAAGATTCTAAAAAGAGTTAGTTATACATGGTACAGAACACAGGTTCCCACTAAAATCTTTTGAGATCTGCTGCTGCTGCTAAGCTACTTCAGTCGTGTCCGACTCTGCGCGACCCCATAAACGGCAGCCCACCAGCCTCCCCCGTCCCTGGGATTCTCCAGGCAAGAATACTGGAGTGGGTTGCCATTTCCTTCTCCAATTCAGGAAAGTGAAAAGTGAAAGTGAAGTCGCTCAGTCGTGTCTGACTCCTAGCGACCCCATGGACTGCAGCCTCCCAGGCTCCTCTGTCCATGGGATTTTCCAGGCAAGAGTACTGTAATGGGGTGCCATTGCCTTCTCCTTTGAGGTCTGCATTGGTCAAACAACAAAAGACTTCACACAAAGGATCACGACTAGCAAACATCTTGCAAAGCAATCGGACATCATTGAGTGAGTGAACAATAACTCCAAGTATCTCAATAGAAGTTTTGTCTGAGGTGTCTCAAAAGTAATCACACACCTTCATCCAATTTCTTAAAGATAACTTACAACTTTTGGCACCAATGGGGAGAAAAATAGTTGCAATCTTACCTACTACAACAGAGAACCTATTTTTTTTTTAAACACACATTTTTGGAGTTTAATTTTATTCCCACCCTAGCCTACCCGTCTTTTCCAACTCTGCTGCTGCTAACTCATTTCACTTGTGTCCGACCACCGCGATCCCATAGATGTCAGCTCAACAGGTTCCCCCGTTTTTGCGGTTGCATATACTGAAAAAACCCGTGTGTGGTTTCTGGATCAAGAAGATTTTTCAGAAAAGAAAATAACCTATTTCAGGGTCCAGTATGATTTAGTAACTAAACCACCAACAAGAAAAGATACTTAAGTCTGCAGTTTTTACTTAGTTATCAGGGGAAAGCGCGCACGCAGTCCCCCACTACCACAAATTACGCAGTCGAGTTTCCCCTATTTGAGGAAATCGCAGAGGTCAACACACCCGGAGTGCAATGGGTGAGCCTCGCCCTGGGAGAACCACCTTCTTGATCATGGTATCTCCTCTGCCAGGTAAGTATGAGTTGGTTTTCCCACTGCTCCCCGCACAGCCTTAGACAGCTTCACTGTACACACACGCTGACTTTGCCGTTTTCCCGCAATTCTTCCATTATCCTCCGCACCCTCTCTTTTCCACACCTCTCAGGCCCTCCAAATAACTCTTGTAAAATAAATCCAACAAAATCTCAGGAAAATTTCCGTAACCGGGGAAGTGGCTCGCCTGGAACAGTACCACTTCGCTGCAAAATTTACATAAACCAACCCCATTCAAGACTTCTAAGGCGGCGCCTCTCCTTCAACCCAAGCCCCGCCTCACCCTGTCGCGATGACCAATGGCGAGTGCCCTGTGACGAGGAAGTGACGTCATGAGTTCATCTACCTTAGCAATCCACCTACTTAGAACGATAGACGAGACCTCGGACTTTGGTGGTTCAGACTGTAAAACGTCTGCCCACAGTACGGGAAACCCAAGTTCGATTCCTGGGTCGGGAAGATCCCCTGAAGAAGGAAATAATAACCCCCTCCAGTACGCTTGCTTGGAAAATCCTATGGACGGAGGGTCCTGGTAGGCTACAGTCCATGGGGTTGCAAAGAGTCGGGCACGACAGAGCGGTGTAAATTTCACCCTTTAAGTGAGACACAGACGGGTTTTATTTCTTTTCACTTTAAAATTTTTATTTTGTATTTGGGTATAGCCAGTTAACAATGTTGTGATAGTTTCAGGTGAATAGCGCAGGGACTCAGCCATACATGTACATGGAGATACAGACGGATTTTGCCAGCCTCCTCGGAGTCTGACTTTTCGTGCTGGATTGCACGCCGAGGAGAGAAATTTAGGGATCGTGTGTTAGGCTGATGCAAAAGTTTTTAAGGAATAAATAAGTTGTAAAACAGTGAATAGAAATAGTATGCTATGCTATGCTAAGTCACTTCAGTCGTGTCCGACTCTGTGCGACCCCATAGAGGGCAGCCCACCAGGCTCCCCCGTCCCTGGGATTCTCCAGGCAAGAACACTGGAGTGGGTTGCCATTTCCTTCTCCAGTGCAGGAAAGTGAAAAGTGAAAGTGAAGTCGCTCAGTCGTGTCGGACTCTTCGCGACCCCATGGATTGCAGCCTAACAGGCTCCTCTGTCCATGGGATTTTCCAAGCAAGAGTACTGGAGTGGGGTGCCATTTCCTTCTCCGAGAAATAGTATAGAGACAAAATAAAAGCATATATATATTTCATGTGTATAAACATACGGATTTAGGGTTACATCTCAAAGTGCTACTCAGTGAATTTATTTTCTGTGCAGATGCTTCCTGTTTCATTCTCACGATATCCCAAGGACCATGCTTTCCTTTGCTTACCATACAGAATACAAGAAATGAGGATTCTGAAATAGAAACTGATGACTAAAATAAGGGCAAGAAAGATGGCCTGTTTGCTTGGAGAGTGAGGTTTGTTTATTTGTTTTCTCTTACTGCATAAGACTGGGTTAGACCTGAGGGCGGAGAAGTGGGAAGCTGGAGAAGACAGCCAGCTTGTGTTTTCTGACCAGAGAGCAAGGGGAAATGGAGTAACTTGATCCTTGAGGTGCCTTTGGCTTAAGGGGGAAGGTGACTTCTGGAAAATCTTGGAGCAAACAGCAAAGGAACTCAGCACGAAGTTAGCTTCCAGGAAGAATCTTGCTTTCTTCCTCCCTTCCCCACCCCCAACCCCACCCACCATTTCTCTCTCTGCAACCATCAGAAATAGACTCTGGCTCTTTTCATCTGACATAAGTTTTAATCCAGGGCTAGTAATACCTTAGAGAATCTCCAGAAAAGTGGAGAATGAATTTATACAAAGTGGGAGGAATAAAAAAGGCTGATGAAAGCGAGCCCACAAACCAAATGGAAAGGACACTGGTGCCTTCCGCTGAGTGGCAAACCCTATGGCTTTGCAGCGCTGACCCTGTTGGGCCTGGGCATAGACACCACCCGTGGGTCCATGCCTTCTGCTGCACCTGGCTGCTGTTAAACTGAAGATTTTGTGGTGGGGGGATTCTTCTGTTGCCATGGCCAGAAAGAATTTTCCCAGGGCCTACTCCTTGTGTCTCTCACCTGTTAAATGCTGGAGTAGTTGTTACTTATAGGGAGTGGCCAGTTCCTGGTAATAGATCCACATCTTAGCCCCTCGGAAAACTAAGTAAGTGTGTGATCCTCAGAAGTTGCAGAATATGGAAAATTCCTCATCAAGGGAAAGGGGAGTTCAGATAGTAGTTGCTCAAGATATAACAAAGATATAGCCCTGTAGCTAGCCCAGTGAAGAACATTATAAATTCAGTGCCCCAGCCCCTGCAACCCTGTGTCAAATAGACCAGGCATGCACCATCCTGTCTTGGAGCATGCTAGACGTTTATCCCTGAGTGCAAGCGAGGTTTCAGCCTCTTATATGGGGATGGTTGGTACCTCATCCAGTATTATTTACATTTTCCACACTGAGAATTAAGCAGTTTGACAGTTTGCATTTCTGGGGATAGAGTACTTGGTCTAAAGCTATGGTAACAAATTCCCACCATAACTGGTTTTAAATATTCTTTATTCACCGAGGTCCACTGTAGGAGTTTCCTATTGCTACTGTGAGTTGTTCCTACATATTTAGTGGCTTAAAACAGCACATATTTCTTATCTTACGATTCTGGAGATCAGAAGTTCAAGATGCATCTCCCTGGGCTACAATCAACGTGACAGTTGGGTTGTGGTTCTTCTTGGAGATGCTAGGGGAGAATCTGTTTGCCTTGTCCAGCCTCTAGAAGATGCCCACATTCTACTCTCATAGGCCACTTTCATCTTCAAAGCTAGTTACAACTGATCAAGTTATTCTCACAACACATTATTCTGACACCAACTCTCTTTCCTCCCTCTATAGGGACCTTTGTGATTCCATGGGGTGCCCATCTCAAGATCTTTAATTTAATCACACTGCAAAGTCTCTTTTGCCATGTGAAGTAACATAATCACAGATTCCAGGGACCCAGATGTGACATCTTTGGGGAAGCATTAGCCTGCCACCACAGCCAGCCTCCTCAGTGACCACATTTCTGCTCCCTTCTAAAGTCATCCAGGTGAAAGCAAGTCAGTCCACTGCTTCTTAGTGTCAGCCAGTCAACAGCTGTGCCCTGAGCTCAGGCACTAGAGTCAGAGAGAGAGAGAGAAGGAGAAAGTCTATGGGGAGAGGAATCTGAGTAGCCAGTGCCTGGGAAGTTCCTAGGGACTAGAGCTGGGAGCTGCAAATTCCTTCATGGGAGGAGAAGGCTGGGGAGGGTGTTAGGAACTGAATGTATATCACCACCACCCCCACCCCCACCTAATTCATATGTTGAACCCTAATCCGTGTGGGGCTGTATTTGGAGAAAGCATTTTAAGGAAGATGTTGTTCAGTCATGTCCAACTCTTTGCGACCCACCGTGGTCTTCAGCATGCCATGCTTCCCTGTCCTTCACATCTCCTGGAGATTGCTCAAACTCATGTCCATTGAGTTGGTGATGCCAACCGACCATCTTGTCCTCTGTTGTCCCCTTCTCCTCCTGCCTTCTGTCTTTAAGGAAGTAATTAAGATTAAATGAGGCCATAGCCTTGGGGTTCTGATCTGATAGGATTAGTGTCCTTGTGAGAAAAGAAACCAGAGAGCTTGGGCTCCTACCTTACCCCAGCTCAACCACAGAGAAGAAGGCTGGAGAGGACCCAGTGAGAAATCTTCTATAACATTGGCAAGCCAGGAAGAGTGTTCGCATCATAAATTGAATTGACATGACATGACATGAACATGACAAGAATCTTTATCTTGGACAACCAGCCTCCAGAATGTGTGAAAACAGACTGATGGTTAAGCCACTTGATCTATGGTAATTTTGTATGGCTTGCCTGAGCTGACTAATCCAGGAGGTTACTTAGCCGTTGGCCTAAGCATCTTCTCCTACCTGGGCCTTTGTGGGATCTGCCCCAGTTTTGTTCATTTCCTGTAATTAGTACTCACAGCCTGCTTTAGAATGAGAATTGATCAACTGGTTTAGGATTTTACAGTGTAAGTTATTCCATGTAACAATAACCTGCACAAAGGAGTTGGTTTTTTGGTTTTGTTTCTTTTTTTTTTTGTAAACAGTTTTTGCTATGCTATGCTATGCTAAGTCACTTCAGTCGTGTCCGACTCTCTTCGACCCCTTAGATGGCAGCCCACCAGGCTCCCCCGTCCCTGGGATACTCCAGGCAAGAACACTGGTGTGGATTGCCATTTCCTTCTCCAATGCATGAAAGTGAAAAGTGAAAGTGAAGTTGCTCAGTTGTGTCCGACTCTTAGCGACCCCATGGACTGCAGCCTACCAGACTCCTCCATCCATGGGATTTTTCAGGCAAGAGTACTGGAGTGGGGTGCCATTGCCTTCTCCGTTTTTACATCTTCCCAAATATCAACCTGGCGTGTCTTGAGCAGCCAGATTGAGATTTTTGCAGAGTGACCCCATGAGCCCATGTGGCCTGTGTTTCCTCTTCTCCTGGGAGATTTCTGTGGTGTGGACTCTCCAGAGCCACAGACCAGGGTTTGGGTGCTGGTGAGGAATCTGTGGCTAGCTCTAGAGAGACCTAGGCAAAAAAGAAAGAACCCCTAGAATCAGAGCATGTAAGGGGGCTGGGAGGGTGATGTGATAAGAGGCTGCTCTTATGGGAATCAAGGGGGTTGGAGGATGAAAGAAGTGGATGGGCCTGTGTAACTGTCCACCATGAGGTCAGAAGAAGTTCAAGAGAGAGCAGCTGCCATTCTGGGACCAGAGACTAGAACCTTCTTTGCCATTCAACCTCTGGTCATCCTCCTCCTTACTCTGCCTCTGTTTTCCCCTCCTCCTACTTTAGACAAGGAAACATATTATCCCTTAGAGCCTTCAGAAGGTAAGGCAGTCCTGTCTACATTTTGATTTTAGTCTAATGAGAACTTTGTTGGCCTCCAACAAAGTTGGAGATAATAAAAGTGTGTTCTTTTAAGATAATAAAAGTGTGTTCTTTTAAGAGGCTAAACTCATGGTCACTTATTACAGCAGACATAGAACATCAATTCAATGTGTGTGTTACATTCACTTTAGAAGTTATAAGATGGGGACATAATGAACTGTATGGATCTGCAGGTTGTCTGCTGACAGGTCCAGCAATACTGGTACATGTTTGAAGCATTTCATTAGGTGTCTTTTTTCCTTTCCATTTTTTTCCCCTCAAGGACTCTCACCCTATTTCCTGCACAGTTGTACCCAACATGGTTCTCATTTACAGCCAGTTGGAAGACATTGGTGATGACACAGGTGGATTTCATTTGTTTTAGAATGGGTTCTAACATGTAGAGGGAAATAATATAGTTTATGAAAAGTTAAATATTGTAGAATACTCCAACTTAAAGATACACTTTTTCTGCAACTTTTTTTTTTTTAATTAGGATGAAGAACTACGTTTCAAAGGGTGAAGCACAAAATAGCTTTTAGGAATTTTCCCCAAAAGTAATTTGTGATTTGATCCTGAACAGGTCTGAAATTTACATGATTCATATGCTGTTGTTTTCATAAAGGCTTTGTCTACAAAATGAGGATTTTCAAAAGCATTACTTGAGTCCTCCATTAATTACTGATTATATGATGAATTCCTAGAAGCCCCAGCAACACTGGGATGAAGGAAAAATTTCCGGGATGCTTGAATCACCACACAGCAAAAGATACTCAGATTTTACTACTTTATCTTAAAATAATAGTTCATAGCTTGGCTCACTTTTCACCCATTCTGCTGATTCTGCCAGTGAGTTCCTCTATAGTGACAGCCAGAGGTGCTGATGGAAAATATGTAACTAGCCAAGTGTAAAAAGCAGAAGTTGAGGTCATTCCATCTATCAAAAAGGGGACATGTCTCTCTACCTCAGGGCTGAGTCTTTTGAAGGATCGTTTTGTAATTGGTGGTAGTGGTGGTGAGTCTTTTTGTTCATGTTGTTGCTTGTTTTTTTTTCAACTGTTACTAGGTAATAATTGTGGAATGAGAGCTTGATTTTAATTCTCGAAGGCAAAAGAATGTAACTAAGGACATTTTCCAAGGAATGTTTGAAGACCTTCATGTTAATCTGTGGTTCAACTAATCTACTTTTTAATGAAAGATTTTTAATTAAAAGAGAACAAATATATACATATATATATATATATATGCTTGAATCAGTATTATAGAACAATGAGTCTTAAACTGTGATCTACAGCTTATCCACATCAGATATATGGTTGTGCTTATGTGAAAAAGTCAGAATCGAGGACTCCACACCAACTAAATCTCTGGGAAATGGAAGCCAGGAAGTAGCTTTTTAAATCACAATAGCTCATTCTAAGATTCTTTAAATTTAAGAACCACTTTTTAATATTTTAAAATAGGAGATAAAAAGGCAAGACAGTAAATCATTCTTTTAAACTTATATGTTAAGTGTTAGTGAGGTGAGCTCTTGGTGACAATTTGTCTTCCCTATTCTTCCCCACTCAGCCCTGGGACTGGTGCTGAAATTAGAAATGAAGTAGGGGAAGAAAACTTATTTCTTTATATATATATTTTGCTTTAATGGCCATCAAAAAGAATATTTCATTTCCTCTCACCAACCCTGTCCACCAGTTATGTTAGTCTTCAACATACCCTTAGAGCAATGTGTATGAGTAAATATCCTACATTTGTTTACATATGCACACTTTCTAAAGCACTGTGAAGACACAAGGCTTTAACACAGCTGGGGGCTGCTTACATATCACTTTAAATGATCACAGGTTTGCTTTACACAGGACTTTCAATAGGCTTGCTGTGGCCTGTAGTTCCCAAATCCCAAAGTGAAGTTAGGACGACCAAATAGGAAAGCATATTTAAGAGTGATGTCAGTACACTTTTTGGAGATCTTAATAGACATAGAAATAGGAGGAGAAGGGGATGAAAGAGGACGAAATGGTTGGATAGCATCACCAACTCAATGGACATGAGTTTGAGCAAGCTCCAGGAGATGGCGAAGGACAGGGAAGCCTGGTGTGCTGCAGTCCATGGGGTCACAAAGAGTTGGACACGACTGAGTGACTGAACAACAATAGAAACAGGAGGTCTAGGCTAAATGTGAGATGACATCTGGGAGTCACCACTCCCACCACATGAATTCAAAGAACTCAGGTGCTGCAGTGTAGACTGATGCCCAGCCTGACGGTGAGCCAGCTGTGTCGACTCAAAGTCAGGCAGTCAGGCCCCCATGCCCACACTGACCTGCAGGGCACTGCTGCTTAGTCTTGTGCTCTTAGGTCTGCCAAGGAGCGCCAATGTGGGGACCACATACTGCATTGTGGGGAAGCAGGTCCTGCTTCCCCTGAGCTGACCCTCTGAGGACACATGATGAGGCAAGAAACGTCTGTTGCTGGCTCCCACGACCCAGCGTGTTCAGAAGCAGTGTCACAAGGTCCTCTACGAACTAGGCATGTTTTCCTTAGTGCTGAGCCACGGGCACCCTGTCTTGTTATTCCTCAACTGCAGGAAAGGCCCTCTGCCTTTCACCCTGCCCACGAGGCCATCTCTCTGACTCCTTCCAGACCCTCCAGTAGGTGTGGAGGAGGGCCCAGATCCTCCTCAGCCAACAGGGAGCTGTGAAGAAGGGGCACAGGCCCATCCTTCCTGCTATTTTAAGGACCTCTGGTGGCTTCACTTCTTGCATGTCTCCTTGAAGGCAAGGGTCACAGGACTGGAGTGCATGGCAGGGCCCTTAGGGATTTCACCTGGAGACCAAAGTAACACAGAGTCCATTATCAGGCCCTGCTGGTGGCTAACAGGCTGGAGAGGGCTGAGTGGTGATAGAATCCAGGATCGTGGTGAGAGCCTATCAAGAGGATGAGCTGAAGGGAGGCACTGAGGTCTGGAGGAGCAGCGGGTGCCACCAGATTAGAGTGAAACCTTCCCACACCACCTGTGGTCAGATCTCTGCTCACAGCCGCTGCACACCAGGTGGCCAGACCCTACGGCTCCCTCTTCAGGGGCCAGCTCACTCTCCAGTTCACTTGAGAGCAAGAGGATGGCTTTTGTCCTTCCCTAGGGAAAAGTGCTTAGTATGAAACATGTGCATCCAGACACGATCTTCCGTAGGAAGTAGAGGATGTTTTCTAGACTGAGAATAGCTATAGAAGTTTGGGTTGGTGGGTCTGATTAGCTCTGTTCTCTCCACCTTCTCTCTTTGCTTCTCTAATTGGTGAATGGTGTGGTCAGGGAGGAAAGGGGCCTGGGAGTGCCCTCCCACCCCTGGAAATGTGACTGAACTGAGCCTGAAGCCTCTGGTGTTCTTCTCTAAGAAGAACTTGGTTGTCATTGCAGAGCTGAGGTGTGGACTCCAGGCCCGGACTGTAGAAGTAAAAGGTGGAGCCTGTCCTGGGAAATGCAGGCAGGCAAGTCACACATTTGAGTAACAGAGGCTCTCTGCTCATTCTGATTCTCCAAACATCTTGTCCAACCCAGCAGAAGACCATGAGGACCTCAACTCCTGAATGTAGAGCCTTGTGGGCCCTGTGTCTTCTCCGTGTGGGTTCTTTGTGTGCATTTCGCATGCCCTGGGTGAGTTGTTCAGGAGGCTCTATTCCCGAAATAGCTGCTGCTGCTGTGGTGTGGGTAGGACAAGGGCGTGGGAAAGGCTGACCCCCTAGTGTCAGCAGCCTGGGGGAGAGTGTGGGCAGGAAGGCCACCACGGTGAGTGGCTGGGAGTGGCCCTACAGACCTGGCTCTACCACTTGCCAATTACAGGACCAGGGCACAGAAGTTAGCAGGCAGCAAATGAGCAGATTTAGGATGGATGAGAAGTCAGGATTCTGGGGACCAGACCTGATTAGATGTGCAGTGAGGAGAGTTACTCTCCGAGTTCAGATACAGCAACAAAGAGAGGGGAATGTTCCTTGCTCCCTGCCTTGCTGACTGTAAAAAGCCAGTAGCGGAAAGCCTACCACAGTGTTTTGAAATCTGCAAAGTTCTTCCCAAGGGCAACCTTCAGATTCTCCCTAAATAGGCCAGAAATAGAAGGCTCTGGGCCTCTCCTACTGCTTCAGTGGACTGAGCCTGTGTTCCAGCTGCTCCCGCAGGCGATCGTTAATGCAGATGGACTCCTCCAGGTGCTGGCGCAGGTTACAGATTTCACCAAGATGCTCCTCTAGCAGGTCAGCCCCTGTAGCCACCTAGCAGGACAGGAGGAGGTGGGGATGGAGCACTCTGGTCATTAATGGGGCCCACACTGGGGGTGGGGCTCGGCCAGCCAAATCCCTAACTATCACCATCCTCTCTCCCACAGATATCCAGAAGTTTACGTGAGCTTGCCTGAAGAGCATACTGGCTTCAAACACAGGACCGGTGATGCTAAGCAAGCCCCAGTGGCCTCCTCCCATACAGGGGTCTGTGTCAGGGAGTTGTAATACATGTACAGTGACCTGGGCAACTGGTAGGTGTAAGGGCTTTCCCATTGTCTAGAAAAATAACTGAAGCTTGTGGAACTCAGTCTAGACTAGACAGGTGTGACCTTTGCCTGAGTTGACTTGAGGGTACTAGGGAGGAGCTCAATTAACCTTAACACCTCTCCTTGCACTGACCCTTGACTGAACATTGCTTAGCAAGGAACACTGCCCTTCCTCCACCCTTAGAGAGAAGGCCCAAAGTAAAAGTGGGTATCTCATGGACTTCCCTGGTGACCCAGTGATTAAGAACATGACTGCCAATGCAGGGGACAGGAGTTTGATACCCAGACCAGGAAGATTCCACAGGCTGCAGGGCAACAAAGCCCGTGCGTTCACCACAGCTAGTGACGCTCGTGTGCTCTAGGGTCCTGGCTCCGTAAGAAAGAGGCCCCACAGTGAGAAGCCTGCACACGGTAACCAGAGGGGAACCTCCACGTGCTGCAACTAGAGAAAGTTCCTGCACAGCAGTGAAGACCCACCACAGCCAAAAATAAGAAATAAATAAATACATTTTAAAAAGTTAGTACCTCATGTCAACTCATCCTGTGTGGTTCATGATTGGTACTCAACAATTCCCTCAAATCACTTTTATTATGGAAGGAAGAAAGCTCACTCAACTTTTCCAAAGAGATCTGTGATGTGGTCTTTGTTTGAGAGGAGCAAAAATGATTGTACTCATGTCTGCTTTTTAATGTTTCAACTAACCATCCCTTGCCTCATCAAGGCCATTGCCTTTGGTTGCTAAAGTTTTGAATAGTTTCCATCTCCAGTCCTTCCAGCAGGTAATCCAGGTGAATCTGCTTTTCCAAAGGAGATTGGCCTAGTCTATGTCCTGTTATTTGCAAACAGACCTTAAAATGCCTCTTCTTAGCTCTTCTTCCCCCAACATCCTAACTTACCCTGATTTGGAAATGCCAGTTCAGTCTCAGTCACAGTTACCTACTACTCCATAAATGGCTGCCCCTGGGTTTGCATAAAAACATCTCTAGTGTGACATTATCTTTGTCTGTATGGCACTGAAGTAGGAATCCGACAGCTGATTAGAGAGTTGGAAAAAGCACCCCAAAGAAAAGGAAAACAGATGCAGGAAAGAGCAGTGGGTGGGGTGCTGATGACCGACTCCGTCAAATGCCTCATTTTGCCTGGACACAGCCTTCTGAGAATCCCAGTTCTCTCCTGTTGGAACTGGGCTGCATCCCAGCATTCACCTGTGTGGCTGCACCTCTCCACCAGGTGGAGACCAGGGAGCTAGGAGTGTGAGTTGGGTTTGTACTCAGGGCACATTTAAAGGGTGAGGATCTGTGTAGCGACAACCCCACTTTCTGTAATTACTCTGGATAATGGAAGAATGTTCTGCAAATGTTGGCACCTGGCATTCGGGAAGGCTCTGAGAGTGGGCTGTGAGGGGACCAGGGAGCAGGGACTGAGAAGGATGTGACTGTGAGAGCACAGAGGCAGTCACTGACTCTCACAGCCCTGCTCCGCCCCGAGGCCCAGGGTGGGGAGGATGAGGCGTGCACTCGGAAGGACTTGGCACTGCCGGGGCCTTCGCTTTACCTCACTCTGTGAGCAGGGGCTAGAGGAGAAATGGAAGAGGAGGCCCTGGTAGAAAAGAGGGGGGTCCTAAATGAGACTTCATTTCACAGGCTGACCTACTCGGCTTTGTGTTTACCTGTGGGTTTGGAGTGAAGCTGGCACATGGAGGAGCCTGAGGATAGGTCTCCAGTTATGCTCACTTCCTGAGGTCTCATCACATACCACTGGCCACTGCTGCCCAGTTCTGTCCTGGAAGAGAGTGGGGCTGGGCAGGGTTGGGCACCATCCTGCAAAGGAGACATTTCCCTTGAGAAGCCACCTTGACAAGGGACTTGCTTTACTTAAGTGGAGTCATGCTTGTTGCTGCTAGGATTTCAAGGTCTTCATTCTAGGCCCTTTGTTTAATGTTGGGGCTTTTTCCTTCATGCAAATCTCCCTGGAATTTTTGTCTGAAATGCAGTTTCTCGAGTCTTATCCCCAAGTTTATAACAGGCCCTGTTGTGTCTCTGGTGTAGATTTTCTATACTGTGCAGCCAGCACCCAGGGATTGGGGCCTGTCTCCGGTATGATATCACAGTCAATCATCCAAGGTTAGTACTATTTCTCTATTTTACATGCTACATTCTTCTCCACTATACACGAGATCCATGTGCTCAAAGAGGGCAATGAAATCACCATGGAAAGCAGACTTGGTATTTTGGTGGAGTTGAAATGTGCACCTTGGACTTCTGTCACCAGGGCTGTGCTTTCACTGTTTTCACATGGACACAGGGTAGGATCGATGGAGACAGGGTAAGGAGTAGAAGACTTCAGTAAGAGCCAGTGATTCCTGGTAACCAGTGTTGATCTGCTTGACAAGTACTTACTGAATGTTCCCTGTGGCAGGCTTTGAAGAGGCTCTGGGGAGGAGGGCTGACTAAGGCACAGAGGGCACCTGGCTCTCAGGAATATGGCCTCTAGGACAGGAGCCAGATGTTTTACAGAGAATCACATCTAATTTTTAAATAAAGACTGTGATGTATTTAACATTCATGCATTTCTTGGTCCCATTGTGTCCACCAAGGGGGAAAACAGAGTATAAATATAGGATTATTGGAAAGAGATTGGGCTTCCCTGGTGACTCAGATGGTAAAGAATCCACCTGCAATGCAGGAGACCTGAGTTCAGTCCCTGGGTCAGGAAGATACGCTGGAGAAGGGAATGCCGAGTCTAAATATAGGACTATTGACAGAGATAAAATTTGGGGGGGGGGAGATGTCTGTCATGTGTTTTTATTTTAGGAAGGGAAATAAGAAGTAAGTTTGATCAAATGTCCCCTGAAATTTAGCCGTGGGTTCCTGGTGCTTCTGGATACAAACGCTTGTAGTCAAGGTTTGTGTGGCAGCTCTGCTGCATAAGGGCGTGGGAATTTCGGCGAAATCTCCATGTCTCTCTGGGCCTCAGTTTCCTCATCTGTAAGATAAGGTTATTCAAAATCTCCAAATTCCTTTCCTGCTGACTTTTTCCTGAGTGCAGGAGAGACTGAGATGCATGGTAAGTGTGCACTGGGATCTGCAGCCAAGACCTCACCTTGGTTCCTTCTCTGTGTGTCTCCCATAGGAGCCTCAACTGGGCCCACACACTGGAAACACAGAAAGGAGAGAGGGGATGGAAGAAAGGAAATCAGCAGGTTCGGAGGATGAGAAAACCCAAAGAAAAGCGAGGTAATGGTCGAGAAGCTGTTTGCCAAGGGAGGTGAGGACAAGGACAAGTGGAGCTTGGAAAGTTCAGTAGGAATTGAGGAACGCACAGCATCATCTAAGTTCTCAAGGAGCAACCTGAGCTGAGCAGGAAGGACCAGGAGAGTAATTTAGTCCCCAGCGAACTTGTGCACCTGCCGAGGAGATCCACACGATGGATCCAGTTGGTTTATACTGCTGGGAGCACCAATCCCAGGAGGAGGATGAGGTTTATACTGCTGGGAGCACCGATCCCAGCAGGAAGATGATGGGACCTTGAGGCTCTGCACGAGACCCCCAGCTTGAAACTTGGACGTGCCCACATGTGGATGTCCTCCAAGTAAGGGTGTATGTAATAAGGTGGATAAATGGTGTTTGGAGAAACATTAGAGATCTTCATTCTTATCAGGGGCCAGGATAATGGGACTCATTTCTGAAGCAGAGATGGTAATAATATTCTTCTCCATTTACAATTTTGAGGCTTTACACACATCCTCTCTTAACTATGTGTTGAGTGCTTAATGTGCAGACAAGGAAGAGCATGTACACTGTTCCATTTTATAAATTTGTTAAAAAGACAAATTCATGTAAACTGGCTGCTTGGGGCTAAGCGCTGAGGGAGTGATGCACTGCAGAGGGGAACAAGGAGAGTTGTGACCGATGGAAACACCCTGCGTCGTGATGGTAGCTGTGGTTTCCATAGTGTATACATCTATCAAACGCATGTAGTTCTATAGTTTTAAATAGTGCCGTCAAGAGGAGTCATATAAAAATCTACCACATTTCTCCATACCAGCAGGATTAGGAAATGAAATTCAATAAAACATAATAGAGATAAACATCCATGATCATTTAATGCTCAAGAATACAGACGATGACTCCTGAAAACTACTGCTGAGAGAATTAAAGAAGACCTAAATAAATAGAAATATATGTTATATTCGTAGATTGGAAGACAATATTTTTAGAATGTCAAATCCTTGTTATTCTCAATAGTATTGCACCTGGCATTGGGGGAAGGTGTATTTTGCAGGCTAATTATAATATGTAAATGGAAATCAAAGTATCTCAATTAGCCAAGACACACTGAAGGAGAATTAAGTTGGAGGCTTTACTCTACTAGATTTCAAAACTCAGGTTAAAACACAGTGATTAAGACAATATACTGGTTTAAGTAAGCAGAACACAAATTGATGAATGAAAGAGGAGAGAGTGAGTAAGTGACCATATCCAGTTTTTTAATAAAGTCACCAATATGCATCACGGGGTAATGATAGACTTTTCTGCAAAATATTTGTTGTGAAAAACAGTATCAAGTGAGACATTATTAATGCATTTCGGAAGTTTTTGGTGAAATGCAGTAGAGGTGAAACGAACAGCTACTTGGAAGAATCTGACACAAGAGTGAACTGGAAAATGTGGGATGGGGTTTCAGAGTAGAAGGGACGCTACCTGGGTGTGGCTCCAGCCCTTACAGCAAGGGGGGTCTTGGCCCATTAGAGATCCTCTCTGTGCCTCAGTTTCTTCACCTGCAAAGCAGCAGAGAGTTATGTTTTTGGCACCAGTCCATATTGAACACTAGAAGTACCATATAGGAAATAATCATCCCCTCGAATCATGAGGGAGGCCAAAGAAATCAGTGGGTGAGACTAAGTGCACACCTGAGGACCTTTAACAAATAGATTCCAGGTCCCACCTCAACTCACTGAATCACAGTTGCTACAGTGAGGACTGTGCACTTGTTTGGGTACTAACTCTCCCAGGTGATTCTTACAGTGATCAGCTTGGGGACAGAACAACTGAGCTGCATACCTTTTACCCCAAACACAGAAGGAGGACAGAGCAGAAGCATAAGGGTGTTTCCAATCCCATGACTAAAGCAGAGAACTATTGGAAGACTCTAGCATTGAAGGACTAGGCCCATCTGACCCCATTTTACTCTTGTCCAGTGTACAGCAGAGACACAAGTCCTTGGGGACACATGCCTGTGGCACCTGACTATCCACCTTGAGGAAAGTGAGAGCCCTAATTTTAAATTCAGTCTGGTTTGAGTGAAAGCTAAATTCACCCTTGTTTGCTCATTGATGGGACCAATCTTCTCCAAGCTGCCACTTTCTAAAAAATAAATCGTATTGCTATAAATACAAACTTCAGCAAAGATGTTTGTTAGAAAATTTTATTAACACTCAAGCCACCTAACAAGAAACCAGAAAGTTAGCAAGAGCATTCAGTTTCAGGAGAGTTTGGCCCAATAGAGCACAGTCACTGAGAGAAAAGATCCTTGAGTTGAAGGGAAGTGATCCTTTCTGTTCTGGGACATCCTGCTAACTTCAGTGGGCTGGGAAAGCAGCTGCCCATTGTAACAGATGGGATTCTCAGGGGGTGCTAGCGGTAAAGAACCCGCCTGCTAATGTAGGACATGCAAGGGACACGGTTTTGATCCCTGGCTCAGGAAGATTCCCTGGAGGAAGAAATGGCAACCCACTCCAGTATTCTTGCCTGGAAAATCCCATGAACAGAGGAGGCTGGAGGGCTACAGTCCATAGGATCACAAAGAGTGGGACATGACTGAAGCAACTTAGCACAGCTCGCATTCTAACAGACAGGCTGCTCTTGCCTCCAGATGGCGACTGGTGTCCTGAAACACATAAGCACTCAGGAAGCCTTTAGAAGGGCCCAGCCATCACTTCTGCTATTGCTCAGTGCACAAAAATGGTTTAGTTGAGAAAAGGTAGGGCTCTAGGAATAAAGTCAGGTCACAAAGAAGTATGAAATGGGACAAAGGCAGGATAAAAACAATAGGTTTCTCCTACCTACAAAATGCAAAGCACTAGCTTACTTGCCTTGATAAAGTGGTTTTTTTTTTTTTTAACTTTGGTCAAATAAATTTTTTTATGTACCTCTTCTACAATGATGTTACCTTGAATGGTTATGATTAAAGAAAGTATCATAATATGTGTGAAATGCCTGGCATGGTATCAGTCAATGAACTATACCTGTTATATACTTCTGTTAGCATGGCAAAATTCATTCCTGTTTGACCTCAAGCCAGATACCTCTTGTGAGGTTTTTTGGTTTCATCACATTAAAAATGAAGAAATTTGACACATGTTTCTTTCCCCCACAGAATGTCAGGCCCCACAGGGCCGGAAAATAGATTTCGTTAGAGCCTTTGCTGAATCTCACACACCGTCATTAAGCATTGTAGTTGGAGGACTGTGTGGGGATGTGGGGAAGACAAGCTTTCAGAAGTAGTTGTTCCAGTTTTGTATCTTTTCCCTTAACGTGAACAAATGCTCAGTGGCCTGTTGTCACACCCATTTCACCCTCCATCCAGGTTAGACCAACAGCTAAACTGAAGAGACGGACGCTATAGGGGTTCCCCAAGTCTCAGACTCACAAGACCCGGGCAGGGAGAGATGCTGAGGAAGGGAGGAGTTGGTTCAGACCATCACTATCCGAGGGCCTGCCTGTCTGTCTTTCCTCAAACTCAGCTTCTATGTCACTGAACACAATGCTTATGTTCTCTTTGGATCATCATGATCCCTGACCTATGACCTTGAACTTAACCATGCTCTGTTTTTGGAATACAACCACAGGTCAATGGCATGAGGAAAACTCAAAGAGATGGATCAAACTGTGTGCCACGAACACTGCTCTGGAAGCCTGGTCTGTTCAGTACGTGGGTGAACTGGATGGACACAGAACAAGAGCACGAGGCTGTCACATCTTTCCTAAGCAAACAGGCACCCCATGTACTCAGTGGCTCAGTGGTAAAGAACCAGCCTGCAGTGCAGGGGACACAGGAGATGCAAGTTCGATCCCTGGGTCAGGAAGATCCCCTGGAAGAGGACATGGCAACCCACTCCAGTATTCTTGTCTGGAGAATCCCCATAGACAGAGCAGCCTGATGGGCTACAGTCCTGGGATCGCAAAGAGTTAGACAAGAATGAAGTGACTGAGCTCAAGCACACCATGTTTTCAAGGATGTACACATGAACTCTCTTAGTCACTTTGACAACTTGGAAAGAGCTCTTGTGAGGCTATAATGAAATACATAAGTGAAAGTATCAAATGTGGTGTTTAGTAACATTAAAAAAAATCAAATAGAACAACCCAGACCCAGAGGAAGAATTTAGAAAGTAGGGATGTCGAATTTAAGTTTATTGTGAAGCCAACATGCTGCCCAGTAGAGAGAAGACATTGACATAACAATGGGATGCAGCAAAAGAATACTGAGATGGGACAGAAAATACTTTTAAAACTTATTTAACCACTTAATATTGTACTCTGATTTTTATCCTACAGTTTTTAGGACACAGACTAAACTGGAGAAGACCCAGAGAAGAAATTCATGACAGTCTACAAGTTTGATGTCCTTCACTTGTGGAAAAGCCTTAAGATCTGTTTAAAGAGAAGATGAGGTGATATGGTTTTTCTGGTAGTCATGTATGCATGTGAGAGTTGGACTATAAAGAAAGCGAGTGTCAAAGAATTAACACTTTTGAACTGTGGTGTTGGAGAAGACTCTTGAGAGTGCCCTGGACTACAAGGAAATCCAACCAGTCCATCCTAAAGGAAATCAATCCTGTATATTCATTGGGAGGACTGATGCTGGGGCTGAAACTCCAATACTTTGGCCACCTGATGCAAAGAACTGAGTCATTGGAAAAGACCCTGATGCTGGGAAAGATTGAAGGTGGGAGCAGAAGGGGACGTCAGAGGATGAGATGGTGAATGGCATCACCGACTCAATGGATGTGAATTTGAGTGAACTCCAGGAGTTGGTGATGGACAGGGAGGCCTGGTGTGCTGCAGTCCATGGAGCTGCAAATAGTCACACATGACTGACCGACTGAAATGAACTGAACTGAACTGAGGTGACTTTATGACAGCCCGACAGAAATTAAGACCTGCTGGCAAAGTATTTCTCCCATGAATATTTTTATACACACAAGAATGAACAATGAGAACTCAGCTTCGATAATTTTTGTTAGGAGATAGATCAGTGGTATCTGGACATGTGCAGTGAACATCAGAGTGACTGCTGAGGGCTTGGGTGCTATCAGTGGTGATGTTCACAAAGGGTCATGGCCTAGGCACCTGGAAGGCAGGGGCCCCCAAGATTCCATGAACCCCTCCCCCTACCAGTTCTGTTGTGGCAACTCCAGATGGTTGCCTAGCATGCTGGGTCCCCCTCCTTCACTTCTGTCTGAGTCTGAGCCCCACACAGCACCTTTGGCTCTGAGCTCTGGCATCTTCAACTTCTCTTTGTGGTTGAGAACCCTCTAGTTGTTCCCAACAGTAAGTCAGGAATTCCAGTTGTTGTCATCCCTCAGTGTGATTAAACCTATGTGATTTTGCTTGTCTTTAATCCCCCATATATTGGGTGTCTCCTCCCCACCCTTGGCTTCTACCCCTTCTACCACATGTCACCATGGCAGTATGTCTTCCCTCTTTATCGGATCTGAGGGCAGAACGTACCCTCACGGAAATCAACCAGGAGCTTCGGTTGCAGCTGGCAAAGTACAAGCAGGACTTCAGGGACCTCACAGAGAAATTCCTCATATCCCAAGCTACTTCTTACTCCCTGGCCAACCAGCTGCAGAAATACAGTAAGTCTTCGAGGTCATGATCACCAAAGCAATGAACGATCACTGTCTTCCCTCTAAGACACTGTAAGTCTCCAGGATTGGTCTCCTTTTCCCTTTGTCATTCTGAGTTCCATTCTGACCACAATCCAGGAAAGGTAGTAGTGGCTCTTTTGCCTTCAGTTTCCTGAGGCTGGGAAAACTGAGGCACAAGGACTGGAGGCCTTTTCCAAGTTTGCAGTGATGTGTAGGGTGACATTAGAGTTAAAATCCCAGACAGTGATTCCTGGTGCAGGCACAGGAGTGCCTGTGTCTCTCAGGAGCAAGCTAAGCTGTGTGGACTGGAATCTTTTCTGTTCTGTATCAGATCCTGCATGCCTCTTGGCTAAACCTCTGGGACTAATGAACTCCATCAGTTCGAGGTTCCCTGAGGTTCCATTGGCAAAGCCCTGTGCCAGTTACCCTGGGGTAACGTGTGGTTAGACCCTGTAAGAAGGAGGGGATAGGATTTAAAGGAGCTTAAGGATGAGTCTGCTTCTCATTGAAACCATGGTTTCTGTGATGCCATCAAGACAGAGACTCCCTGGTGAGAAGGAAGCTGTGGTTTCTGAGTGTGCAGGTTCTCCTTCCTGAGCCCAAGAAAGCCATGTGACTCTGTGGCAAGATTGAAGGTGTTTCTGGTGAAATCAGACAATCTGCCCTTTCCTCCCTCTCCCAACTTGAGCTGGGTAATCTTTGGTGATACAGGTTGACCAGGAGTCCAGGGGAACCTGAGTCTGTGCTATAAGATGTGTGACCAGCATGAGGATGATGGTAAGTGGGGGAGATCACCAGCCCCAGTAAAAACCCAGGCAGAATGTGAGGAGCCCTTTGCACCCACAGTCAGCCTGGCAATTGGAATCATTTTTGCCTGTTCAGTAAGAGCGGCCTGGCGTAAGGACAGAAGTCAAGACCAGGGTACATGCACAACAAGAGCATGAGAGGAATCTTGACAAGTGTGTGTGTGTCACTTTCCTACAGTCATTTTCAATGAAGCGATGAGGGAGTCAATGACAAATGACGGACACAGAGACAAGTAAGGGGTAAAGCCTCCTATTTAAGAAAGTGAAAGGATGAGCTTTGGGGAAAGGACAAACTAAGTTTTATTTGCACCGCTCCTTATGATAGTAACAAAATTCTAGGAAAGAAATTGTGAGGCTGGTGAAGAAGAAATGTCTCACCAGGACCCTGGTGTGGAGGTCACCAGAGCACAGTGGAAAGACGTGGACTCCGGGCCCGGCTTCCTGGGCTCACCTCCCTGCTGGGAACCTTCCTGTGTCTCTGTTTCCTCCTGTGTCTGTGTGGTGCTGTAGTAGTAAGTATTGTTTGAGTTGTAGCGAGTGCTGAGTAAATCTGACAAAGCCCTGACAGTCGTGCCCGGCTCAGTGTAAATACACTTAGTTCATAGCTCTACTGTTCCTAATAACACAGACTTTCTCAGTGTTTGGCGTATCTCTTTAGGTCCTTATGGATTCATGTATTCTATTTCACACAAGTGTGTCCAGGTGAGTTTTATACCTTGAGACCCTTGTTCGTTCCTGAAATCCCAGCATGAGGGAACTAGCGGTCCTGTAGTCCTAGGGGCCTTCCTGACCTCACAGGAATCGCCACCCCAGGCCCTGCTCAGGGTCTCACCTAAGAGGCTGCAGGTCTTGGTTCAGTGGCCCAGGATTCAGGGTCCGTCTCAGGGGATGTGAATTCTGACTTTGTCAAAGGGCAGTTCATCCTGTCTATTTACCTTCTGTGCCTAGGAGCTTCTCTTTCCTCACCTCTACAATGGGGACTAACCTCGGTTCAGACGCTGAGGAATCAGATGTGGAAACCTCTCCGTAGAGACTGGAGAAGGAGTTACATCCAGCACTGAGGTGGCCTGTCCTCCTCCCTTGAAGGCAGTGACCACAGCAGCAGGGCCAGCTTTCCCTGAGGCAGTGTCTCTCTTTCCTCAGAGTGTGAAGCATGTAAGGACATCGTTGAATCTGTGCTGGGGGAGAAGCTGCTGTTTGAGGTGCGGAGGCCAGCAGAGAAGCTGGCAGAGAAGCCACCGCTTGATGAAAGGCTGAGGTAAGGAGGGCAGGGATGATCACGGCGAGCACAGGGCACAATAGTATAAAATAGGTGGAGAACACCAGTTGGTGAACCATGGATTCCAGTTGTATTCAGGAAGTAATTTACTTTGCTTTTACATAAACTACTGACTTGAATCTCATTGTGAATTCACTACATTCAAGTGAACCGGGGCACTCGGCTCATTCACAGTGTTGCGCAATCAATACCTTATTTGCCTTTAAACCCCACCCCCTCCTGACTGACCACATCCTGGAATCCTTCCTTGAGTCTGTCGGTTCCTACCTTCTTTCCAATTCACACCAGCTTCACGTGCCCACACTCTATATCTGGCTGTGTGCCATTCACTGGACAGTACTTTGTGTTGCCACATTAAAAATACAGAAAATACTTTGTGTATTCTTTGATGAAAATGGGCATGACCGAGTGGCTGAGTGAGAAACCGAAGAGACATCTTCATGGTGCAGGTTTAGGAAGACGTTGATGCATGCATGAGCATTCAGTAGTGTCTGACTCTTTATGATCCCATGGACTTAGCCCACCAGGCTCCTCTGTCCATAAAGTTTCCAGGCAAGAATACTGGGATGGGTTGCCATTTCCTTCTCCAGGGAATGTTCCCAACTCAGGGATCAAAGCTGCCTCTCTTGTGTTTCCTGAATTGTCAGTCAGATTCTTTACCAGATGAGCCACCAGGAAAGACATTAGGTTATTTTTACAGAAGCACAAGATGAATGAAATGTCACGAAATCTTACAGGAGTACTTTCTAATACAGAGGAAACCTTTGTTTACCTTCTTTCTCTTTGACACAGGCAAGTCATCAGATACGGGGTAGGAAATGGCAACCCACTCCAGTATTCTTGCCAGGATAACCCGATGGGCTGAGGAGACTGGTGCACTATAGTCCATGGGGTCGCAAGAGCCGGACACGACTGAGTGACTGATCCAGTCATCAGATATGTGCCAGAATTCTGTTTCGAGGTCTCCTTGGGGATGTTCTCACAGAAATCCCTAACAGTCTTTCATCTAAGTCTTTGCCTTTTACACTTGCATCTTCTGTTCCACCTAGGACGTGTGCCACACTAATTCAAAGTCAGGCAAGAGAGCTGACCCAGTTACGGCAGACACTACGGGATGGGAAAGATGACTCTGTCCTGCTCAAGCAGCACCTCGAGGACCTCCTCACCCGCAATGACCCGGACAGCCACCAGGGGCAGGGCTTCCGAGAGAGCCTGTCTGAGGGGTACCGACTGGCCAAGCGCCTTGCCTGCAAGCTCAGCCCAGGTGAGGGGGCCACAGACCCTGATAGCACTGATCCTCTCCTAGGTCCCCAGTTGATAAGGTGAACACCTCCACTGGGAATGTTTATCAGATTTCCTGTTTCGTGTCCTATTTGGGGCTATGTAGGAGCAGGATTGTCTAAGAGGACAGAGGAGAAGTGCACAGAGTGGACGTCATCGTGTCCCAACGGTCTGCTTCCTCCCTGATGGACCATGGCCACTGGGGCAGGAGGCAACATCCAGCCAGCATTAAGGCACAGAAAGGAGGAGGTGACAAGAGGCAGCTTATTAGAGTCAATAGCGCCCTAGACAAAGCTTGAAGTTCCCAGGTTCCAGGCTGAGTGCTGTGTTCATAACTATGTGAGAATGATTACTTTTCCTTATGTTAGTAACTGTTCACATCTGTAAAATGGATGAAATAATCTGTTGATGGTAGCTATAGTGATGAAATTTTGGAATATTTACAAATACACTGCAGAAAAAAGAAAGCCCTTCACTTTGTGGTGCTGGATAAGGTACTTGATGGAGTTGGACTGGCATTGGGAAAATAGTTTAGACTGGAGCACTCACTTTCCCTAGAGAGACTTTTCCAGATAACATGCAAAAGCCACCTTGAAGAGCCAGGATGTTCCCAGACGGATGGATGTGGGACATTGTTGTTCTCCTTAGAGAAAGGAGGGCATTTTGTGAGACCTGAGAAGGTTTATAGAGCCTGTGTCTTTGGCAGAATTTGTGGCAGGATGGATGACACATTTGTAGAAGTAGAAATGGAAGGTGGGCAATGTGAGGTGATATAAGGAAGAAAAGACAATTTAAATGTTTGCCCAATTTCAAGCAGAAGGTGTCCTGAAGATGATCTACCAGTTTAGAAGCATACTGCCTGCTGGATCAGAAATCCATGCTTGGGCAGTTGTTTAAAGACAATGCATTAAAACTTCAGTACAGTACTAACTCATACATAGATATTTATGACTCTGTGACCATATGAGTCCCTGTGATTGTAGTGGGTGAAGTGACTAGAAGCTGACTGGACACTACTGATTTTGTTTGCAGAAATGTATGAAGATGAAGACGATGAACAAGCACAAGAAAAACTAACCCCCAGGTAACAATTAACTATCAGTTCAGTTCAGTCACTCAGTCATGCCCGACTCTTTGTGACCCCATGGACTACAGCACACCAGGCCACCCTGCCCATCACCAACTCCTGGAGTTTACTCAAACTCATGTCCATTGAGTTGGTGATGCTATCCAGCCATCTCATCCTCTGTCGTCCCTTTCTCCTCCCTCCTTCAGTCTTTTGTAGCATCAGAGTCTTTTCAAATGAGTCAGCTCTTCACATCAGGTGGCCAAAGTATTGGAGTTTCAGCTTCAACATCAGTCTTTCCAATGACTATTCAGGACTGATTTCCTTTGGGATGGATTGATTGGATCTCCTTGCAGACCAAGGGACTCTCAAGAGTCTTCTCCAACACCACAGTTCAAAAGCATCAGTTCTTTGGTGCTCAGCTCTCTTTATAGTGCAACTCACATCCATACATAACTACTGGAAAACCATAGCCTTGACTACATGGAACTTTGTTGGCAAAGCAATGTCTCCGCTTTTCAATATGTTGTCTGTGGTCGTAACTTTTCTTCCAAGGAGTAAGTGTCTTTTAATTTCATGGCTGCAGTCACCATCTGCAATGATTTTGGAGCCCAGAAAAATAAGTCTGCCACTGGTTGCACTGTCTCTTGACCTATTTGCCATGAAGTTATGGGACCAGATGCCATGGTCTTAGTTTTCTGAATGTTGACCTTTAGCCAACTTTTTCACTCTCCTCTTTCACTTTCTTCAAGAGGCACTTCAGTTCTTCTTCACTTTCTGCCATAAGGGTGGTGTCATCTGCATATCTGAGGTTATTGATATTTCTCCTGGCAATCTTGATTCCAGCTTGTGCTTCATCCAGCCCAGCGTTTCTCATGATGTACTCTGCATGTAAGTTAAAGAAGCAGGGTGACAATATACAGCCTTGACCTACTACTTTTCCTATTTGGAACTAGTCCATTCCATATCCAGTTCTCTAACTATTACTTCCTGACTTGTATACAGATTTTTCAAGAGGCAAGTCCGGTGGTCTGGTATTCCCATCTCTTTCAATATTTTCCACAGTTTGTGGTGATGCACACAAAGTCTTTGGCATAGTCAATAAAGCAGAAATAGATGTTTTTCTGGAACACTCTTCCTTTTTCCATGATGCAGCAGATGCTTGCAATTTGACCCCTGGTTCCTCTGATTTTTCCAAATCCCGCTTGAACATCTGGAAGTTCACAGTTCATGTATAGCTGCAGCCTGGCTTGGAGAATTTTGAGCATTTCTTTACTAGCGTGTGAGATGAGTGCAATTGTGGAGTAGTTTGAGAATTCTTTGGTATTGCCTATCTTTGGGATTGGAATGAAAACTGAACTTTTCCAGTCCTGTGGCCACTGCTGAGTTTTCCAAAATGTTGGAATATGGAGTGCAGCACTTTCACCGCATTATCTTTTAGGATTTGAAAGAGCTCACCTGGAATTCCATCACCTCCACCAGCTTTGTTTATAGTGATGCTTCCTAAGGCCCACTTGACTTCACATTCCAGGATGTCTGGCTCTAGGTGAGTGATCACACCATCGTGGTTATCTGGATCGTGAAACTCTTTTGTATAGTTCTTCTGTGTATTCTTGCCACCTGTTCTTAATATCTTCTGCTCTGTGAGGTCCATACAATTTCCATCCTTTATTGAGCCCATCTTTGCGTGAAATATTCCCTTGGTATCTCTCATTTTCTTGAAGAGATCTCTAGTCTTTCCCATTCTATTGTTTTCCTCTGTTTCTTTGCATGGATCACTGAGGAAGGCTTTCTTATCTCTCCTTGCTATTCTTTGGAACTCTTCATTAAAATGGGAATATCTTTCCTTTTCTCCTTTGCATTTCGCTTCTCTTCTTTTCACAGTGATTTGTAATGCCTCCTCAGACAGCCATTTTGGTTTTTTGCATTTGTTTTTCTTGGGGATGGTGTTGATCCCTGTCTCCTGTACAATGTCACAAACCTCTGTCCATAGTTCATCAGGCAGTCTATCAGATCTAGTCCCTTAAATCTATTTTTCACCTCCACTGTATAATCATAAGGGATTTGATTTAGGTCATACCTGAATGATCAAGTGGTTTTCCCTACTTGCTTCAATTTAAGTCTGAACTTGGCAATAAGGAGTTCATGATCTGAGCCATAGTCAACTTCCGGTCTTTTTCTTGCTGACTGTATAGAACATCTCCACCTTTGGCTGCAAAGAATATATTCAATCTGATTTTGGTTTGACCATCTGGTGATGTCCATGTGTAGAGTCTTCTCTTGTGTTGTTGGAAGAGGGTGTTTGTTATGACCAGTGCATTCTCTTGGCAAAACTCTATTAGCCTTTGCCCTGCTTCATTCTGTACTCCAAGGCCAAATTTGCCTATTACACCAGATGTTTCTTGACTTCCTACTTTTGCATTCCAGTCCCCTATAATGAAAAGGACATCTTTTATGGGTGTTAGTTCTAGAAGGTCTTGTAGGTCTTCCTAAAATTTTTCAACTCAGCTTCTTCAGTATTACTGGCCGGGGCATAGACTTGGATTCTGGGATATTGAATGGTTTGCCTTGGAAATGAACAGAGATCATTCTTTCATTTTTGAGACTGCATCCAAGTACTGCATTTCGGACTCTTTTGGTAACTATCATGGCTATTCTGTTTCTTCTAAAGGATTCTTTCCCACAGTAGTAGATATAATAGTCATCTGAGTTAAATTCACCCATTGCAGTCCATTTTAGGTCGCTGACTCCTAAAATGTGGTTCACTCTTGCCACCTCCTGTTTGACCACTTCCAATTTGCCTTGAAACACAAACCTAACATTCCAGGTTCCTATTCAATATTGTTCTTTACAGCATCAGACCTTGCTTCCCATCACCAGTACATCCACAACTGGGTATTGTTTTTGCTTTGAATCCGTCTCTGCATTCTTTCTGGAGTTATTTGTCCACTGATCTCCAGGAGCATATTGGGCACCTACCCACCTGGGGAGTTCATCTTTCAGTGTCCTATCTTTTTGCCTTTTCATACTGTTCATGGGGTTCTCAAGGCAAGAATACTGAAGTGGTTTGCTATTCCCTTCTGCAGTGGCCACATTTTGTCAGAACTCTCCACCATGACCCTACACGGCATGGCTCACAGTGAAAGCTGTGAGCTTTCACAATGAAAGCTCACAGGCTTTCATTGAGTTAGACAAGGCTGTGGACCATGTGATTAGATTGGGTAGTTTTCTGTGATTGTGGTTTTCCATCTGTTTATCAGGAGCTGGTAATGTGTAGGGAAAATATGGACAGGGTCACACAAGAACAATAAGTACCTCAAGAGAGTCACATGCCGGAAGTGCTTATGGTGTAATTGACTTCACTCAACCCACATGGAAATGTCCCTGTAACTTGGTTGTCTGCTGTCTCTGTGCTACTTGTATGTGTGACCCAAGGCGAATGCAGCACCCTTAGGATTTCATATACACACAGAGAGCGTCTGTTCTCTTCTAAAGGAAGTCCAAGTGAGATAAATATTTGTACACAGTTGTCTTAGATCCTTGGAAGGAAGGTAACTAGCAACAGAATTAGTAAAGAAGCAACTAGAAAAATTAAACACCAGGACAACTGTCCAAAAAAAAAAAAAATTGGTAGTCTGTGACAATAGTAAGTGAAAGAGGCCTTGGAGGACTTTCAGTTCCTAAAGTGAAGGTAGAACATCTCAGAGAGTCTATAAGCTTTAATATCTGCATTCACTTCACTGTGCATACTCAGTTGCTCAGTTGTTTCTGAATCTCTGTGACATCCACGGAGTGGAGCATGCCAGGCTCCTCTGTCCATTGCATTTTCCCATAGAGAATACTGGATGGAGATTGCCATTTCCTTCTCCAAGGGATCTTCCTGACCCAGGGTTCAATGCCACGTCTCTGCATTGGCAGGCAGATTCTTTACCACTGAGCCACCGGGGAAGAATAAGGGCTTCTTCATCTTAAATAAGGGCTACTTCATCTTAAATTCAACATGGCTTAGGACCCGGGGGAAGCACTTGGTGTGGAAGTTCATTTGTGCTTCCTGTTCCTGAAAGGACCACCCTGGGATGGTTGAGTCTCCTTCCTCATCAGAGGTTTGTGGCCGGTACGTAGGGTACCTGCTTGTCCCCCTCTCCCATCCCCAGACAGACACACTCTGCTTCATACAAGAGAGGACAGTTCCTTCTCTCTTTAAGGGGCCTGCTCCTTTCCTCTCTGTGACCACTCCCCATGCCTCCTGTCAAAACCAGCCAGAATGGCTTGGGGTCAGATCTTCTTCATTTAATTTTCTGTCATTCCTTTCCCATCTGACACAGCATGGAGCTGCAGGAGGTTGAAAAGAGGGAAGTGCCTGAAGAATCCAAGGATGAATGTGGTTTGATGCCTTCAAGTCTCCAAGGAAGTTCTGACAGCCACCAGCCTTACAGTGATGACAAATTTAAATTTAATGAACTGGAAGTAGACCTTGGTCAGGATGGAGCCTGTGGTTGCTCTCATGCTAAAGAAGATGAAATTCCAACCAAAATCTCAGGTAGCCCCCATATTATTTCCCCTCACAAGCTCTGTAGACCAAAGAAGGTCATCTCTGAGGACAGGTTGCATAGACACATCTCAGTTGAAACCAGGAAAAAGGGTCTATTCTGGAACACAGACATCAGGTGGGTCAGGGAGCTTGCATTCTTCCTTTTGCTCCAGGCTTGTCTGTCATCCTGACCCCAGTGTCAGGCATTTGACCCAGATTACTTGTGACAACTCTCAACCACCTCAGCTGGAAATCCACAGGAGGGGTCTGTCAGAACTAGTTTGGAGCCAGTGTGTTCTTCCCTGCAATGATCTAATTTTTGTAAATGTTCCTGGCCTCTCCACAAATGATGACAGACTTGCCTCTTTATAAGGAGAGGTGATTTCCAGGTTTTGTTTTACTGCTCTCAGCCCCAGTCTCCCTTTTCTCGATGTTGGCAGGGCTTAGCTAAGATGTTATCTGACACCAAGACAGAGACAACTGTACCATTGCCTTGCTTGGATGTTTCCATGAAGCAAGGCTGGGCTCTGGCAGTTCCTCCAGCTTCAAATGCCATGGTTTTTGTGTAGCACCAAAGATGCCTTTTGATTGGAGGGTTCATACAATTCACTGGGCTTCCCTGCTGGCTCAGATGGGAAAGAGTCTGCCCGCAGTGCGGGAGACCCAGGTTCAATCCCTGCATCATGAAGATCCTCTGGAGACGAGAATGGCAGCCACTCTAGTATTCTTGTGTGGAGAATTCCATGGACAGAGGAGCCTGGTGGGCTGTAGTCCATGCGGTCACAAAGAGACGGACACTACTGAGCAGCTAACGCTTTCACAATTCCCCTGTTACTCTAGTCTCAAGTATAAATTCCTCTAAACCATCAACAACCACATAATCTGATGGGACTAAGCAGTACTATAGAAACAATCTAGAAAATAACTCAGCTCATTTTCTAGCATCTCTGTGGAAAATACATTTTTAAGTGCTTATACAGACTCAGAACAAAGGATGTTGGGAGAGATACCAGATCAAGCAGGAAATTTCCTCAATGGGTTTGGACACAGTCCAGACTAATTCTCATAAGACTTAAGTGTCCTAGAATATCTTTGCTAAAGAATTATGTTCTTACAATGAGAATATTAATGTCCTTGTTGTATATGTGTTTACTGAGTAGATATGTGTGAGGTCTGATTTGCTTATTATGACCTGCTTTCTCTGAATTTCCTACTAGACAATGAAAATGATCACAAGCAAGTGAGTGGACAAGAGCTCACATTGCCCAGGTAATTTGAAGATCTGTGGGCTGTGAATGTCAGTGGTGACCGCAGGAGACCTCAGATCCAGAGAAAAGTAGAAAGTTCTCTGTGTAACTCTTTCATCTATTCATTCAACTGCAATTATCTCATTCACAGGGTTGTCATTTATGTTTCTCAAGTTTGTGCATTTCAGTTTTTTAATCCTTCAAGTTTACCAATTGACAGTGAGCTTACCCAGGTGGAATAACTAAACCTGGGAGTTCCCGTGCTCATGAGTTTTCTCCTGAGTGGTTAAAGGAGGGGGAGATCCTATGAGTCTTACACTGGTTTGGCATCAGTATGTTGGTAAATACTGGATTTCAAGGGAAGACAATATAACGATATTCACATTACAATAAAATATTGAAAAAATAGTTCTTGAAGGCAGAATGTCTAGTCTATAACTCCTTTTTCTCCAACTTGGAAAAACTGATTTTGAAGCTGTATTTGTTCAAATAAAAATTTTAATTGTATGGGATAGTGTCCAAACTCAAACAAATCTTTAACTTCTTAAAAGCTGTGTTTACTTGGACACAGGATATCCAGATCAACACAATGTGTGCAGAAAAGTCTGAACCACTGTCCCGGTCCTCTGTGAGTGCTGGGGGTCAGGACGTCAGCGTGCAGGGAAAATCCTTCTCCTCCTTCAACCTCTGGTTGTGTGCCCAGTGCCCAGAGTACCTGCTGGCTCTCTCCCACCCCATGGCAGCCACCCTCCACTCCACATCAGGAGGAGTTACTTCCCTCCTTAAGGGGACTGCGCTTTTGCTTTCTGTGACCACTCCCAATGCCTGTCATCAAAACCAGCCAGATAGCGTGGGGTCGAATCCTCTTAACCTTCTGTCATCCCTTCTCCATCTGGCACAGCGTGGACTTGCAGGATGATGAGGAGAAGGTGGTGTTCCAGCAATCCCAGGATGAGTGTGTTTCAGTACCTTCAACTCTGCGGGAAGGTTCTGCCTGCAACCAGCCTTCCAGTGATGGGGAATTTGCATTTGATGAAGAGAATGTGGCGTCTGCCGTGGATGGAGCCTGTGGCTGCTCTCAAGCTGAAGAGGATGAAATTCCAACTGGTCTCCCAGGTAGTCTTCAATGTGTCTGCTAGTCTACTCTGGGAGAATTATCCCCTTTGATAGACCCTGGGCTTACATACTGAAGCCTGATTTGAACCAGACTCTATGTCTGCATTTAAAATAAGACATTCTATGAACGAACTTTTCTAAGTTTCCTGTCATAGTGGTCCCTGTGGTAAACCACTCTGCCCAAGGCGGTCCTGCCAGACGCACGTGTACCTCGGCAGTCGTGGCACAGGAGGTGCCTCTCAGGCTTCCTAATTTTGAATGAACCTCTTATCTCACGTGAAATGCTTTAATTTTCATTTCTGGGTAATGTCCCTGAGTTCCTACACCTGTCCAAGGCTGTTGGCATTCTTGTTTATACCTTTGGAGATCTCACTACTTTGGTTCACTTCTATCAACCCATGGTCTCTCTCTTTTCCTTTGACTTACCTTGTTCGAAGTCTTCTGAAACCAGAAGGTAAGCCACACTGTCTTCTTTGGGTATGTTTCTCTGAGGTAAGGCAGGGCTGGAACTTCCAACCTGATGAATGGCCGCTGTTTGCAGCTTTGAGATTCATTTGACTTGATGGTGTGTGGGTTCCACTCCCATTATATCTCAGTGTGTAATCACTTATCCCATTAATAAACAACATTTCAGATGAAAAAAGCCTGAGTGTTATAGCAGGCTGAGGATGTAGCTAAGTTGTTCCCCAGGAACTGTGGGGAAAAGGATGTATTTAGCTGTTTGCACAGACTCAGGACCAGGATACTCTGCCAATGACATTTCATATCAAGGACATTCGTCCAATGGCTCAAGAAGGAAACCCAGTGCCTTCTTATGAGGCTCTTTCTAGGGCCTCCTGTATTGTTTCTGTCTCAATAGCCTGTTACCACATTGTGAAGACAGGCACAGGATTGGGTGTTTTTGAAAGGTATTTGCCTGATATAACTCTTCTGTTAATTTATTTGCAGAAAACCAGAATGATCACGATGACCTGAAAGGCCCAGAGGTGGTTGCCCCGAGGTAAGTTTGCATATCTGTGGGCTCCTATACAGTGATGACACCTGCAGACCTCTGATCCAGGGAAAAACAAAGTGCTGAATATATTGTGTCATCACTTTTGCCCACCAGTATTATCCTATTTCATAATGTTCTCTGCTTTCACTGTGGTACTTCTATTGTTTCCCATTTCTTATTTACTTGTCAAGTTTAAATCCCAAGTCCGTTGACCCAGGTGAACTAAGTCAGAGTGCTGTTTTTGCACTCAATTTTTATATCAGGTGTGGTTTACAGAGTGAGATGCATATCTGCTTTCTGTTTGGTGTTAGCATGCTGGCATGCGTGCCATAGTGATGTCAATGCAATGTGAATGGAAGTGTGAGAGCCAGTGTTCTCTGTCCCTGTATGCGAGGCGTGACTGTACCATCAGAGGGAATTCAGTCTGTTCATCAGCCTGTTATTTGGCCAGAGCACTGAGCACCTGCTGCTCTTTCTCTCTTCTGCCCTGTAAAACGTCGCTGTGTCTCACGCACGTAACAGAGTTTTCTCTCTCTAATGGATCAGACCCTTGACGTGCTTCACCACTCAAACATTCCATCAAATCCAGATAGGATTCTACAGTTTCTCCTCAGTCTTGGCTTAATCTTTTGCCCTCCCTCCCCCACCACGTTCAGCAGACCGCTGCCACAGATGAGAGAGAACGGTGTCCCACAGGACTCTCTGGATGCATACTATCTGACTTACTCGGTTCTTCCTGACCTGTCAGACTCCTTCTGGCCTTATAGGAGCAATGCCATCTTCTCACCTGAGGACGTGGATGTCTCTTATGCCCGGGATGTAACCAGTGAGTATTTTCTTGTGATAGAGCTCCACCTGGATGCCCAGGTAGACTCTGTATTCTTTGTACTCCTCGCCTCTGGGGTGCTGAGATTTGTCATCCCTGTTGGAAGCTCTGTAGACAGTGATTTGAATCAGACTCTGTGGTAGAGTTTTAAGTACAGACATCAGGTGGGTCTGGGAGCTGTGCTGTCTTCTTCATTCAGGTGAAGCCTATGGGTCAGGCCCCAAGTTAGATCATGGACCCACGGCTGGTGCAACACACTGACTCACTTGTATGTGTGCAGGGGTCTGGAGATGACTGTATTTTTCCTGATTCCTATGCAATGTCTCCACTTGCCCATAATGCTCCCACTTCCATACCCAGTTGTCCCTTGAACTTCCGTGCCTTTCAGAGGTGCTCACAGCCGTAGGTATTTGTTGCTTCCCTGGTGTCACTGCTGTCACCCCCAGGGTTTGTCTCCTCTAAATTGCTCGTCTTAGCAAGCCAATCATCTGGACCCCAGGATGCAAAGAGCCTCCCATCACCTTGCTTGTATGTTTCCATGAAGCAAGGCAGAGCCCTGGCATTTTCCCACCCCATGAATGACTGCAGGCTCCATGTAACAACTAGGATTCGTGTGATTCGAGGTTTTCTTCATTCCACTCATCATTCTGCTAAAGCATTCAGCATATGATGAGAAAAGCCTGAGTATTACAGTATTCTGCCAGAATGCAGGTGGGCTATTCCCCAGACTCCGTGGGGAAGATGAATCTTTAACTTTTTACTCAGTCTTGGAAGAGAATTCTGTGGTGAGGATATACCAGGGCATGGAGATCTTGCCTGATGGCACAGGAAAGCAAACCAAGGAGAGTCTGAGATCCAACTTGAGGCATCTGGAATATCCTTCTTAAATAGCCTATCATCTCACTGCTGATATTGTTGTCCCTGTGGCAGTATTGGACACTGGATTATTAATTTACACAGTGAGATCTGCTTAGTGTTTCTTGACTTCTCTGAATTTATCCTTAGAAAATCTCGCTGATCTTGAGGACGAGGAAGATCAAGACATCATCTCTTCTAGGTAACTATGGAGAAACACGGGGCTAACATCAGTGTTGACATCTGGTCATCTAACATGCAGGGGAATCGGAAAGTGCTGAACATGCCTATTTCTTCCATTCAGACAACCACAAATTGTCCCTGTAACAAGGTTGTCTGTTTTCACCCTTTATGAATCCCTCTCAATTATAGTAACTCGCAGTCAGTTGAAGCAGGGCTACTGATCAGCCACAGGATTTCTTGTACTCCTCTGTTTGCTCCTTTTTATTAAAACCAGCATGCAATACTTAGCTGCCTCTGTCACTCTGGGTTACGACCTTGGCAGGTATTTCATGGCAAAGAAAGTAACTAGGAAAAAAAGTCATGTCACATTGCATATTTGAAAAATTGGTCTTGCAAATGCAAGATTTCTAGGAGTCTATTATGCTGTCAGAGCTGGTATTCCCTTGTATGCAGCATGTAAATTTCAACAAAACTTATGTTGTATTTGAAGTCTCCTTGATGTTCTAAGGACGTGTGTGACACGATTATGTGTCCTGGGGTGGCTCATCTCCTTCCTTCTGAACTCATTTCTTCTCTGTGCTCAGAGCATCTCATGCTCACTCTCCCTCACTCTCTCTCTTTCCCTTTGCAAGCGCCCTCAGGCCCCAGATGGGAGTTGTAGGGGGTGGGGATTGTTATACCTCCCTGTAAGGGGACTCCCATTTGTGTTTGGCAACCTATCCCTTAACCCTCCCATCAAAACCAGCTATGGCTCCAGGTTGACTAATCCCTCTTGTTTAACCATCTGCTCTCCCAACCCCACAAATCTCAGTGTGGAGCAGCTGGTGGTAGAAGAGAATGAAGTCCAGCCGGACTCACTGGATGAATGTTATCTGGCTGCTTCTGTTGGCCATCATCTGGCAGGCTCCTGTCATCCTTATAGAAGTGCCTCCTTCCCAACAGAGAGAAGAGAAGTTTTCTTGGCTCTAGATGTAAATGGTGAGTACTCCCAGGCAGCTTCTTAGGCTCAGGTTGATTAGAACTATGTTCTCAGTTTTAATTTTTAGAAGGCATCACGAGCCTTTGCATTCTTCTTGCCCCAGACTGCCCTCTGTCACCTGAACTCATCTCATCAGCACAGCCTTGTGGTAGCAAATCAGACCAGAGAGGGCAAGAGGAGGGATAAGGGCAGAATCTCAGCTACCACTGTCTCACCTGCAGGAATTTGTATAACAGAGCTCTTCTTATCAAGATAAGAATCCTTATAGTCATGAAATTTTGTTGCTAATTTTATTTCTTGAATAGTTTCTGGCAAGCTCTCTGGCTTTGCATTCATGATTGCAGTCTGCTCCATATTTGTAATGAATGTTATATTGTTCCCCACTCCAGATTCTTACCCCTGGGCTGCCTACCTCCCTCTGAAGCATTTAGATACGTGATTGTGAACATCAAATCTGCCGATACCCTGTAATTTCCATGAAGCCAAATATCTGTCTCTGTTGTTCCATCCTCTAGAAACTCCTGTGTGTTTCATCCTTTGTGCAGCAAAAAGGACTCTTCCATGTGTGGCTTATAGTTTCAATGTTTTACACAATCTCAGTGGTATAATCTCACAGAAACTATCCATAAGCTGTGTATATGATAGGGCTATTGACCTAATTTATGAGCCAGGTCTCCTTGGGTAGCAGTTCATAGGGTGTGGAAATTAAAACCTAGTATGAAATCCTTTTGGGCTATTTTTTATTTTTTACTTTTTCTTTAGGAGATGCATTTTTATTGTTAGGACTTTGACTCATAAGATCATCTTGATAAACAAGGAGAAACTCCATTATGTATCAGACTATATCTTACTTCTTTAAAAATGATATTGGGCATATAAATGCTGTCCGTCAGTCATTTGGTGCCTTTTCACATTGGAAGCAGTTTCTTTCTTATTTCCCATTCTTCCCTGAGGAGCAGAGAAGCAAAGGTTTTCTCAGGATCACAGTAGTTCACAAACCAGAAAGGGAACACACGGTTATTGTGTGCCTGTTGTCTGCCAGGCTGCTTACTAAGCGAGCTCCAAGTGCACCACAACCCCTTCAGCCTCCCAGGCACCCTCTCAGGGAGCTGTGGTGTCTCATGGTGGAGCCCAGGGCACTGATGCTCAGCGAGGTGCCTTCACTTGCCCAGCTTCCTGGCCACTGGCAGGTGGGACACTGACCTCTCCTGGGCCTGACTCCCTGGCTCTGGCTGTATCCTCTCCTCTTAGCAGTTGGACCATCAGTGACTAAGAGAGGATGTTGCTCACCTTTTCCTCTTTGCCCTGAACCAAATCATTTGCAACTATCTTAATCTTCAACAGAAGTTGCCAGAGGGTTGCAGAGAACCCTGCGGTCCCTCACCAACAGAAGTTGCCAGAGGGTTGCAGAGAACCCTGCGGTCCCTCACGCAGATCTGCCAGCTCCCAAACCCTCTGTGCACTCTGTCCCAGGACCAGAGCCAGTGGCTTCTGCAGCCCCTCCAGGTGGAGCCACAGCTCCTCAGGGCTCTCTGGAGAATCAGCCAGGATGAGAGTCCACGCCTCTCCCCACCTCCTGCCCCCAGGTCACCTGCTGTCGTGACGGGTCCAGGTAGACTTTGAATTTGGCTGTGCTGAAGCCATTAAAAAACTGTGGAGCTCTATCTCAGAAGCACTGACAGCCGGGTGTGGGTTCCTGTGAAGAGGATGAGTGAGGCTCAGCCATGTGTCTCAGATGTGTGTTTGGGATGTGTGTGATATGGCCCAGGCCTGGCAGTCCATTGTTCACGATGGGCCAGGAAAGGCCACATCCCCACAGATGGATTGAGATGAGTGAATAGAATATCTAATCTATGCAGGGATCCATCCTGTGTCTTGATTCTCATGATAACCCGAGGAAAGTGTGGATAGCTATTATGCAGCCATGTGGGTACAAGTCATCAGCTCTACCCCGTCCTCTCTGTACAAGGAGAAACCCTGCAGAAACAACACAAACACTTGATTTTTAAATTACAAGTTGATCTTCTATTGGAGGCTTTTTCCCACACTAACAATAATGGGCAGTATTATTGATGGTTGATAAAATGTTTGGTTATTTTATATTCTGTCAATGCAGAGAATATTCAAAGCATAGCTTTAATAAAACCCCATTCTCAAGAAAAGACAAATAAAATTAGATGATGAAATTACACAATGACAATTAAAAACAATCCTAGACATTGATTCAAGATAACATTGGAGAATAAGAGGATATGTAGTTTTGACAGTTCTTTCAACCACCAAACATTGTACAAGGATTTGCCCTTCAGCCCAAATGAATTATCATAAAATCTGATTAAGTGTCCTAAAGTATGATGATTAGTGATTAATGAACTTTGTCTAGTGGAAATACGAAGGGCACACCAGACTGAGAGAAGTGCTTCTGGAAAAGCCCGGGAAGCTCACAGAGGCTCCTGGTACAGGCCTGGGGTCAGAAAGGGGGCCAGCCTGAGTCCTGGGAGGATTTGCAGTGGGAGTTGTGGGAAGTGATGTTCGAGAAGAAAGAGGGACTAGAAGACAGGAGCACTGGAAAGGCGGGTGAGGAGGTTAGATTTGGGTAGCAGGGAAGGGAGGATGAATTTCCGTAAACTGAGGAGCATGTGATGAACCAGGATTGGGGGGTGATAAGACAGGTGAGCTTTGAGAGTGTGGAGAGGACTGAATCAGAGAAAGCAGTTAGAAGGAGGTTGGATGAATCTTTGATGAGAGTCAGACACAGATGCTCTCTGGAAGACTAAGAGATAACAGGTACATGAGAGACAGTTACAGAAACACACCTTGTGAGGGTGCGGATGCATAAGCAGGAGGTGAGAGGAGAGCCCCCTGCAGTGTAGAGCAGCCCTGGGGGCTGTGACCTCACATGAGCCTGACCTGGACCGGATGAGGGTACTTCACGTCTTTGATTAGCCCATGTTCTGAGGATATGTACTCATTTCACAGTAGAAACATAAGCAGATTTCATTAGCAGCACTGTCCAGGCACCAGTGGAGGGACGTGTATTGAAGGAGTATACGTATATTATCTCTCTAAAGAGACACATTCCTTTGAACTGTATCCTGAAAAACTGGGATATATTTGATCCCCAGGGCTTAAAGGAAACACACCTGGTCTCCCTATGTGATGCTGCATGGCCACGGTATCCATTGGAGGATGGTGAACTGTGGCCAGTTGGAGGGTCTGTTAAGTATAATAGTGTTCTACAATTAGACCAGTTCTGTAAGGAACAAGGGAAATGGGTAGAAGCAATGGCAACCCACTCCAGTACTCTTTCCTGGAAAATCCCATGGACGGAGGAGCCTGGTAGGCTGCAGCCCATGGGGTCGCTAAGAGTCGGGCATAATGAGCGACTTCACTTTCATTTTTCACTTTCATGCACTGGAGAAGGAAATGGCAACCCACTCCAGTGTTCTTGCCTGGAGAATCCCAGGGACAGAGGAGCCTACTGGGCCGCCGTCTATGGGGTCGCATAGAGTCGGACACGACTGAAGCGACTTAGCACAGCATCAAAGAGACACAACGGTGTTCCCAACAGGGTCTCAGCCCTCTCCTCTACTAGTTCTAGTTGCTAATACCATCCATCCCCACTCTGCCCCATGTGGGAATAGAGTTTATTCTGTATATACAAGTACGGGTAAGTGGAAGGGTAGACAAAATTTCAAGCAAGGAAGTTCAAAAGGGTCTGGAATGTACTGTATTTTCTCAGCTCAACTTCTAGTGGTACCTGAAGCCTTCAGGCCAAATGTCTCTCCCTCTTCTTTTATTCCTGTGGGTATATATTAACAACTCTTTCTCCCCCATGCCTAGAGGCCTGTCTAGAACCTTCTCTCTAGGCTACAAGACTAAGGCTAATAACAGAACAAGAGGCTTGACCCCCTGTGTCACCCAAACCCTCTAGACTCAAGTGGGTGATTTCTCATTTCAAGAAATTGCAGCCTAGACCCTGCCTTCTCAGCACCCCAGTCACAGCCATAAATATGGCATCTTCTTCACACCGATGTCTGCTTTTGCTGTCTGGGGTATTGGGTGGTTTCACTCATGGGCTGGGACAGCAGAAATGGGAGTCTGGGAGGGCTTAGCAAGAAAAAGCTTCCATTGGTCCTACTGAACCCTCTTTTACTTTCAGGGGACACCTGGGAGGACTGTCACCGGGGATCTGTGAGTTTCCCAGGGTCAGAGGTGCCAACTTCACAGGCACAGCTTCAGGAAAGCACCCACGTGACTGACTGTCTGCAGTGGCAGATGAACCAGCATTTCGACTGTGGTGACAGCAAAGCCATGCTTGGTCTTTCTTCCACCAACTGGGGCTTTACCTCCAACCCTGATTCTGGAAACCAAGGACCACTCTTTCTAGGTAAGAAAGAAAAGGGGATTAGGAAGCTCTGGTCCATGTGCTGGTCGTCACAAAGCTGTGGATGGAGGAGGCAGTGGGCCTCTCCCACGCCCGCTGTCGGCCCAGTTGAAACCTCTGACGCTCTAACAGCGTCAGGTGATCAAGAGCCTGGACTTAGGACCAGCTCAGCCTCAGGCCCTGGTTCTGAAAATTCTTGCTTGTTTAACTGAGCCAAGTTATTTATCTTCCTAGGTCTTTGCCTCTCTGTCCCTCATCTGAACTCTTGAAAAATTCTATCTCCTTTGCATATTGTTGGGAATCTTAAACAATATAATGTCCAGGGCATCTGATTCGCTAAAATTTGTTTGATAACCACTATGAATATACAATATCTAAGAATTGTGTCTTTCTGGTGCTTTAACACTTATAAAACGATTGCACAATCGTTGTTTCCTCTACAGTAGCATGAACTTTATAGTCTCCACTTTCTCTACACCCCATCTTCCCTTGCTTTCTGAGAAAGGTAGCTTGGCCAATATTTTCCTCTCCTTTCAACATCCGTCATCAAGGCAATTTACTCCTGTTGGGTGCTCTCAGTAACAGTGTATTAGCAACATTCAACAGGGGTGTAAACACTGGCTCTGCAACTCAGTCCCATGTTTGCTTTTCATATCCAGTTTCTTTTCCTTATTTTTCCCTCATTTTAAAATAAAGGGCTACCATCATTCTTGAAGTGCACCCATCATTGTCTTTTATGACACTCCATTTAATTCATTCTTTCCACTCATCTCCATGTCCGTCTCCTAGTTTTCCTCTCCTCTGGGTCCACCTCTGTTCACATTTCCTTAAAAGAGCTTCCAGACCCTCACATCCATTTCATCTGGGACGTATTCATCCTTACCCTGCATCGCTCTCCACATCCTCCACTGGAGCCTGGCGCTACCTGGCGCTCATCCCTCAGGCTGTGGCCTCATCTGAGGAATGAGGAGAGACCCACGTCCTCAGGTGGAGCTGAGATGAGAAGGAGCCCCCTTGTGGCAGCATGGAGAGTCTCAAGGGAAGTGCTCAGGGAGGGCAGGGATGCAGAGCCTGACAAGAGCCACTAGGTCTCGTGGTGTTTGTTGTCTTCTCTTCCCTCTCGTCTCTCCTTGTGCTTGGCCTCCCACATTCCCAGCCAGGACTGAACCCCACTGGCTCAGTCACTGTTTCCTGCTCACCTTCCATGGAGACCTGAGCAGGAATCCAGGCTTCACAGCAGATTTTGCAGCCAAGGGTAGTTTTAATGCCCTTTACTTTCACACCCCTTCACACTGTGACTCCCACCCGCCCCCCGCCATATCTCCTAGTTCCTGTCACCAAACAGAGTTTCTTGCTCATTCTTATTTTTCTATTTTCTTTTCCAAAGTCAACTCACCAGGAAGCCAACAGAATGATACATTCAATAGCTCGAATCCTTCATTCATTTATTCCATCACAAACACACTCACTTGTGAGGTTTCTTCCATTTTATCATATTGTCTATGCCTTATTTTAATTATGTATAATATCATATGTAGTGTGTTTACATTATATGAAGTGTATATTGATGCACATTTAAAAGTTTTCCAATTTAGACTTCCCCACTTCTTTTCTCTCATGAGGTTTTCCTTCAGCTTTGACTTTGCTTCATCTCTTCCCTCCAACAGTACAAACTGCATCCTGTAGGTGTTTCTTGCCTCTGTCTTTTCTACCTAGGAATTTTTTGTTGTCATCCATTTCATTTTTCTTGCTCATTTATGGCATTTGGAAAGATGTTTGCCCTGTGGCACACTTAACAATACTGGGTAGTATAAGGAAAGTCAGCAAAAAAGAAAACACAAAAATATCTCCATGTCTTCACCTACCCATGGGCTTTCAGATGGCCTTTCTTGTTCCTGGACACTTTCTGTACCTGATGTCCTTCTTGGGTGGGGGAGTGAGTCTCTGTAAATCATGAATAACAATGGATCCTGTTGGCTGTGGTTTTATCTTCAGAGCTGGGTGCTTCCATCAGCATGAAGAAGGCTCCCAAGCTGCAAGGTGAGGGCTCCACAGCAAGCACACACGAGCATCCAGTCTGCAACAGGATTAAGGGCTTAAGTGTCCTGAAACAGAAGAGCATCAGAAGAAAACTGCTGTTTGGCAAGTGGAGACTAGCCTGCAGATTCCCTGGCCTTCAAGCGTAGGGTACAGAGGTAATCCCATGCACTTCTTCCTTATGCTCTTGATCTGTTATGGCTCAATCTCCCACTAATTTTTCTCTTCCTCATTTGTTCACTCAACAGCTGACACTACCTCTGTGTGGTCTTTCCTCTCTTTTGGGGGCTGCCACCCTGCAGGGCCCTTCCATCTCAGTGTCCTGTTTCCAGTCTGACCTCTACTGTTTCCCCACTGCTACCATGCTCACATTCCCTCTGACCTTTCGTATTAGCCACAAGGAAGCCCAGATCCATGGTCCTCCTCATCAGAATAGCAGCATTTAAGCCTCTGAAAACACTGGCCTTAAATCACACACATTCTTGGTCTCTTCACCTTACTTTCCCCGCCCCTGCCTCCACGTCCACTGCCTCTTTCTTCCAGGATCACGTCATAAGGAATCACTTGCATGTGAGTTGGCTTCTGGAGAAATGAACCTAGGACAGCCCTTAACCCTCAGCTTTTCCACCTGAATAAGAAACGCCAGAACTGAAGGGAAAAGCCTTGATTACTAAAATAAAATAAGAACCTGGGTCATAGGTGAGCATGCTGGACTGGCCCGAGTCATGATTCCCCTCAGCCTCCGATAGGCGGAACTTTGCTAACGTGCAGGGGGCTTCCAGGAACTCACTGGAGCTGGCATTCAGTGGAGGGCAGTAAATGGCTCCCTAAAGGGACATCGGGGAAAAGGAGATACAGAAGCCAGGTTTTCAAAATACATAGAGCATGAGATGGACAGGCATTCAGACCTCTCCAGTTTTACTCACATTATTCCTTCTCCATATTAGTAAAAGCCCAGAAAAATGAACTGAGTTGAAATCTGAGGCCAGGGAATGTAGGACAGCATTATACTGAATTAAATTTGGGCCACATTTATGAAGACCCAGGGAGCTACACAAGAATACAAGATAATCATTGCTTCAGACAATCCAATGGAGAAGGTCAATTATTTATATGCGAGTAACAGAGAAAGACCAAAAAATCTTTAGGCCAGTGGAGAGAGTGGTCCATATTGGACTAGAAGGAGGAAATAAAAAGAGTGGTGTGAAATAGTGTAGGTCTAGTGAGTAGTTCTAAATCATGCTATTGTAAAATGAGAACGGATTGAGTTTTGAGCTAATATGAATGCCTTAACTCAATCCATTGAAATTCTGATTTTAAAGTTCTGGGGATGAGGTTTGGATATCAGTATCTTTTAAAGCTCTGCTAATATGCATCAAGGATTAGAAGCACTGTGGGTCTGATAGGATATAAATAACCAATATGGCAGTGGCCTATGAGTGGCTGCTTCCTAAAAAAGCTGAATATCAACAAGTAAGGGAATTTGCATTCTTCTCTCAACAGAACTATTTGTACAGCCTGGAGAATATAAAACAGAAAAAAGGAGACGTAGATAGTTAAGTTAGATATATAATCTCTCTGTTTGGATTCAAATTTCTCACAATTTTCATAGTGCAAGATTAAAAAAAAATTACATAGAACCCAAAGTATAAAATTGACCCTCCCCTTGCCATAAGAATAAAATTTAGTATTTCCTCTTCTGCTGTTAAAATGCAACTTGCAGTTAGCTATTCACTAAACATGTTTCACAGACTACTAACTGGCTCAGAACAGCAGGTTCAACAAATTTTTTTTCATTGAATATATTCTTTATGCAAAAACCCCATAATGAATATTAGGCCTTATCCTGCTATAGTTATCCTTTTACATACCCTTCTATCAGTTCAGTTAAGTTGCTCAGTTGTGTCCAAATCTTTGTGACCCCATGGACTGCAGCACGCCAGGCTTCTCTGTTCATCACCAACTCCCAGAGCTTGCTCACACTCATGTCCACTGAGTAGGTGATGCCATCCAACCATCTCATCCTCTGTCGTCCCCTTCTCCTCTTGCCTTCAATGTTTCCCAGCATCAGGGTCTTTTCTCAGGAGTCAGTTCTTCACATCAGGTGGCCAAAGTTTTGAAGTTTCAGCTTCAGCATCAGTCCTTCCAATGAATATTCAGGACTGATTTCCTTTAGGATGGACTGGTTGGATCTCCTTGCACCCCAAGGGACTCAAGAGTCTTCTCTAACACCACAGTCCAAAAGCACCAATTCTTTGACACTAAGCCTTCTTTATGGTCCAACTCTCACATCCATACATGACTACTGGAAAAACCATAACTTTGACTAGATGGACCTTTGTTGGCAAGTCACGTCTCTGCTTTTTAATATGCTGTCTCAGTTTATCATAACTTTTCTTCCAAGGAGTAAGTGTCTTTTAATTTTATGGCTGCAGTCACCATCTGCAGTGATTTTGGAGCCCAAGAACATTAAATATCTCTGTTTCCATTGTTTCCTCATCTATTTGCCATGAAGCGATGGGACCGGATGCCATGATCTTCGTTTTTTTGAATGCATAGTTTTAAGCCACCCTTTTCACTCTTCTCTCACTTTCATCAAGAGGCTCTTTAGTTCCTCTTTGTTTTCTGCTCCAAGGGTGGTGTCATCTGCATATCTCAGGTTATTGATATTTCCCCTGGCAATCTTGATTCCAACTGTGCTTCATCCAGCCCAGCACTTCGCATGATGTACTCTGGATAAAAGTTAAATAATCAAGGTGAAAATATAAAGCCTTGACATATTCCTTTCTCAATTTGGAACCCGTCTGTGTTCCATGTCCAGTTCTAATGATGTTTCTTGACCTGCATACAGGTTTCTCAGGAGGCAGGTAAGGTGGTTTGGTATTCCCATCTCTTTAAGAATTTTCCATAGTTTGTTGTGATCCACACAGTCAAAGGCTTTGGCCTAGTCAAGAAAGCAGAAGTAGATGTTTTTCTATGTTTTTCTATACACTAGCATAAAATACTAGGAGAGACTCTTTCTTTGAGAAAAGTTTGAGAAAAAGGTGATGAAAATTTAGTATAACTAAACTGAATATTCTTTCACTTCAGAGTTTTATTTGTGTAGATGTCAAGGATATTCCTAGAAATGCCTTAAGGTAGATCCAGCATGAAATGAAATCACCTTCATAGCATTTTGGTGTCCATGGGATGTGAATGGCTTGAGACACAGTTACACTCCCTGCTCTCTTTTTGCTAATTTTATTTTGAGTTTCCCCCCTTTCCATTCATTCCTCAGTCTCTTTGGAGCAGGATTTTCCTGGAAAGCCTTATTCCTGTCCATGAGGATGACCAAACAGCCTCTATTAACTGTTGACTCCTCCAGATTGGAGATTTCCTCTTCTCCTCTCCCTTCCCGCAAATGTATAGGAAGGGCCTGTGGCCTGGGTTGTCAATAACAAGTCATGTGGTTTTCGATAGTCCTTAGATCCTTGAGAACATAGCTCCTCCTCTGTGAATTATGGAACTGGACTTGGATTCGTTCTGAGGTCCCTATTGGTGCTCACAATCCAGGACTCTCTGGTAGCCTGCTTCTCCTCCTCAGAAGGCAGGATGAAGAGGTAGAAGAGGGTGTCTTTCTCAGTTGAGGATCCTGTGCTCCCATAGCAGTCTGTTTCTAATTGTGTATGAGGGATGCTCAGCACGTCCATCCCTCAACATGTGGGAAAGTGTACAGATGAAGGGGATTCAGGGGTGAAATGACTATTGAGGATTGAGTGGTGGGGGTCCATTTAAGGCTTGGAAGCAGCTTTGAGCTGAGATATCACCAAGCAAGGTGGGGTGAGGACTGGGGTCCTTAGATGCTGCACCACAGGCTGGATGAAAGTTTAGGGAGCTATTCCTTCTAACTCATGGATCTCACTTTTCTCTCCAGCCAGCCTGTGGCTCTCCCTTCAGCTCATCCTGTCAGCAGGAGCTCTGTCTGCCCCTGGCCCCAGTCACCATGTGGCCATCCCTCCAGGCTCAGCAGGACCTAACAAACACTCACGTTTCTTCTCTCTCTCTGTCTTTCACAGATACCAATTATTTTAGGAACTAAGAAAAGATATTGTCAAGTTGAGAAACCACACTATAAAATTCCCTTTTCCATTTGATGAAAAACAAAATCTACAACAGCAACTCAATTTAAACCTCAGCAACACTGGAGGGATCCTTTCCTGAGAATGAACATCCCAACCAACAAGCACTCTCCACACCCCAAGGGACAGAATTGATGGGAGTAATCCCAGCATCAGCCTCGGAATGTAATCCTCAGTAAGGTGATCAATGCTTTGATGGACACACAGTTTGGAAAGACCTTAACTCTTGCTTCTCTAAATATCCATCCTCCACACACCAGCATGGGAACAACTGCAAGAAGACAACGTATCAACCCGGTCACTCTTTGCCACCAGATGGACTGTGCTCAAAGCAGACAGCGTTTACTATGCATTGTTCTCGCTGAAAGTGTTCATCCTGTGTTTAATGTTGAGGTAGATATCAGATAACTGCAGAATTTAGACCTTTGAACCAGACAACTGGCCTTTCTTTCTTCAAACAGTCAATGTTTGCAACAAAGACAACAAAAAGGAGAAGAGATGTTTTAGGTCCCAAAGGACTAAGAAGATTGTGTTACTTTATTTCTTTAGTCCTTCGGAACCTCAAACATCTCCTCTCCTTCTTGTGTTTGTCTTTGATGGTCGTGACATTGACTTCTTTGCAGAGGATAGGTCAGTTGTCTACTCAAAGGTCTACATTTCGCAGTTGTCTGATCACTTCCTCATGATTAATTCGGGTGAACCCTTTCTGCCAAGAACACCGTCTAGTGCCTGCTGTGAGCTTCCTAGTGCAGCCTGTTGGAGGCTGAGCGTCCACTTCACCTGTCACCACGATTATTATTCCAGCATTGAACACTGTTATGCAGAGGCTTGTAAGATCCGTTCACTGAAAAGACAGGTTTTTGTGTCTGTAATGAGTAATTTGATTAGTGGTATTTTGAGAGTGTATGAATATTGTATTATATGATGCTCTTTCTGTAAAAATTTTACTGTCCTTTATTGATCCCTGATGTGTGTCAGATATCATATCTGTGGTATTGCCAGCTTTGTGCTGTGGAAAAGACAATCCCTACTCCTAACATATTATTAAAAATATTTTTGAGTTTCACTGTGGACTCATGCTTTTTCAAAATTCAGTGTTATAATCCATTATTTTCTTACATTTATTTTTAATTGGAGGCTAACTGCTTTACAATGTAGTGTTGGTTTCTGCCATACAGCAGTGGGAATCAAACATAAGAATAAATATGTCCCCTCCTTCTTGAACCTCCTTCCCAGCCCTCCCCCATCCACAATCCATTATTAACATGACTGATTTTATTAATATCAATACTCTTGTCTCATGTGCCGTGCTGTGCTTAGTTGCTCAGTTGTGTCTGACTCTTTGCAACCCCGTGGACTGTAGCCCGCCAGGCTCCTGTGTCCATGGGGATTCTCCAGGCAAGAATACTGGAATGGGTTGCCATGGTCTACTTCAGGGGATTTTTCCAACCCAGGGATCGAATCCATGTGTCCACCACTGCAGGCGGATTCCACCAGGGAAGCCCAAGAATACTGGAGTGGGTATCCTATCCCTTCTCCAGGGAATCCTACAAAACCAGGACTTGATCCGGGCTCTCCTGAATCGCAGGCAGATTTTTTGCCAGCTGAGCTACCAGGGAAGCACCTTTGTATCTCCTGTTCAGTTTTGATCTTAAACTCCTCTCACATCTTTTCATCTGTGTTTACCATTTGTAGTAGATTGTATCTTCTGTGTTTCTTTCTCTGTTATTTTATTTTCTTTGTGTATGCATATTTGTGGGTGTGTTTCTTTTGCTTGGTATTTTGGAAGGCCTGGGTAGCTAGTTACTGCACTAAAATTTTTGACACGTTAGTCCTTTAGTATTTCGTCACATTTCTAATATTTGAAGTATATGTTTTAAATGTTATCTGTCAACTTCAACTTTTTACTACTGTGATGCTCGAGGACATTATTCTGCTTTTTCCTTCTGTCTTTACCTACCTTATAGTAGTATTACCTTATTGTATTATTTCAACCCAATCAAATGTATACCCTTTATATACTATATTTTTCCTACCTTTTTTTGTTAATGTGCTAACTGGTAGAGTAGAGGTAGGAGCTGGAGGAGGGCCCCACTGGGTCCTTTCGACCCCCTGGTGGCACAGGATGGCTGTCCCACTCTGGGAGTACCAGCAGCCTCCCTGCAGAAGTTTGAGGGTGTACCTAGGCTGCCCCCAGAGCAGGGCCCACGACACAGTGGCTAAAATCTACAATCACATATATACAGTGATGACCAGATGTATGAAACTCATAGTTTCCAGTCAATTCTTGATGAGCAGAGTTCATCTTTAAAGATTTCTCTTGATGGAGTGAGGACTCCTTAAGTTTGATATATTTAATACTTGTTTTCTGTTGCTTTGATATAGGACAGACACCTTGGCTAAATATAAAGAACTTGTCCACAATGAGTTCTATTGATTTTTTTTTTAAATAATATCTTACTTTGTATGTTCTGCTGAGATGTAGAATGTAAATTGATTTTTCTTCACTGAGGGCAAAGGGTGGTCTGGAGCTTCAGGACATTTTTTCTTTTTTAAAAAAAAGTCTTTCAGCTCTACTAGGATAGGTCTTAGAACTGACCATTTCAGGTCTACTTCCCCTAGGTCTCTATGATTTTCTCTCTGATCCTTTCTCACTACCTTTTGTTCATTTCTATTCTGTTTGATGCTTTCATTTGTAATGCAGTGTCCCTTATAAGTTGGGATAAATATGTTCTCTATGTACCTTGTCATTCAGCCTTCTTTTTTCAAAGAATTTTCTATACCTTCAATTTTTTAAAATCTCTGCCAGTTCCAGTTTCTCATTTCTTCTTTCCTGTCTACTTCTGTCTTGTTTACGTAAAATATTGAAGTTTTTTCCATGTGCATGTATCTACAAATGCTTTGTTCAGAACAATTCAAAATATGGATGCCATGTTACATTTCCCAATGTTTTTTGATTAATTTTGAGGCAATCTTTTCATTTGCTGAAATTTTTGACTCTTGTTTTACACTTTTTTCTTCTGTCACCTTGGAAGAAATGTCTGCTATACAGTTTTCATTTTCATATGACTAGGTCTACCTGAATGAGAAACAGTTGTTCCAGGTCAGAAGGGATTAGTGCTTTGAGTGGCCTAGTTGATTTCTTTGTTTTAGTTCTGTCTTGTCCAGTTATTCTAGCAGAGCTAAGGCTTGGGGGAAAGGCTTGGTGTGTCTCTTGATTTGGGGATTCTATTTCTTCCAGTAGGGCCTTTAATTTCTGCCAGTTGCACCATTCTTTTTTCATCACCACAAGTGTCCAAAGGATGCTCCCTTCAGCTCGGTCTCACACCTGATCCCAGTAATTGTGCCTCCTCAAGATTGCCACCCTCGGTCCTCTGCACTGTCAAACCCCTTCCTATCAATTCCCTAGTCACCAGAGCTAGAGCCAATCATGTCTCAGACACCCTCTGAGTTACTCTTTCTTTGAGTTACTTTACCTGAGTTCTGTCTGGAGTACTCCCTCCCTGCTGCGCTCTCCTCTATATGCAGGGTCTTTGTTGATCCCTCTGCTGCTGTGTGGCTCCCAGACCTAGCTGAATACAAACCAAGTCACGCCCACAGTGTTCTCTGGTCCCTGGTTGTTTGGGGCAGGGTTTTGAATGGTGTCCTTGACTCTCTCTGTTAGTCCCTAGCCCTCAGAATTGTATGTTGAGAGATTCTGCTGCTATTATTCAGGTGGACCTGTGTTCTCCTATCATTCTTTTTCAAATCCAAAATTTCGGTAGTACACAAAAGTAGACATAACAGAACACTCCCAGCTTTGTCAGGCATGGTCTACAATTACCAGCTTATGGTTGAACTTGTCTTACTATATCCATGCACTTACCTTTTCCTATTTTTTTAAAGGAAATCTCAGACATCATGTTTCATCTATATCAGCATGTTTCTTCTCGATGAGAACTCTTTTTAAAAGTATTATCATCACGGCATTATAATCATAAATTAATTCAAAATCTTTAATATCATAAAAGACTATTCAAAATTTCCATTTTTTAAAATGCAGCATTTTTTTCAGCTTATTTGATCACATAGGCTTTTAAAATTAATTTATTTGTTTATGGTTTCCCCGGGTCTTTATGGCTTGGTGCAGGGCTTCTCCAGCTGTGGAGAGGGGGAGCTCCTCTCTTGCCGTTTGCTGGTTTCTTGGGCTTCAGTAGTTGCTGCCCATGCGCTCAGTTGTTGCGGCTTGTGGGCTTAGGAGCCCCACAGCATGTGGGATCTTCCTGGACCAGGGATCAAACCTGTGTCCTCTGCATTGCTAGGCAAATTCTTAACCAGGGAAGCCCCCCTCCCCCTCCTCCATTATTGTTTCTAAGTTAGTATTCTTTTTTGGATCCAAATAGAGTCCACAAACTGGAATCACTAAGATAATGCATTTAAGTCTCTTACATGTATGCTTACCTTCAATTTCTTCTTTCCTTCCTTCCTTACTTTCTCTCTCACTCACTCTCCATCTCTCTTGGTCTATTGCTGTCCTTTTTTTTCCCTTTAAATCATTCATTTGTTGAAGAAACTGAGTTGGTTTTTCTGTAGCATTCCCACAGTCTAAACTGTATACTGCTGCTGAATCACTTCAGTTGTGTCCGACTCTGTGCGACCCCATAGACGGCAGCCCACCAGGCTCTCCTGTCCCTGGGATTCTCCAGGCAAGGACACTGGAGTGGGTTGTCATTTCCTTCTCCAATGCATGAATGTGAAAGTGAAGTCGCTCAGTCGTGTCTGACTCTCAGAGACCCCAAGGACTGCAGCCTACCAGGCTCCTCCGTCCATGGGATTTTCCAGGCAAGACTACTGGAATGGGGTGCTATTGCCTTCTCCAAAACTGTATACTAGGGTGTACCTTAATAAGTGTTTCTGTCCTTCATACTTCCTTCTTGGTGGTAGAATAGACAGCAGTGTTGTAATGTAATGAAAATGCAAGTCACACACACACGTAGTTTAAAATTTTCTAGTAACCACATTGACAATTAAAAAGTATAAGAGCACAATAATGCAAATATAATCTTCTACATAGCTGATAATGCTATATATACCTTAAAGGAAATATGGGGCTTCCCAAGAACTCGCCCGTCAATGCAGGAGACACAAGAAATGCGGATTCGATCCCTGGGTCAAGAAGATCCTCTGGAATAGGAAATGGCAACCCACTCCAGTATTCTAGCCTGGGAAATCCCATGGATAGAGGTGCCTGGTGGGATATGATCCATGGACCCAAAAGAGTTGGATAAAACTGAGTGACTGAGCACACACACAGAGGAAATATAATTCTACCAATGTTTTAAAGTTGTGTTTATTAGAAAAATATTGTGCATGTCTCCAACTTTTAAGGTTACAGTCACACGAATTATAAATGAAAATCCAGGTCCTCAGTCCTACTACTTTGTAACTATTCAACAGCCATATGTCTAGTGGTCCCTACTTTGGACCTGTTGATACAGAGACTGATGAGATTCACACTTGCAAGCCTGCCAAGACTACTTCAGAAGTGGTGTGCACTCTTGTGAGGAGGCACATCAAGTCCTGTGTGTTTCTTCAAATAGTATTACCAGCCCTTTTAGTTCAAGACCTCTCAATCCATTTACTGATTCTGTGGCACTAAATGGTGATATTCCATCATCATGTAGTATTTAACTGGAATACTTGCATAAAAAGAAACCTCTCCTAAATACTAAATACTGTTTAGTTACTCAGTGGTACCCTCTGTAAAGAAAACTGCAGCTTAATGAGCAATACTCCAAGCATCCTCTGTGGTCACTAGTTCATTTATTTCCTTTTTACTCTATGTGCTAATATGAATTCAAAAATTTAAACACAGTGAAGTATTTCAATTCATTGCAATATAGCTCTTATCAATACTTAAATTCTCTCTCTTTTGACAGTGAAAGTGACTTTAAGCTGGCTCCTCAACTCTTTTGAAAAGTTTCTAATAGTATTTGAGACCTTTCTTGATAACACTATAAGGTGCATCTCTTTGATCCTGAATATTTTCTGCCCCTGACCTGGACTCAGTCATTTGTCTAAGAATCTCTGGTTTCCTTTTGTGCAAAATGTTATTCCCAAATCAAATTATAACCTTAAGATGTTTCCTGGATTTGGTTTGTTTCTAGGCATTTCCAGTGGACAGAGCTAAGAAATGCATACTCATCTTTGTATGAATGTATATATTCAAATTCAGAATGTCAGGCTTTATTGAATGTTTATCTTTCATCTGCCTCTTTTCTGTATACCAGGATTTTTGTTTTTAAGGACACGGGGAGTAATAGAAATACAAGATTTCATACAATCTCCTTTGCTTTTCCCCACATCATTTGGAATAAGAATAAATACCAACAATGTCAATAATAACACAATTAAGGAAAGCAGCTTTTTAAAAAATTTTGTCACTGTTCCAGGGTACATATAAATTATTCTCTTTTATAGTTCTCATCTATATGGTTGTTCCACCAAAGTTACATCGTGTTTCCAATGTCTAGAAGTGACATTTAAAAAGTTAATTATATAATGATAAAAAAGTGAATGCTGTTTCCAACTCAAATCTAACTAGAATATATTCACTATTCTGGCCCCAACTATAAGATCTGCAAGTGTCTCAAAGGCGTGGGTGGCCAACCCCTGATCTCAGACGCTGGAATACACCGGCCAGACTCCTCTTTCTGGCTGAGTTTGGGATGAAAGGACAAGATTTCCTGGAGTCAAGGTTCAAGTCTTAGCCTAACAGCAGTTTTTCGTGTCCAAAGGAGACTTAGGAGCGAGAAGTTCTGAAATAAACTGAAATAGGATCAATCAAAACTGCGAATAATAGGGCACCTGAATAAAATATAGTGCTTCCCATTCAGGTCTGGAACCCCGCCCGGAAAGCTGTCATCCTGGCTGGTCAATGACATCACAGCCCCGGGACCACTATTCACAGGGACAAGACGTGCGGTCCGAAGCCCCATCGTGGGGCAGGACTCAGTGGGCGCAGCTTCTGCCTTTTACCTCGAGACCCAGGGTGACCCGACAGGGGGTGGCAGTGCTTCGGTCGCTGCGCCCTTTGGCGGCGGGGCCGGGCCTCCGATGACCATTGACCGGCAGAGCCACAGGGTCCTGCGG